>NW_027271926.1:0-416956 GCF_040938485.1 Diadema antillarum | reverse complement strand
GACTAACCGCCCCCCCTAAGATGAAATCCTGGCTACGCCGTTGACTGTTTACCAATTTGTGTGCTGATTATAAATCAGAAGGTTGTTACTAACAAAGGCTGTTTTATATTTTGATGCAAACATCCAAATTTGCTACCTCAATCTGAATTTTCCCTAGGTATTTGGAAAAATCCACCAAAACTTGAGTTGACGCCAACATCAAGATCGTTTATCAGGAATTATCATAGATATGAACATTTGATACATATACTTGCCTTGAGATGTTCAACATCAAAATATTCATTCTGATTTACTGAATTAAAAGGCTGAATCCTAGATGATGACACAAATGAAATTTCCAATTAACTGTCCTGTTCTACATTATCTAAAAGCCATATTATACAAACTTTTCAGTCCCCTCATCCGAGAAAGAACATGAGGCAGGGGAAAGTGGAAAAAGGGACCACCTCACTAGTATTTTAAGCTTATTTTCAATTCAAAATGACCGCCATTCTTATGCTTATGTAATGAATGGCAAAAACATATGGAAATATAGAACAAATTTACTGTATTTCCAGTCCCGTACCTACGCTATCATAAAGTGTTGCATGTGAAATGTGTTAGGTGTCACTTACAATATATAGTGGGCCTACATATATGAGCATTTAATATTCATAAACCTTACGATGTTGAACACAATTTCGTATATATTTCATTTTGTCTCAACAAAATTCTCAACAATATAAGTTCACTAAACGTCTCGCAAGGAATCAATATACCATCATATTCTACATGCCGGTTGAATATAAAAATGTAATGCTAACACAATATATTAAGGAGCCTAGATACATGGTATTTATCAAATAATGTTGAAAATGGAGGGAAAGCTAGAAAGCAAAGCTTGTATTATGCATTCCCCTAAAACCATGTTAACAAAGTACAGAAAATCCTATATAGTAAGTGCAGAGATACATGGATGCAGACAAAAACACATCGGACATTAATGACACAACTAAAAACCCTTTACATTGTAGATTTTTTTCCAGCAAGGAGTTGAGGGGGGGGGGGGGGGGAGGAGCAGTCCTGAGGCGAGTTCGAAATGGATCATAACCTCCATCACTTTGATATGATTTAATTTAGAAGTGCCGCCTTGATATTATCGAGCAAACCTGATTTTCTTCTTGAATTAAAACAACAAAAACTGTTAAGGCATAAACGAAACTGTCCTAATGCAATACCGTACAAACTGTTCATTAAACATCAATCAAGGAGTAATGTGAGGTACCTCTTTCAGTTCTCTCACAGTTCCAAGGTGTTGATAATATACACTTTGACATCATGATCTCATTCAGTCTTGTCTTAAAACTAAAACTGTCATTTTTATTGTCTTTAAAGAACCCTTTAATTGTATGTTTAGCAGCAGGCGACATCAGCCCCAAATTTGCAGAATTCTCAGGCTAAAGATGCATATTAGTCCTGCAATTGTTTTAATTGCAACGACATCTGGTGATGTTCACCACTTCCTCAGGGGTCAGAGGGCAATTATTTGCCATAGAAACAGGATGAAGACATGAAGACTTGTTTGATCACCACCCGTTGAAGCCCTGTGGCTTTGTTGCCAGGCCAGAGACAGTGTTGTAGGTAACTTGGGTGGTATCAGAGATGACATCAGACCAGCATCTGCACCAACCTGTTTTGGGGTCAAAGCTTTCAAGTTACAGTTGTAGGGAAATCTAGGCTTGTGGGATTTCAGGCGCATTGATGGCAGGTTGTTCAAGGGGGCATTTCATGAAGTGTTTTGTCAGATCTTTTCTTTTTGACAAACTGTTATAAGCTTATTAATCCTTGCATCCGATTGGCTGAGAGCAAATTTGTCAGACAAAACGCTTCGTGAAATGCCCCCCCCCCCCCCCCCCCCCCCATGCTATCGTGTTTGGAAGGTCAGGGTATGCGTTGACGGCACTGGTGACACTTGCCATCTTTTCCTTCCAGAGTGAGGGAGAGTGATCGAGTGCCAGTGAAGGAGGATGGACTTCCTTAGCCTATGCTTGGAAGGCTCGCCACAGAGGGCTACCTTGAACATAGCGTTGGCAAGATGGTTACTAATATGGAAGGCATGGGTCTGATGATAATCTAATAAAGATTGGGGGAAAGTCTCCAGAAGATGAAGTACTCCACTATTGTCTTGAGATGGGTCAGTACTCGGCTCATGTCATCCAAGGACTTTCTATGAGACGTAAAGGCAAGATCATCTGCAAACTTCCTACGTGAAGTGAATGTAATGTCACCACATAATATGTTAAAAAGACCTCTGGAGTTAGTTTACAGCCACCATTAAGGTGGCCATAACACAGCTGGTCTGGTTACCGAGAGCAATCCTGAATCTGCAAATGCTGAAGATTAAAGACAAGCAGTGTGAAGTTGTTATAACACTGCTTTCAGAATGAGGCAGCACTGTACAGATCTCAGAGTCTCCCTCGACATCATAGGCCTATACTCAAACACATTCACTCCGAAAAAAAAAAACCCGCAGATAAAATTCATCTACCATATGTAATTCATCTGGGTTAACATTAAAAACTTTGGGGCATTGTTTTCATTTCAGAGATTTGACAATAGGAAGTGAGGTGGTCCCTTTTTCCACTTTCTCCTGCCTCGTGTTCTTTCTCGGATGAGGGGACTGAAAAGTTTGTATAATATCGCTTTTAGATAATGTAGAACAGGACAGTTAATTGGAAATTTCATTTGTGTCATCATCTAGGATTCAGCCTTTTAATTCAGTAAATCAGAATGAATATTTTGATGTTGAACATCTCAAGGCAAGTATATGTATCAAATGTTCATATCTATAATAATTCCTGATAAACGATCTTGATGTTGGCGTCAACTCAAGTTTTGGTGGATTTGTCCAAATACCTAGGGAAAAATTCAGATTGAGGTAGCAAATTTGGATGTTTGCATCAAAAAATAAAACAGCCTTTGTTAGTAACAACCTTCTGATTTATAATCAGCACACAAATTGGTAAACAGTGTACCTGAGTGACAGAAAAAAAAGAAAATTTGTTTATTTCACACGCTCTGCCGTTCATATTGTGCAGGGGTATATGAGTGGCATCCATTTTGAAGTTTTGTATTAAGAAGAATATAATAAGCCTAAAAACAATAAACCTTCTGTTCGTTTGCTTGTTTGTTTGCTCGCTTAAGTGGCACTCATCAGATTTGCATTGGACATGCAAAACTTGATAAAAGCATAGGTATGTGACTGAAAATTTGTCTTCTATTTCTATGCATATTTTTTGCCATTCATATAGTACATGAGTATAAGAGTGGCGGCCATTTTGAATTGAAAATAAGCTTAAAATACTAAATATACCTCTTCAAATGAAAAATTTCTTGCATGTGCAAGTAGAATTACTCAAGGAATAAAAATTTAAAAAACTTTGATGGAATAATTTGTCATAAAATTGACATAACTGGGATTATCATGGCCAAATTAGCATATATGGCGGCCATTTTGGATTTTCGCGTTTTGCCGAAAATGCTCAAGGTTACGCGAGTGGCATCAATCGGATTTGGAATCAGCACCCTCGAATTGACAAGAATCCATCAAAAAACATTGTATATATCAAAAAACAAGGTTAAGTGCACTTTCTATGGAGCCTAGCCTGGACTATTTGCAGATGAAACGAAAAACCAAGCTTTTAGTGCTTCAAAGAAGTTATAAAATGAGAGTTAGGGATAGAAACAACCAATGTACAAATTTGAATCAGTATAATCAATTTGAATCATTGTTAAATATACAAATAGTGAATAGTTATAATAAAACGTTTCCAGACACAACTATATACAGTTATGATTTATTGAGAAAAATGGTGATATCTCCTTAAATTTTTAGATTTTATTGCAAAATGTTTACATGGTAGGATGTTTTGTGATACAACTGACCTACGCACATGCCTCAAATGTGATATCTCGAACATTTTTTAAATCACTGCTCCGAAAGGTAAACTGTACCTTTAAGCTGGTAGAGGCAGACAAACATCAACACTTCCTTCCTCCTTTTCCAAAGAGTTGTGTCTCTTTCATAAGTTGGCTTTCATACAAATTGTAGGAGTATTCCTATCTACAGTGTATATGATGGCACATTGAAGTGACTGACGCTTTCAATATACTTCAGTTTTTGAACAAATGGTTTGATTTCCACAAAATCTAACTTAGTTCTTGAGAAAGGACGATTCCTACCATCTTGTGTCCTTATTGAATCTATGCCAGTCTGGGAGATGTGCACGGAATGTATTCTACAGATACAACGTGACAAAATTGGATCCGTCCCTGACTGTGTACAGTGGTCATCCCTCTATAAAGTCTATTTCTTTCTTCTTCTTTTTTTTTCTGTACGTACATGTGGCAACTATATGCAGGTTTTACTCTTGTCTGCTCCAGAGTGGACGATGTAGACGTTGGGTGGTATTCTGAAAATCTTCCTAAGTTTCTTCCTAAGTTTCTTCCTAAGTCAGAAACTTAGGAAGTGCCTAGGAAAGACAAAATTGGTATTCTGAAATGTCTTCCTAGGCACTTCTTAATGCAAATTAGGCCATCCTTATCCCCGCCCACGTCCTTTCCTAAGCCAATACGAAATGCTGTATCATAAGGAACTAACCAATGACAATCGCATATTACTATGACGTAGGGTCAAATATACGAGTGCACGGCATGTCCCCTTTGTCACGCTCATTTCGCGCATCAAAGTACATGTGCGCGCAATGACTGACAAGCGCGCCTATCACGATGCTTGCAGTTTGCTATTCCTAACAACGTACTTAGGACAGGGGTGGAGCTTTCCTAAATATTTTCCTAAAATTCTTTCCTAAGTGCATTCTAGAATACCAACTTCTTCCCAAGTCAGAAATTTGCATACTCCCGCCCCCTTCTTCCTAAGTAGACTTAGGAAGAAACTTAGGAAGATTTTCAGAATACCACTTAGGTAAAATTCCTGACTTAGGAAGAAATTTCTTCCTAGGAAGGATTTCAGAATACCACCCGTGAAGAATAGAAATAACACCTCATACTCACTGTTAAAAGATCTGGATCCTTGGCGACTAAATCTGTTCCAACAGTATCCACATTACACATCTGAAATGAAAAACATAACACCAAGATAGAATAGGCCATGGGGTGAAGCTGAAAAAGAGGCTTAGAAAATGGGTTTCGTTCCAGCAACACTGGCACTACTTTCTGAATGCGGAAATGTGATGTTTTGTACATCCTAAATATACTGTAAAAAGTTCTCCTCGAAATATCCTGTAGTTTTTGCGAAAATCCATATTTTATAAACTGCGACCAGCAGCCCAATACACATATCGTAATGGGGCTGTGAACTGTAGCATACAGGATCATGACGGAAGTTTTATCGCGGACAAATATCAACTTAAAATCGGAAAAAAATCTTCAATTTGAAGACTTATTGATAAATTTGAAGTATTGATAACAGAGTTCGTGCAAGGTTTGCTTCTGCAAATAGTTCCTTTCTGTTCAAATTGATGACTAAATGTGACTCGGTCGAGAGGAAACTGGGAGAACTACGCTGAATTGACGGTCAGCGCAGGCGCACACATCACTGCGCACAAATTTCGAATCCATTGACTGTCTGTGTGTGCATGCGCTGGCCGTCAATTCAGTGTAGTTCTCCCAGTTTCCTCTCGACCGAGTCACATTTAGTCATCAATTTGAACAGAAAGGAACTATTTGCAGAAGCAAACCTTGCACAAACTCTCTTATCAATACTTCAAATTTATTAATAAGTCTTCAAATTGAAGATTTTTTCCCGATTTTAAGTTGATATTAGTCCGCAATAAAACTTCCGTCATGATCCTGTATGCTACAGTTCACAGCCCCATGACGCTATGCGTTTGGGGCTGCTGGCCGCAGTTATGCGTATGGGGCTGCTAGCCGCAGTATAGTTCCCATAGTGTTTCTAAGCTGAAATACATATACACATTTGTAAAGCACTGCTTTTAGCCATATACCTAGAAAAAAAAAGTGAAGTTTTGGTTTAATAGTTGCATTATATCTCATGATTCAGCTTTTCCTGATGCTGGCTATGCAAAGGAAGACAAGAGCAAAGTGGTTCGAGACCATCCGAAAGAGAGAGAGCACTGACTGACCGTCAGAGGTCAAGGCAAATGCCTTATATTCTGTTCAAAGACATGTTATTGATCAAATGACTAATCATTCAAGGCAAAAAAAAAAGAAAAAAATTCAGTGCATTTGTTTGTGTGTGTGTCCGCGTGCATGTGGGAGAATCTTATTGCACACACACACACACCCTCACATGCACACACACATACGCACACACATAGTCATGAAGATTCAATATACCCAAGTGTATTAAAATATCATTCTACATGCCTTGGCCATTTATCACATCAGCATCATAAAAAAGATTATCATAAACATGAACACACACAATGATATAATACATGTATTGATCAGTGCATTACACATGTATACACAGGTGCATAAAAACGCTGACGTATTATACACTCACACGCACACATACAAACTCATTTACACACATGAGACATTACTATTAAACAGATCATATTGTTTATCAGTAAACATGTTTTTCTTTTCTTCTTCTTCTTCTTCTTCTTCTTAAGAAGCTTTAATATACTTAGATCACATAGCAATCACGTTGTTCATGAAATATTATACAGTACTTTAGAAAATTTAATCTTCATAAAATTTCCTGAAGTTTTCATTACTATCATTAGGTTACAACATGGTGGGACACTACCTCCTTTCATGTAAGATAGCTCAAAATGATAACCAGTCAAATTTTCTAGTTTTAATAAATTTCCTGGAACATTCCATGGTCCAAATATCCTTGAAAGAGTGTAAAAGTTTTGAAAAATGCCAATATATAAAATAAAGGCAAAATTATAGTTTACCCATTCATGAGTGAAAACTGTTGGATTCTGTATTGGAGGCAATGTGTACCTGAAAATCTTGGAGAGAATAAAACAGGTTTGGCATTAAAAATTATGATAACATTGCAATTAACTTCCAATATCAGAGGATCTGTGCAAACCTGACTAAACTTATGCACAATTTTCATTTGGCTGGTGTGTATTAGTTTTAGCAAACTGATTTTGTACTCACACGTACATTGTACTGACCTTTCTACATGAACATTCTGTTTCAGTATTAATAATATTTACATTTTTTTTTTTTCCCAGAGTGGGAGAAACAAATTTTAAATGTAGTCATTCACTTTTATGAAAAAAACCACACTTAGGAAAACATCTTTGTTCTTAGAATAATTCAACCCTAATCAAATCATAATAGTGGGCAGAAATGTTTGCTAAAGGGCGAACAATCACATACTGAGGCAAGGAGTCAAAACATGTTGCACAAACATTGGCATTCAAAATACAGGAAGCAATCTGTATTACAAAGACATTTTATCATGCACAACTTTGGTAAGATGTCAATTCTTGAATATCAATCACATTGACCAAAGCACTGGTGCATGTACAGTACATTCTGTTGTTTCTGAACTTTGCACTGAAGTTCTTTGTGTATGTGTGTAAATGTTTCAGTGGTGTATATATATTGCTCCATTTTATCAAGGACAACTTATAGTAACATGACAATGTTTTCATGCTTCAATATCAATCATATTAACCTATTTCCCCTGGCAAGTAATGAGCAGGTTGACTCTGTTGCAAATGATGCATTTTGCAGGCAACACAGCAGAACCTGAAGAGCTTCCAGAAGAAAATCTTGATCTTGATGTGAGCGTCTTTGGGGAGGAAACAGATGCTCCTGCTGACGGACCAGGCTCCTCCTTCAGCTTTCGTTTCCTAGCGAGATTCAGGCGTTTGCTATCTTTAAACCTCTTGTAGCACGTTTCATGGAATCCTATTTAATACAATGGAGAAATGAACAGCAATGATTAGCCGTTGGATTTTGTTAGGGGGAAAAAAAGGCTAAACGCTAGAGGGAGGGGTTGAACATTACACTCAATATATCATTAAATGTACGGTAGACTATTGACTGCCAATATTTGAATCTTGTAATTACCAATAGGCCCTAGTACTATGCCAGGTAATCATTAACACCTCATGATCATTGTCATCATCAACTACTTCAACTTGTACTTGCAGTGCAATTACTGATTTTAAATTACATCTACAGCTTTCAGCACCTGATCACATGCAATATCAATTATCATAATTATGAATACAACTGCCTTATCATCATTAATACTAGTAATCCTTGGCCTTTCACTATCGCCACTACCCACTGCTTTATAGTTTGGCACAACATAATGCAAGGAATGGTACCGTAATCATATCTTTTAGGGAGTTTAATTGTTGAAATTATGTTCCTGTCATTGTTGGTTTTTTAGACCTATTTATATCAAATATTAATAAGTTAATTTAATGAGATGCTAAATGTGTGTTTTGAGGGGGGATTCGCCAATTTCGTGGTGAGAGAAACAGGATAGATTTTTAATATTAATACTCCATGGCCATGATTATGAAAATATAAATTTACATGCAGTTTAGACTTTTTTCAATCCAGTCCTGTGTGTCAAGATTTTTACAAAACAATATCACCGATCAGCCACATCAACCTAACCTGGGCTGTACATAGAACAACATGTAAAATTACATCTAGGCTACATTATAACGGCGGTATGCCATGCCAAGGTGAAATTCAAGATAATTTATCTAAAATGTAACAGACACGCTAACGGCTAAGCTACTGCATTAGCGCCCATTATAACATACACAAGCAACGTTCATAACATAGCTAACGTTGTACTTGTAGTCATCATGGTCATTAACATTACGCATTTAAACATGAGAGAGACTGCACTGCAGTGTCGACTGCTACGACTGTACGCACGTAAACTAACCTGTAAATTATCCTACGTAGGTTGCAGTCATAGTCAGTCCCCCGAGCAGCTGAATCACTTCGTTCTGGTCTGCGATTTCACGGTCTCCCCCACTCAATTTGATCCACTCTTTGGCACACAAAATAGGTTTCGTCTATCTTAGCTTTGTCATAGCCGTGAAATTTTCAAACATCATTGATGTTACATGCATAATAACGCATCTTAAAAGTTTCGGCAGAGCAGACGACGTAGACGCGTCGACAGGCTCACAGGGGGCGGCCATTTTGACTCGTAAACGATAATTCTCGATTCGGATTGGATAACATACATCACATGATCGTTCGCGAATGAATATCGTACACGGCAAAGTATACATATTCAGCTCCTCAGTGACAAAAAAGTTCACTGTTTCCCCCTAAATTACCAAAATACTACAGGAGGGTTTGTGTCGAACTTTTTCCTGTAGCCTTTTTGGTTATTTGTTTACACGTAGCTGTGGAGAAATTTTAGTGCCGCAGTTGTCGGAACGAAACAAGCGAAAAAACCAGCTCACCCCATGGCCTAGAAGCTACCTGTTGCGTTTGAAATCCGTTGCTGGATTAAACCTGTTGGAATTGTTTAATACTTGATAATTATGAACAACTAAAAATAAATATGACACAACAGGATGTACAAATCAACCCAATTGGTTTGCATAGCCAAAAACTACACAGACTTTTATCAGAATGACAACCCGCACAGCACCATATTAATTTTAGAATGAAATCCATTGGGAAGCAACACATCATTGAAATCAAAGCTAAGTATTTCCGTAACTGTTAATCTGGGTCAGTGCCGTTTGACCCCTATGAGAGATAGATCAGTAGGAGTACATTCACTAGAAACGATAAGCTGCTAGATTTTCCTATGCCATGAGTAAACAGAACAAGGAAAAGTAGAAATTACGCGGTGCGTAATATATGTCCCCGCCGGAAGTAGCATTTTGTAGCAAAATGTGCAATATAGGTAAAAAATCAAGGTCAAAGGTCAAAGATGTCAAAGGTCAAAATTCTGTGTAAAAGTTTTGAAGCCCTCACCTAGTGCCATCACATAAAGCAAACTGAATCAAAATCGGGTTAGAAATGGCGAAGGAGTAGCATTTTATAGCCAATGTAAAATACAGGTCAAAAATCAAGGTCAAAGGTCAAAGAAGGCAAAGGTCAAAATTCTGTGTAAAGTTTTGAAGCCCTCACCTAGTGCCATCACATAAAGCAAACGGAATCGAAATCGGGTTAGAAATGGCGAAGGAGTAGCATTTTGTAGCCAATGTACAATACAGGTAAAAAATCAAGGTCAAAGGTCAAAGAAGGCAAAGGTCAAAATTCTGTGTAGAAGTTTTGAAGCCCTCACCTAGTGCCATCACATAAAGCAAACGGAATCGAAATTGGGTTAGAAATGGCGAAGGAGTAGCATTTTGTAGCCAATGTACAATATAGGTCAAAAATCAAGGTCAAAGGTCAAAGAAGGCAAAGGTCAAAATTCTGTGTAGAAGTTTTGAAGCCCTCACCTAGTGCCATCACATAAAGCAAACGGAATCGAAATCGGGTTAGAAATGGCGAAGGAGTAGCATTTTGTAGCAAAATGTACAATATAGGTCAAAAATCAAGGTCAAAGGTCAAAGAAGGCAAAGGTCAAAATTCTGTGTAGAAGTTTTGAAGCCCTCACCTAGTGCCATCACATAAAGCAAACGGAATCGAAATCGGGTTAGAAATGGCGAAGGAGTAGCATTTTGTAGCAAAATGTACAATATAGGTCAAAAATCAAGGTCAAAGGTCAAAGAAGTCAAAGGTCAAAATTCTGTGTAGAAGTTTTGAAGCCCTCACCTAGTGCCATCATATAAAGCAAACGGAATCGAAATCGGGTTAGAAATGGCGAAGGAGTAGCATTTTGTAGCAAAATGTACAATATAGGTCAAAGGTCAAGGTCAAAGGTCACGACTGAAATTCTGTGTAGAAGTTTCAAAGCTCCCTTGTAGTGCTATCATATAAAGCAAACAGAATCAAAATTGGCTCATAAATGACAGAGAAGTAGCAAATTGAAGATTTTGATCACACACGGACGCACACACGGACACACGGACGGACACACGGACGGACACACGGACGGACGGACACACACACGTACGGAGCCCGTTTCATAGTCCCCTGCTCGAACTCGTTCGGCGGGGACAAAAATTTGAAAGAAATTCCCCAAGATATGTGATTGGAGGTGAGCATTCATCAAACTGTATCATTCGAGGAATTAGACAAAAAGACAATCCCTCATCTTCACCACCATTCCTTCAACCATCACCACTATCACAAATACCATCACTGCCACGGCAGCCACCAGCACCATTACTACCACTATCACCACCACCACCACCACCACTATCACAATCACCATTTATAATCACTATCACCATCACCACCACTATCACAATCAACACTACCACGACTACATGTATCACCATCCCCATCATGACCACCATCACCATCTTCACCACCACCATCACTACCAACACCATCAACACCTTCACTATCCATATAACCACCACCATCACCATCAGACACCGTCATCACCATCATCACCTCCACTACCACTATAATCATCATCATCACCATCATCACCATCACCATCACCACTTGACTCGCTTCTGTTATCTTGTTTTTTTATCAGCAATAACTTTCCTGTCTGGAACCAAAGTGCACATTTATCAGGGGCATAGTTCATACGCTGAAGAACTGGGAGACTGTCAGCGAAGGTGACAAACGCACTTGACAGAAGCAAAAACTTTGTTTTTCATAGTCTTCTTGTCCTCCTTTGTCAAAAAAAAACCTCAGTCATTAAAAAAAAAAAATCAAAAGTCTAGAGTGACAAAGAGCACTCACCATAGCCATGGCTCGAAGACTGAAGAGCTGAAGGCTGTCAGCAAACGTGAGGGCAGCATTTCGCTGCTCCTCCTTAGTCATCTCGTCCATTGCACGCTGCGTAAAGGGCTCCTGGTGGAAGATGGGGAGCAGCCCCTGGGGCCGGTCCCCCAGCAGGTCCAGCTCATACTGCTCCACGCCCCCGCGGAACCAGTCCGTTACCATCTTCACCGCGTTGCCCTTGGTGACGTACTCGCAGAGCCGCAGAAACAGCTCTTTTTTCCTCGCAATCTGCCGGGGAAACAATTGTGCGACTTTTCAAACTCACCCATGCCACGACTTTATTTCTATTTTCTGTAATTACCTCTGCTTGACAGAGCCGTGCAGCGGGAGGCTAATGAGTTCAACACTAGTTTGTTTTCTGGGGCGTTCTTTTAAAGCGATTATTGGGAAATAGAGCGATTTTCATCATGCGTGTATGGGTGGTGATGAGCTGCTTGGTGGAGGTTCTGCACTCAGAGTTCTCTTCTAGTTTGGTATGTTTCTTCACCTGGTTGTATGATACACACTGATCAACCATCACTTTTTTTTTAATTGCCTAAGCTACATTGTACTACTGACTGTAAAAGAGATCATTGTCACTATACCTTGTATGCAGTATCTTCATCTATCTATTGATCTAGACCACAAATGCGGTCAGACTCTTACTGTTACCCTGCGTCAGACAAACTATGCATCCCTAGATCAACCTCAATTTTCTTATAACTTAACAACATATCTTTTAATAGTGAGATGAAGTATCTAGAGTACTATTACACACGCTTTTTAGTCCATGGACTTCATTCAAACCATGGACTTGATTTCAGCCATCATAATTATGTCAATACAGGGCTTGATGTCAGAATTTTGCCATGTTACGATAGCTACATTGGCTTTTAAAGGGATGGTATAGTTTTGGTTGGGATTGGGGAATGAGATTTTAACTTTTTGAGTGATAATTAAAAACCACTTATGAAATATCAAAGTGCATACAATTCTATGAAAATCGGTTTTGACATGGTTGAGATATCAAACAAGAGACCCGGGGGTCTTGTGCTCACCCGAGTATCGCAAGTTCATCTTTCAGGTAGTCACTAATCTAAATTACATTGTTGTACACACAGCTCTACTAAAATTTGACCACGCATTCTCAAGTAGAAGATGAAAATGTACAACTACAAAATGTAGGGCCAAAAATTGGACCCCCCCCCCCTCACATTCATTTCTCTTCCTCCATTGACATTTTCAAATCAAAGACATTTTTATAGACTCACTTATCTTAAGAACTATATCTATGATTGTGAAATATGATACTTACTTGTAGTTGCTTAACATAATTTCTTTTGCTAACCGTAAAACACTTAAATAGTTTATTTTGGTCATGTAAGAGCTACAAATACTGTACCTAAATCTTTCATATTATCATTATTACTCTTCTACAGCACATTTGACAGGAATCCACCGAGAAATGAGTTAGGAAGAGATCATGTCTACCAAGAATGTGATGCTGTGAGAGCATAATTATGGCCACCAACTCAGAATTACACCCACACCAAAGAGACTCTTGACGCATACAATAACAAGGCAAGCGCCAAAATGTGTCTCGCCCATTCGCGTAGAAGAAATTAATGTTTTTCTAACTCCCGGAAGTTCATTGATCTCGTCTATGACCTTTGACCTTCTGGTGACCTTCAACTCCCCAAGGGACATTTACCAGCCAAGTTTGGCCACAAACGGACATATACATCAAAAGTTATGAGCCATAATCAAAACGCGCCATAAAAAACTTAACATTGGGCCCTAAAGTTCATTGACCCCTGCCTGTGATCTTTGACCTTGAGGTGACCTTCATAATAGGGAAAATGTGCAACTTTGTATAACCACTCTTCCCTCCAAGTGTGATTGAAATTGAAGTCGTCAGTAGAGAGTTATAATTAAAGTTTTTGTAGTGTTACGGACGGACAACGGACGGACAGACGCCGCAGGCGATCCCTTTGTCTCCCCTCGCATCCGGTGGGCTCGACAAAAATCTACAGGTTACCCAGAAATTTTTGGTCAAGGCCAGAGAACACTATCATGGTAAAAGAAAAAAAAGAAAAAAAAAACATGAAAAAAATATGTCAGCATGACTTCCTGCTTCTGCTGTAAAATGTCTAATTAGCTTCGATTTCTTTTGCTTGTTTACTGGATATTTTTATCCAGTCTCTTTATGGAGGCTACTACACTGGGAATGTTTGGTCTCTAGCTGAGACCTTCTGGCTCTAAATTTTCTTGTTTGTTTGAAATCACAGACAGCCAGCCACTAATGTTTTGTTTTGTTTTGTTTTCTTCATGTTTGAAGTACATGTATCATATATATGCGTGTGTATGTGTGGGTGGACGTGGGAGGGGTAGTTCTTGTCAGTTCTATCCTTACAATGTACATTCGGCCTCCTTGGACCATCGTTAAGGACTCCGCCCACATTTGCACCCCAACCACAAACTTCCCCGCAGCGATGGTTGTCTTACTATCACCACAAAGAAATATGTAACATACTGTTTTTCAAGACTGACAGTTGTTTGGTTGTCACAGTGACTACTTTACTACTGTAGTTACAGTGTACATTGTACATGACTGACTGTACAGATTGTGGCAAAATCATGAAATTAAAATACTGTCTGTGAAGGAAGTGGGTGATAAAAACTACATCTTTTTCATAGTACTGTCAACTATTTCTTCTTTTAATAAAAGCCATGTATTTATAATGGCTCACAGCTTCCCCACTTTCTATTTATGATTTTTACAAATACAAAAACTAGAAGGCCTCACTTCTGACAGCCATTTCAACGGTGTCTACAACTTTTTCCAGTACATTGATTTTCCCCCAGAAATCAGGAGAACACCCATCCATTTACCTTTTTCGCTGCAGCAACGTCTGCCGTAGCACAGTGATATAAAATGTGAAGAGCGAAGGAAATCATCATAGGTCTTGTTGATTCTGAGGGGGAAAAAAAAAGAGAAATGAAAGCAAGAAATGTAGAGTTAGGGGATGACTGAAATTTGATGTAAATTGAGACTTAGTTTGTAGCTTGCTTCCTTGCAGACTGGGTTTCTACACAATCAAGGGTCTGTGAATTGCTTATCAGTGGGGATGATTCCAAGTCATACAAGCGACAATTTTTGTCCATTAAGGTCAAACACATGGGCTGCATTTGAGCGCTCTAATGCCCCAGTCACAAGGATGCTCAAGGATTTACACGGTGCTCCGGGGAGATCCGGGATTTTGGTATGACTACACACGGTATCAACACCCCAGCTACACGGATAAGGCCGGAAGAGCACGGCGTCTACACAGACAAACACGGCAGCTACACGGCAGCCACACGGACCACCCCGGATTGCTCTGCTAACACGGCAGTCCGCCGGATGTTTTTGACCTCCAAAAGTTGCCTTGTTGGCCTCTCGGCGTCAACACGGATCTCTCCCCGGATCAGATGCGGGGTGGTCTGGGGTGATCCGGGATGTCTATGTGACTGGGGCATAAAGCAAACCAAAAGTGAACTGAACTACAGCGTACCGTACCATACTGTGCCAGATTTAGAGCATTCAAGCGCTTTGTTGAGAAAGCGTACCTCGTTAGCTATTTCTAGAGGAGGTCAAACATTTTGTAGCCAAAGGGTCATTCACCTGGCACGTTTGAACTACAGTGCACTCCCGTTATAACGAACACGGTTATAACAAAAAACCGGTTACAACGAAGTAAAATTTAGGGCCACAACATTGTCAACTCTATGTATTTTTATTGTTTATTCATTCGGTTATAACGAAATTTCGATATAACGAAAGAAAATAGCCGGTCCCGAGGACTTCGTTATAACGGGAGTCCACTGTACTGTGTACTTACAGTTGTCCCGAACAAAGAGAAAGAAGTCTTTGCATTGTGAAGTACAAGTTGTATGCGTATGACACGTGCATACATTTGGTACACTTTTGGAGCACATCGGGAAGTGGTCCACTTTTGGCTCAGTACAGGACGGTACAGTACACTTTGGGAGCATTCGAGCGCTCCTCTGGTGCGGGTACGGTACGCTTCGCTTTAGGAAAGCATTCAAAAGCACCCAAGCACCATGTATGAGAGTGACATACAGTGTTACTCTCTCGCACTTTTAGATGGCTTTCCTGTGACAAATTATCAGCTTTAATGATGAAATACACACACAGATTAGCATGTCCACAATACACAGGACAAAAGTCGATGGCAAACAATGGAATCCCCCTGCAGAATGAAGCTCTTCACCAAGTGAACAAATTCAGTGATAACTTTAAGACCCCTGTTCCACATCTTACAAAAAAGCTGACCTGAGGTCGGCTTTCTCGTATGTGTAAATGGTCACACAAAAGTTAGGCTGGCCTCAGGCTGGCCCAGCTACAATTATGTGTAAATGGTACCGAGCCCGAGGCCGACTTTCGGAGCTGCGGTTGACTGGTCACATGACCTTCGGCAGGGGCAAGAGCGCGGTAGAGTATCGAAATCAAATTCACCCAGCGAAATTAAAGAGCAGAGTAGGGAAAGACTACGTGAGACTGGCCCATGTGTAAACAGGGTCCATGAGGAGCGTCGTCACTTGAGCCGGCCCCAAAGCTCATGTGTAAATGGTCCACAAAGCGGCCTGGTTCCGGCCACGAAAAGCAGGCCTCAGGCCGGCTTTCATGTATAACACGGGTCTTAAATGTACAGTGTGTATTGAGTAAAAGCAAATAATTAATGACTCTATTAAAACCCAGTATCAAAAACTGTTATAAAAGCTCTTGTTTTTCTTGATTTTGTGGGTATTCATGGTTATTCATGCCATACTTCGAGAGGTTTCAATTTTCATCAATTTTGTATTAAAGCTGGATGCTATTTGCGAACTGAGCAGTAAGGCCAAGTAAAAAAAGAAACCAGTTTCTCGTCCTCGCGCGCATCGATTTTGGCCGCCGCATCAATTATTTTACTATCTACTATTTTCAAAATGGCGCTGAAAATACCAAGAAATTCATAATTTTCGTCCCAGCCCGCTCCCCGCCCGCATCGATTTTCAGTTGCTGCATCAACTTTTTTTGATATTTACTATTTTTCGGCCGCCAAAAAAAAAAAAAAAAATCGACAATTCACCTAGCAATCGTGATGTCTCATTTCTAATTACGCATTGCGTCCTCTACTTAGCTGTAGTACAGCTAGCTGTAGCTTCTGTTATGCGTATGTAATAACCACTGAACTCAAACAGAGTTCAGTGGTAATAACGCATGAGTTCAGTGGTAATAACGCATGAGTTCAGTGGTAATAACGCATGCATTTCACACTGCGAGCTCGGCAAGAAGAAATGACCCACAAAGCAGTCGAACTGTAGTTGGATGGGCGCGCGGGCCTGGGCTGTGATGTACAGCGCACTCGGTACGCAGAGACTCCAACTCTCCCGTTTTCGACGGGAGATCTCCCGCCGAAAACCCATTTTTGCAAAATCTCCCGTTCTCCCGCTTGAGATTTAATTTCTCCCGCCCTGGCTCTGTTTCTCCAGCTTGAAATGATTTCTTACTTTAATATTGCCATTACTATGTTGAAAAATAGCCTTAGATAGCACGGGATAGCATCTCTAGAACCCTAGAGCTGGACCCCGGCCGCAAGGAACTTCGCGCTTCGCGCACATCAAGTTGGAGTCTCCGGTTTGCTAGAGGTTTCTGGCGCGAGAATCTCCAGATCAGAAGGTGCTTGGGGTTGGAGTCTCTGGGTACGTCGTGAACGCGATAGCGGCAACATTTTTGCGAACAATCGCTGATATTCCATGCATATTTCGCGCATTGTTCGTATTTTCCCCGTCTCTCATATTTTAAGCGGATGAATTGTACTGTACAAATGCTTGTGAGGATTGTATCGAGTTTGTATACATTTTCATGTCATTGTGACTATGTGCATATGTGTGCAGTGTCGGAAGGTACGGTGCCAGTGCAGTGGCACGGCCGTGAGTCTTATCACCTGTAGTGTGGTATACAATCATTCATCATCCAAATGATGAGTGATTATCAAATGTCTTTTTAGAACATGAAGAAACATCTTTAAATGTTTAATGCTATAATGCCATATCAGTATCATTTTGACATCCATCTGCAATTGTACAAGCCAGTTTCCAGTTGAATGTGCTACAATTGTACTGTGAAGAGATGCAGATACATACCAGCTGTGTGGACACAAAAAGTCACAAACACCAATGATAAATAAAGCAGTGTTTTGAATATCATGGAATTTATTTCAGTCGTACATTTGTTGAAAGACATGTTTTATACCTGTTTCAATTAATAGCACAATACATCAGAATTGCAAGTACACTGGTATCAGAAATGCCATTACAACACTAAATATCAGTATGAAAATGGTCATTTTCCCTTGACATCTGTAGTGGAAAGAAAAAGCAAATGTATTTCTGCATGCATGAAGTTTCATTTCAAGTATGGTACATATATCTATTTGTTTGAAAATGCACAGAGTGCAGGCAAGACATACACTTGGGAACTGGTCTCTCATAACACAGCTACCAGAGTGATATTTCATTTCATAAATTGGATATAGAAAATAGTAAAGCCCTCTCTCGTTACCTTTCTCAGAATAACCGGACGAGAAACACATTTTTTACTTTCATTTTGACAATCCTCGAAAAAATAGTAAGATATCAAATAGTAAGGACCTCCCTCATCGCCTTGCTCAAAAACCCGGACGAGAAACTACTTTCTTTTTTTACTTGGCCTAAGCAAAATCATTTAATCTGTTCTCGACATGAATGCGAACAGCACAAATACATTTCTGAGTTCGTGACTTTGCTCACGATGGCAGATCATCCATCTGCTGAAACTGTTAGGAAGTCCAGATTCACTAAAAAAAAGAGATAGACTTTCTAAATATACCGCTTTATATACAGTGGGATGTACTGAATATTGTAAAAGTGGAAATTTTTGCAGTGTGGAAATTTTCACACATTTCGCGCAACCTGATGCTAGTGCGAAAATAAAAGCACACGAATATTTTTGCATGCCACATGTTCTGGTAGTCAATGTCCTGATTCCACAGAATTAAAAACAAGCAGAATCCATCTTGACCAGCTGCACATTTTATGAGCACGAAAAATGACTTGCGTGAAAATATCCACTTTCGCAGTAATGGGTTCAGAAATCACCTAACTTACACCAAATATCAGATGAAACTACCAAGAAACTCCCCTCCAGGGGCGAAACTTACCCATGGCATGCTTGACCACGACGTCCAGAAAGCTCTTGTTGGACAGGACAGCATTGAGAAAGGGTCGCGTCTTCTCCTCCGTTGGGCAGATGTAGCTGCTGCCCAGAATGTTGCTGGTCAGTTCCAGGCTGTGCAGGTGGACGGACTCCCAGGCGTCCCCCAGGATGCTGCTGGCGTCGCTCTGGGCGACGTCCTCGGGCACCTGGACGCGCAGCAGTAGGTTCACGACATCAAAGATGCCGCAGGTGATGAAGAGTTCGATGAGCTCTGGCCACTCCATCTTGAGGAACTGAGTAGAGACGAGATGTGAAACTACACAGTCAATCTTGCATACCTTGATGTCGGATTAGATGAACATTAATAAAAGAAAGATATTATTCAGAGGGGTGAAGGTTCAAGTGTGAGTTTCTTCAGTTTGTCTCCCTCTAGATGAACATTACTTTTAAAACTCGAAAGCACATAAAATCCCTGCATTTTCCTGCATGTATTCCTCAGATACTCCTACAGCACTGTAGGTACACAAATCTTGAACTTCACTTTTTAAAAGTCCGACCATTTTTTTTTTTCAGTTCCAACTGATTTGAGACATATTATGCGAGGTTGACTGCATTATGTACTTCAATTTATGTACACACATGTACTGATATCTCAGCTCTACAAGCAATCAAGGTGTTTAAAAACGAGCTTAATGCAGGAAACTGCCTTACAATACAGTACACCTCCATGGAATCGTAAGCCCATGAGTTCGCAGGTGTGTACCAGCTGACCTTAGCTTCAAGAACTTAAAGGGGCATTCCGGTCGATTTTCATAATTTCACATCATGCAGTACATAAATAGAGAGCTCCATGTATAGATTCGTGGAATTTATTGTGGTCCTTGAGTAGAGAAACCAATGAATTTAAAATCTTAAACAAATTACACTGAACAGTGTTGATGACATCAGAACCTCATATATTTCAGAAATGTGTAGCAGTGTAATTCCATTACAATACCACTTGCTCAACAAGTTCACCTGTGAAAAATCTATTCATGCCTTCTTCTTTTGTTCTGCTTCCTTGAGCCCCAACTCATACATTCTTATGGTGAGGCTGCCATGTCATCATCCTTGTTCATTGCAATTTGTTATAAATTTTCAAAACATT
This sequence comes from Diadema antillarum, assembly GCF_040938485.1. Classification (NCBI taxonomy): domain Eukaryota; kingdom Metazoa; phylum Echinodermata; class Echinoidea; order Diadematoida; family Diadematidae; genus Diadema; species Diadema antillarum. The sequence continues at coordinate 396,755 of NW_027271926.1, read as the reverse complement.
CTCATTCCTCATCCCATTCACTATAAATTCTGAAACTCTGTACTCCGTTTAACTAATTTATAGTTGTTCAAATGTAAAAGTCCGAAAATCATCCGGAGGTCCCCTTTAAACTTGGAGTATTCTGGCTGCCAGTGTTGACAAACGAACAAACTGAGCGAGGATTACGCAATCTTGCACTTTGCGATCTATTGCCAGTGTGACTACCGCTAACGAGTCCTCAACAGTTTTTATCATTTATCATTTGCAGATAAAATGAAAACCCAGCACTGGTGCTTCAAAATAGTTCTAAAATGTGAGTTAGGGATAGAAACAACAAATGTAAAAATTTGAACCAGTATAATCAATATTTGTTAAATATACAAAATGTTAACAATAGATAAATAAAAATGTTTCCAGACTAAACCATCTACAGTTCCATACAGTTTAATGAGAAAAATAGTGATATCTCCATATATTTTAGGTTTTATTGCAAGAAATTTATAAGGCAGGATGTTTTGTGATCCAACTGACCTACACATTGATGCATCAAAAGTGATATCTTGAACATTTTTTAAATCACTGCTCCCAAAGGTGACACGACCTTTAAGCAGCTACATTGTACAGATGTACAAGTGTATGTGGGTATATGATCTATGTCTCTACACCCAAGTCAACCCAAGTTGGAATCAGCATCAGCATCAGTATACCTTCTACAGTAGGTAGTCCTGTCGAGACTTCCGGTCATTCTTTCGAGTTGTACAAAGTATGATCTTAAATTAAACTTACTAGTTACAGCGTACCTGCATGGTGGGTGAATGGACAATTGAAGACCTGAATATAAGAACGACCCAAGTCCAAAGTTTGGCCAAATTCAGTTTGACATGGGAAATTGTACAGTTTTTGTAGTTTATGCATGGACTCATCTTGTGTATACATCGTTGTAAATGATAAATCCTAATTACCCCTGGAAATGCCTGAAACGAATGAGTTGAATCTTATATTAATGTAAGAATGAAGGACTTGGGTCATTCTTACATTCATATAATAGCGCCCTCTCTCATCCTTCTCTCATCTCTAATAGCAGAATATCATGTATATGAATCAAAGAATGACCCAAGTCGATATGAATCAAAGAACGACCCAAGTCCACCACACAAAATGGCCTCTCCACAATTAATGTAAATGTTAATTGTCATAATAATATGTTCTAATTCAATATAGGCCCTACAATGCTGCCTTCCCATCACAATTAAATAGAATATCATTGGACAAATAAAAGATATGAAGTTTTTTTAGTTTACTCGAAATGGTCTTCCATGGACTTGGGTCGTTGTTATATTCATATACTCAATTACATTCTTTAGGGAAGAGATTGGTGTAGGGAGGGGACCCGTGCCTGCCCAACCTGGATTTGAAATTCAAACAAAGGATCAAGATTACTGATGAAGAGAGACTGTTCCAAGATTAAATCACTCTTTGACTGAAAGTAAATCTTTTATAAGGTTTCCCCTAAAAATACCACCTTCCATTTGATTAGACAGATAAATCTGTCAAGGCGAAGAGTTTTTAAATAATTTCTTTGACATAAATGGCTCTCCTTTGGGGATTCTGTGAAGCCAGACATCGTCTCCGCGCGGAACACATCCAAGACAACAAGATACAGACTGATCTTTCAGGTGAATCATTTTAATAAAGAGATGGTCTACACCTACATGTACATGTAGTTTTGGTTGAGATCGGGATTCAGGTTTTAACTTTTGGTTGAGATATCCAAAAACAAAGTGGTCCTAATAAAAGGTGGGACTCATTCTTTATTAGGACCACTTTGTTTTATTTCAATTTTGGATATCTCACCCACTGTTTTCAAAACCAATGTTCATCAAATAAACTTTGAATCCCAATGATACAAATGTATGCTCTTACAATGGTATGCCCTGCAGACCCTGGAGATGGTAATACACTGTTTCACTAGCGGTTTCTAATTATCTCGCAAACAGTTAAAACCTGAATCCCCATTTCCACCAAAGGCAAAACTACATTGTACATAGGCCTACTGGTAATTAGTTTACTTTAGGGCTCAGTTTTTATATGTGCAATGCAGGCACTACGATTAAAAAAGAATGGTCAAAACAGACAGCCTTCCAGATGGATGGGACAACACAGCTGTCTCGCACATGTGCAGATAAAACACTTTTTTTTTTCCCTTTGCCTGACTAACATTCTCTAGTCTATAGACCTCTCTACAAAGGAATGGCTAGAGAGAAAAGGAAGAACAGAAAAAAAGGGAATTAAGAAGGCCATAGTATTGTAATTTCTTCTGTACGTACAGACACTCAAGACAGGCATTGGTGGGGCTTGCCGGGGTTATGGTGGCGGGGCCTGTTCATGACGTTCTTTATTCAGGAATTCACCATTCATAATAACCTGGAATGGATAGACTAGACGTCTTCCCTTGTTCAAGTTGTGGCTTGATATCTACAGCAATGCCAATAGACCCGTCTAGTACTCACTAGTAGTACTGTAGTAACGTTAGACGTCTAACGTTTATAGTACTAGTAAATTACTCGGTACTGTTGCAGGCCTACTCGTTTGTTTGTAGTACCACGGCAGTAGTAGAGGCATAACGCTATAGCGTTATAGGTCTAACTGTTACTACGCACGTTGCTACAGTAAGAGATGAAGTTCACACTGAACTTGCAAAGACTTGTATGCAACGTTTGCTTGTGGGAGCTGTAATTAGATCTATCGCTGTTGTTAGACGGTCTAATGACCTATGTTAAAGCCCGGTCACACATCGCTTTACAGTTTAATCACGGCCAAAACACGTCAAAAAGTGGTCTCACAAGAAGCAGACGATGTTGTTCGCGTTGATGTCGAGTGTAAGACGAGCTACGGTCGATTTATAGACGTGGCAGGACGCGGGGAAAAATTAGAACGGTGTCGGACGCGGTAAAAAGTTTTGAACTGCTCAAAATTTTATTTCGCGGACAACCACAGGCGGCACACATGGTAAAGACGTGCAACACACGTGAAACACACATGATTGTTGGAGTTCCGGCAGTGGTAAAACTTGGCCTTGTGGGGAGAAGCGGTAAGACGCGAAAGTTTGAATAGCAGTCTGTGACGAGCAGAGCACGGTCATCTGACGCGTGTTACGTGTTGGTATCACGGGAAATAGCGTGTGTTTAGCGGCTTATCACTGACAAATGGATTTTTCCGCGTACATACGCGTGGCTGGACGTGGTTGGCCGTGCGGATTTATTAGGCAGTGCTGCAGCAGCAAGAGCAGTGGAACAGCCGCCAACGGCCATAGTCTGCATAGATGTAGAATCTAGACTACGGTACCTACATGTATAAAAGACAAATCACGGCCAAACCAAAATTGACCAAAAAATTACCACTTACGACCACGTCCACCAGATTTTCATAACTTTTTGTATGTGATTTAGACGTGAAGTGCTGTGTGACCGGGGCTTTAGGCACCCCTTTTAATTAGGGTACCTAAATTTATATTGTTGTAATTCACCACTAACAGTACACTTCAAAGGTCAAAATCGAAATCAGCAATCTGGGCTGCATGGCTGGGTAGCTGGCCGCAGCGGGCCACAGCCAACAAAAAAATCGTTGCAACAAAACATTGAAATAAAACAGATTCCATATCTGACTCGGCACTCCTGAATAACAAAAATGACGACAGTTAATGGGAGCAGTTTACCATTGTTTTATCAGTCATCATCATAATTCTGACGATTTTCGAGACGGCCTTTAGAACACGAGTTTGCTGCCTCCGCCATTCGTGGTTGCGACCGAGTGTAAGTTGGACTGCTTCTGCTTCTGAGGGTCTGGAGTCGCCTGTTACGCTTCGAAACAGTTTCCTCAGGCATTTGCTCCTAGATTTTTGCCCATCATCCAAAGCTGATGTTAAGATATGCAGCTGATCATCAAATGTGGACACTTTTCGTTTTTCCTTCCCGTTGTCGCCCATTTTACCAATCTTTCATTGACATTACATTGGGCTTCCTAAGCACCGTCGACATCTGTTCCAGTTATTCAAGGTGCTACGTACGTATGCATTCGACGCGCACAATACATACTAGTACACACAAAGATCGTACACTATTCCATACGATCTTTGATTCACATATGACACACTACACGTGTGTACAGCCGTGGGTTGCGACATACGCATGTAGACATACAATGCATACCACTCCCGTTCATGCATATCGGACGTACACAAAAACCCACTGCCGGGGGGCGTGTTTTTTTTTAGACGGCACAGATTGGGGAAACTAAAAATTTATTGGGGACCCTATCCCTAAACCTAACCCTAATCCTAATCCTAACCCTAACCATCAAACCCTAACCCTAACCCTAACCCTAACCCTAACCCCAACCCTAACCCTAACCATAACCATAACCAAAAACCCTAACCCAACGTTTTTCCCATAGGTTTAACACGCGGCATGCCCCAATCTGTGCCGTCTTAAAAAAAAAAAACGCTGCCGGGGGGGGGGGGGGGGGGGGGGGGCGGGGGGGGGGGGGGGAATCCTGTTTAGCAAGAGATTGTTGACATCTACACGTTTAGATCGCGAGTTGGCGTGCTTCTTTTGTAGATATTTTTTTTCCTCTGGAGTCACCACCTGGGTCCACTCATCTAATAGCTCTTTGATACTGTATTATATGCGAATAAAAGACTTTATTTTGGGAGTATACTGACCCGTAATTGATTCTGCAAGGATACAAAACGGAAAAATGTGTTTTTAAGTACACGAAAGATTCAGCGTCTTACATATTTGATATGTGGAACTACCAAGTACATGTACTTGTTTCACACCAGTCCTGGAATTTACAAGGAAAAAAAAGAAGGAAAAGGCGGGGGCGTGATTTTGCACTCCAGTTTCAATTTCAGTTTCAGAATTCAGTTTCGGTTTATGTGCTTTCGGTTTGTAATTCCGTGGGCCTATGTGGAATGCTCTTAGTCTTGCTGGCGAGTGGAGTAATTATGAACATGACTTTTTTTTTTTTTTTTGGATGGTACGGAGGGACTGAGAAGGCAGTAAAGTAAAATTCATTAATGTAGGTTTGAGATATCAAGGATCCAAGATGGAGATGTTCGATGCAAGTCACATTATTTTCAACAGTTCATTTTCAAAAAAATTCTTTTTGAGTGTGTGAATTCCTTTTAGAAGTACTTGAAGAGTTCTATTTAAGGACTTCCATACAGATTCTTGTAAAGCGAGTTTTCCTCATCAACCACCACTACTATAGTAATCAATTAAAGGGACTGTACAGTACTGGTTGAGGTAGGGATTCATGTTTTGAACTTTCTTAAGTGAGATAATGAAAAGCCTCTTATGAAATATGAAAGAGCATGTAATTTTAGGAAGGATTCAACGTTTATTTGATGAAAATAGGTTTTCAAATGGCTGAAATATCCAAACAAGTGCTAATAATAAAAGGCGACATGCCACAACTTTATTAGGATCTCTTTGTTTCACCTTGTTTTGGGATATCTCAGCCATCTCAAACCCGATTTTCATCGAATAAACTTTTGATACCCCTTAGAATTGCATGCTCTTTGACATCTCATAGAGTGGTTTCTGAATATCTCGCAAAACGTTTAAAGCTAAATCTACACCTCTACCAGAACTGTACACACCCTTTAATAGTATTATAGCAGGCTTGTATAGCCATCATTCTTCCGGATCAATATTTCGTATTTTTGGTGCAAGAAAGGATGAGGCTCGATCGGGTTTGTCTACTTTATTTACAGCAGGTATATAGACACGGGAGATTGTACAAGTGCCCATCAGGGCAGAGAAAACGGGATTAATCTTACTGTTTCCCGGACTGTTTCACAACGAATCCAGGTCACTCAAGTGACCTTAAAAGTGGTTAAGATCGACTTATTTTAAACAAAATCCACTTATTATAAACAAAAATTATGGTATTACAGCTGGTCTCCCTGTTCAGATTTATCAACTTCAGAATCCACTTCAAAATTTCTGAAAAATTCCTTTGTCATCTATAAAAATGACTGTATGGAAAAGTCACCAACGTTTTCACCAGGAAGTAAGAATACTGCTGAAGGCATACACAGCACATACCATAATGATATTGTAAGGCGACCTTTACTTTTATTATCGGTTCTTACAGGCCTAGGCCCCATAGCTCTTTTTTTTTTTTTTTTGAGGCGGGGGGCGGGGGGGGGGGGGGGGGGGAAGGGTCTGAGGGCGTTGAAACACCTCCCTTTCGGTCCCGAGCCGGGCGAAAAGGACTGGTGAGATCCGAGATCTCGTTCACTCGACCAGAAGTTCTTTTCTTCTTAATCGAGTCTGAGAATGCAAGAAGGCGAGGCGAAGACAATCGCGATGTCGATCTCGTCTTCTCGACTTCTTGGGTCAGCGAGAAGGGCGAGAAGTTTAGGTTTGAGGCCACGTCTTCTTCAGCCTTAGCAAAACAGAACTGTATGGCTCCATAATATCAAAGGCAAAACCTCATGGTCATTAAGGCAGTGGCGGATCCAGAGGGGGGCGCAACCGGCGCACGGCCCCCTTTATTTTTCGTTAAAAACAAAAGAAATAAAAAGAAAAAAAATGAAATGAAACCCGGAAGTGGCACCAGAAATATTAGTTGCGTCCCCCATTTACAGAATTCCTGCATGGATCCGCCCCTGATTAAAGGGATGCTACAGTTTTGGTTGAGATGGGGCTTCAGGACTGGTCTCCAGCGTTTTCTGGTGATGATTTTTTTAGATAATGAGAAAGCTATTATGAAATATGAAAGAATATATGAAGAGTTTGTTTGTAAAAACCGATAAGTCCATTTTTGAAGATTTTGAAGTACGGTCTCTGTCATAAAGTACAAAAAAAATACCTTTTAAATGATATATTGGTCACTACACATAAAGGTATATTTTTGAAGTTATGGTCAAAAGAAGCAACAATTTTCTTATTATTCTCTTTATTTTTCTTGACCTTTTAATTGCAAATATGTCCATTTGACAAATATGGACTTATCGGTTTTCGCAAACAAACTCTTCATATAATTCTTAAAGGAATTCAAAGTTTATTTGATGAAAATCAGTTTTGAAACGGCTGATCCCAAGCAAAGCAATCCTAATAAAAGGTGGGACCCACCTTTTATTAGGATTGCTTTGTTTGACTTTTTTGCTTAAATCTCAGCCATTTCGAAACCGATTTTCATGAATGATAGTCTGAACTCCTCTGAGAATAATATTGTCGGTGCTTATACATTTCATACGTGGTTTCTAAGTATTTCACACACACAAAAAAATAATAAAAGCTGAATCCTCACTCCAGCCAACACTATACCATCCCTTTAACTATCTCGCCTTCTCACCTTCTCGGAACCGAAAAAGGTGAGAAGACCAAATTTCACATCTCGCTTAATTTTGGTATATATGCCTTCTCGGAACAGATGCACGTCACGAACTCAACACCCACGAGTCATAGCCTAAGAGTCACACCCTGGTCCCTAGCTCACAAGTCATACTGCACAGGGGTCATACTGCCTACGAGTCATACAGCTCACGAGTCATACTATGCAGCCCACGAGCTAGACACTAGGTGAACCGAAGGCCCACGAGCTGGACATCAAGTTACCAACTAAATAGGCCGAAGAGCGAAACTGCCCACAAGCTGAACTTGTAGTTTAAAAGGGCCCACGACCTCGAGAGTACACAACAGTGGGGCTTACTCAGTATGTTTTGTCGAGCTCATGGACAAGCTTTAGCTGTCCTGTGTCGAACTCGTGTTGGCCTGTTTTACTATCATGTCTAGCTATATAGTGACCCTGTTTATTTGGTTCTAGCTCATGGTATGGCTTGTGAGCTGTATGACTCGTGGGTGTACGACTCGTGGACCTTTTTTTTTTCCAAATGTCTATCTCGTGGACCTTATGACTCGTAAGTGTCGGGCTCGTGGGATGACCCCCTCAGAACAGACAATGCGATAAGATAAGGTCTCACAACTCGCCTCTTTGCCTTCTCACCCACGAGCACAGCGGCGGATCCACGAATTCCGTAAAGGGGAAGCGCCTTTACAAAGTAAAAGGAGGGCGCACGCCCCCATTTTTTCTTTTATTTCTTTTGTTTTAACAAAACGAAATAAAGAGGGGGCGTGCGCCCGGTGCACCCCCTCTGGAACCGCCACTGCACGAGGACTGGTCGAGAAGACGTCGAGATCACAGTTTGCCTTCTCATCTGAATTGATTCGAACCCGCAGGAAAAGATTGAGAAGGGCTCAAAATTATGTCGGCTTCTCCGTGACATTTAAATAATTCCGTAGGGGGGACTATATAGTTTTATGTGCTTGTCTGTATAGACGCGGGCGCTTTGTTGCAGATGCTGGCTTTGTCGAGCTTATGCTCGGATTGATCACAATAAATGCGATTTGTATTGAAAAATTTAAAGAAAGTCAAGAAGAAGAAGAAGAAAAAAAAAACATAATGTGCTGAGTTTCTTGATGAACTCATTTAATTGACCATGCCGTTCATCCGAAAAAAAAATCTCCCTATAGACTTGTTCGATTTGGGTGCAGATTTTATAATATTCAGCAATAACCAGGGGACTTCAGGATGTCTAACAACAGTTGATTCATTTTATGCACCTACACATAGTAATGCCTACCGCCTACCTGACTCGTTGCATAAGACGTTAAATCAGCTTTTCTAGTTAAATTTGGAAGCCCCTTTATATTCATGGCCGATGTTTAAGTTTTAGTGTTTTTAAACCGAATATAGGTCTACAGCTGAGTGGAGAAGACGAGGAGAAAGAAGAAGGAGAAGAAGAGGAAGAGGCAAAGAAAAAGAAAAGAAGAAGAAGAAAAAGAAGAAGAAGAAGGAGGAGATTGAAGTAGATGATGAGTCGTTATGCTATTTGCACCATAAAAATAATAAAACGCCCATTAGTCCAGAAAGAGACGAGGTCCCCTATCTCCGCAATGCACTGTGGGAGAAGGTTTCTGCATAAATATTTCGTGAAGAGGCGTCACAACGTAGGGATATGACAGACGAGTGAATAATAATACCAAGACATCGGTCAACAGAAATAGCTGCGCAAGGCATCATGGGAATAGCGGTTATTTTTTGCTTCCAAGTACTAGTACCCCCAGCATCTGAACCAGTGATCAATAAAATGTCACTGCTTTATGATGATTATCACTTAGAAGCAATGACCTTTACTTAAAGCTTTACTCTTCTTCCTGAGTGTGTTTCTTTCACAGTTTTCCGGTCTTAAAGAATTGGTTAAAGAATGAAATAGAATTCAAAACAATTAAAAGTAAGAACTGCTGCACAAAAACAACAAACAAACAAAGAAAAGTGACCGCAGCCGATTTCAAATTAATGTTGCTTAGCGTAATTTGAACTTCGAGTATTGTAACTTCGAGTATAAAAATGTTACAAATTTCATTTCATCATCCTTGCAAATTTAAAGAAAAAGTTAAGAGAGCGAATCACTTACATTCATAATTATTCATACAGATACCGAAGTACTGTACTGAAAAGTCTATCAGTCTGTATCACTTAAAACAGCCTATAGGACGGATTATGTAAAGTGTGCTATGTTTGTTAATGTCAGCAAAAACATAAAACTCAAAGCAAGACAGCTATTTTCCTTTATGCAAAATATGCGAAGAAGTCATTTGCTCTGTAAGAGAACAAAGGAGTATAATCATTCTAATAGAGTATGATTCATTGAAATGTACTGTGTTCGTAAATGGGAGGGAAGAAGTACAAAAGCAAATCACATCACATAAAAAAAAAATCATTCAGCCCAGGAAATGATAAATAATTCATTGTCATGATTGTATTTCGACTTGTTTGCACATTCAGTTTGCACAGTGTCAGAGAGAATCACGCAACAAAGCAAACTTTCTTTTTATAAAGATATCAAAATCATGAGTCACACAATCTGTTAAAAAGCAAATAATCAATAAGAAAATACTGTATTCAGTGTATTGTGTCATGTTTGAAAATGTCGGCAAAATGAAAACAAAAAAACGGATTACATCTCATTTCCCCCCAACAAATTCGAGAAGACGATCAGTCAGTTTATAACACACTAAAACAATGACTTTTGCTATGAAAAGTATAGTAACCATTATTTAAAGGACATTTAATGACAACATCGGCAACAACAAATACAACTATTTCTACATACCCCTATAAGAGATGCATATTCGGGGCTTAAACAAGAATTTCAAGTGAAGAGGGATGCGAATACCTGCCTATACCTTACATTGGATAAAATTGCTGCGTTTCTGACCATGCGGCCAACTGCCATCAATACTGCCGAGCTTTCCCCGAGCCTAGATGGGAAGAGCTGGCTGAGTTGATATTCCTCCTTTCCGTATAGCCATTGTCATTAGGCTAAGGAACATTACACCCATGGTAATCCACTCCATACAGCTGATTTTCACTAGAGGTACTGCTATACGGCTAGTCAAACAGAAAAGTGACATATTAATCAAAGTATAATGTATACAATCTGTATTTTGAGGGTTTAAACGTACCACTAACAATATAGGTCTTATAAGAAGATCAAAATTTCAAACTCTTTCATAAGAAAATGATAACCCTGTTTCACAAGGCACCAAAACATCGTTGCACTAATATTTGATCTGATCTAATATTTGATCTGAAGCTCTTTCTTTTATTCATTTTGCTGATGATACTAATGTATTTCTTTCTCACAGTGATGTTGATGTTCTTTTTCAAAAAGTTAACAGTGAATTGAAAAAAGTAACAAATTGGGTTAGAGCTAATAAGCTCTCGTTGAATGCTACCCCCCCCCGAAATATATGCTTTTTAGTAATACCGTTAGCACTTTGAATACAGACAAAGTTTTGGATGATACACATTTAAAGAGTTTCATATTTCAAATTTCTTGGTATTATTGTAGATGATAAACTTTCTTGGAAATTGCATATTGATTACATTAAATTTGTAATAATCTCACGTAATATAGGCGTTATCAACAGACTAAAATTGTGTTTCCCACAAAAATCATTACTTATGTTATACTCGTCATTGATATTGCCTTACCTTAAAGGACAAGTTCACCTTCATAGACATGTGGGTTGAGTGAATGCAGCAATATTAGTAGAACACATCAGTAAAAGTTTGAGCAAAATCGGACAATCCGTTAAAAAGTTATGAATTTTTGAAGTTTCTGCTCAGTCACGGCTGGATGAAAAGACTACTATAGCTTGTGATGTCACATGAGTACAACGATATAAAGAAAGAATAAAGAAAATTCAACATATTTCCATTTTTCTCGCATAACAAAAGAACACTCGACTTCTCTCTTTCAGAAGGCAGGGGGAATGATATTACCCTTAACATACGTCAGTAGCAAGTCGAAGAAGTGTGCACTTTATTCAAAAAGTAAAGTTTTGTGAAATTCTCTTTTTATTTTCCTTATATAGTTGTACGCATGTGACATCATTCACTGTAGTAGTCTTCTCTTCCAGCAGTGACTGCGCAGATACTTAAAATATTCGTAACTTTTGAACGGATAGTCCAATTTTCCTCAAACTTTCACTGATGTGTTCTACTAATATTGCTGCATTCTCTCAATCCTTATATATATGAAGGTGGACTTGTCCTTTAATTATGGAGTTTGTTGGACAGAGTGTTCCTTTTGCAAAAGAAAGCTCTCCGCGTCATTTGCTATTCTCCCATACGTTGTCTATACAGATGTATATTGTTTGCTTCTAATTTGCTGTTAAAAATCAGAGATTTGTTTTTATTCAATTTATAAAGACAATTTATGTATATGTATAACAATAACTCTCTTCCTAATATTTTTCATTCCATGTTCCTAAAAAATCGGGCATTTCATGAATATCCAGCTCGACGTTCTAATGAATATCATTTACCTCTTCTCGTACGATTTTAGCCAAGAACACATGTGTTTATACCGGCCCATGTTATTGGAATTCCTTGCATTCCGATATCAAAAATGCCCCTTCTATACTCATTTAAAAGGAAACTGAAATTTGTTCTATTGCAATCTTATAATTCTACTGAATTGAATTAACCAGCTGTTATAATCCCTTATCTAAGAACCACGTATTGATTGCTATATATTCTCTTATTATCATACTCATATTATAAGGCTAGGATATTTCCGCGATTATATCTTTAGTATACCTTGTTCTTTCTCGCGTCACTTTCTCTCTCTCTCTCTCTCTCTCTCTCTCTCTCTCTCTCTCTCCATACTTCTGACGAGATCTCTGTCTCTGCTGGACATTTTTGTCTGTTTTGTTTGTTCCGTTCTGTTCTCTTACTGTTATGTTAGTTTTGTCTCATTTTGTCTCATCTCATAGTCAACTCTCTGTTGTACTGTTACTCCTATTTCAGTCCCTTTTCATGTTTATACGTGTGTACATGTGTCTGTTTTGTTGGTATGTCTCTCTAGTGGGCTTCCGGACCTTTTCTTTGCTTTCAACTGATGTTTTTCTTCTGAGGGGCCCACATTCTACAAGCTTTGTCTTTTTAGTGGGTCCCTCCATTTTTCGAATTATCCACATTGTTTACTTACTTCAAATCACATGAGTTTTATGATAATGTATAATTATCGTAAGGTGCTACAATCATTGTATATTCTTTTCATCCTACATAGATTTACGCACCTTATTTTCTGTTACCAAAAAAAAGAAGAAGAAGAAGTGACGTTTATGAATGTTCTTGTCGAAAAATGAAATAAAACATTGAATTGAACTGAATTGAATTGATAAAATGAGTTCGAAAAAAAATATAAGGAAAGATTGGAGGTGTAAGAGTCGTCACTTATACAAATTACTGATAGGATATAATATGCCATATATAACGGACAACATTTCCTGTTTAGAACACAGTGTGCAAAAAAGACATGAAAATGCAAAATTAGAAGAGTGGAGTCCCTACTTTTGGACTCTGATGTTTTCTTCTTGGCGATTCAGTACGAAATTCAATTAATGAGAAATAGCAATGATGATGAATATAAATGCAATTATATCGACGAACTGACGAATGTACATACATTGTTCCCTTATGCTACACTTTCAGCTTAAAAATATCATTTTATCCTCCATAAAGGGACACAGGCAGACAAATACCAGACAGCCAAACGAAATGATGGTCATGATACAGTTTTCAGATATGAACACGACAGTGCATGCACTCCCGGCCGTTATAATGAACACGGTTGTAACGAAATTCCGGTTACAAGGAAGTAAAAATTCAAGCCCCATACACCAAATATCCGCTGTATATTCTTTATTGTTCACTTGCTCGGTCATAACGGAATTTCGATACAGCGAAAGAAAACTGCCGGTCACGAGGACTTCGTTATAAGGGAAGTCGACTGTATCACAGATTCGAAATCATATACCTATTGCATTCAATACCCCCGACCATTTTGATAAAGAAACAGTGTTGAAAGCGAGCAATTTATCAACTCTATCATGCAGCTTCTTCCACCTTGACTAAGAAGCCAAATAAGAACATTCCCTGAAAAATATTGGTAGGGTTGCATTTGTTTTCTGGGGCGCGAGGGGCGTGTTCTTTCCGTATCATTTTGTTCTAAGTCGTGTATACGTGACGTGTATGAAAATCGCAGAAAAGAGGCGCATTTTCATGTGTCGAATTTCACGAGCCAGATTTACTCTGCAAATCACAAATAAGCGAACAAGTATGAACATCTTTCATCCCGATGAATTCCCCAGACCACAAACCAATTTGAGAGGAGCTGTCTTTAAGGGGATATAAGCACTGTAAGAACCTGGAGGGAGCAGACTTCCCGGTAAAATATTATACATGTATTCGCATTAGCTTATAGGAAAAACCTAATTGGTAATATACGCTTGCGCCATATCTGATGTTTTCATCTTAAGTTGTAACCCAACTGTATTGGTACAATCAACCCAGAATAAACCCTATGCACTAAACCCTAAGTTCTCAAAATTATGATATGCGATAATAAATTGTCAATGAATTTCGCCTCATAGTGACAACCTTACAAATTAATATTCGCGAGCTATGCTCGTGCACATTAGTAGTATACAGGCCTTGCTGACCAGCTGTCGACGCCGATACTTCGGCGAGGCTACAGTATGATGTTCAGTTTTAGGATTAATGTTTCGGCACAGAATTTTAGCTTATTAAAGTGCCAGGAAAATGGGGATGCCGTAGAATCAAACTTTATTGTTATCATCATTACCACTACCATCATCATCATTATCATCATCATTACGTCACCCTGGATAAACATAATCTGTATTAGTCAACTGGGTCGTTTCAGCTCTAAAGCGTAAGCTTGACATAGGATACAGATTTTTTTTTTCTGCATTTGCCCCCCTTAGATTGTACCTTAAAATCATTTTCTTTACTATCAACGAACCGTGTAATTTGCATTAAATAATGGTCGATATGTTATATTCACCAAGTCTATTAAATCTTTTTTTTATATTATGATTTGTACAAAATGAAAAATGTATTCAGCATTTGTTATGTTATTTTGTCATGAAATTGCAGAAAATTATAAATATCTAATCAAATCATCATCATCATCACCATCATCGTCGTCATCATCATCCTCATTATCCTCATTATCCTCATTATCATCATTGTCATCATCGCCATCATCATCATCCTCATCGTTACCACCATCATCCTCATCGTCGTCATCATCATCATCATCATTAGCCTCATCTTCATCATCGCTGTAATCATCATCACAATCATTGCACATAATATTAGGAGTTATACTAAGTTCAGTGTTTGAACATCAAATCTTACATTTTTTAAAGGGCTTTTAACTGAATTGTCTTACTCATGGTGGTAAATCGTGTGAAGTTGGACGAGACGACGACAGCGTCACAATGCGAAAGTCGCGGTATCATCCGCACTTACGTCAAGCGTGACTCAGTATACTCGTCAGCAGTGCTTATTTCTGCCAGTCTGACTGCGGTATGGCAAAGCGGAGCTTAAAGTTGAACGTACGTTGGAAATGCATCACGCAGTAGTTCAGCACTGTGGTCAATAGATCGTCCCGAGAATACTGCAAGATTGTGGCGTTTGTAATAATGTACAAAGGCCCCACTTCTACAAAGACGCAACATTTGCTGTTCTATTACTTTTATATCGTAAGTTTATGACGAGACACGGTCAATTTTAACATCTTATTTCATAACAACTTGTTATAATACTGCCAATCACCTTGTTATTTCCGATGTCCCGGCAAATCAAATCAACATAAACGTTTCAAATTATGTGCATGTATATGTATGTCATTTAATATCACTGTCTATACCTGTTGGGGATGTTGTGACTTGGTCAGAAGTCAGAAGTTTTTGAGAGTGTATTTATTGAGGTCAAAACCTTAAATAAAGGTAATATTATAATTGGGGAGATTTATCGACCACCCAGCTCAAACCCTGCTGAATTTTTAGAGTTATTTTGCGGCCTTATTTCAAGCAGTTATTTTGATAGTAAGACATGTTTTGTCATGGGTGACTTTAACCTCAATCTTCTTAATTACAACGATAATCTTATGTGCGCAGATTTTCTGAACCTTATGTTGTCGAAATCATTTTTATTCCCCTTACAAGAAAACCGACTCGAATAACCGATGATGTATCTACTCTTATTGATAACATTTTTGTAAATGACTTATTTTCTGACATCACATCTGGCATAATAGTTTCTGACGTCACTGATCATTTTCCAATCTATGCCCTTGTGTCAAATTTTATGACTGCTAATGTTTCTCACACCCACATTCCGGGTATTCGTGTAATGTCTGAATCTAACCTTAATAAACTTAGGGAGAAATTAAGTTCAGAAGATTGGTCCACTGTATACTCTCAAAGCGATACTGATTTAGCATTTGAAAATTTTATAAATATTTTGACCACTAACTATGAATCTAGTGTTCCTCTTCAAAGACCTCACCATTTAAATTACAAAAAAGTACCTCGACAACCATGGGTAACAAAATCTCTACTCAGGTCCATTAACCGCAAGAATAGTCTTTTTCATAAATATCGCAAAGATCCATGCCCTCGAAATAAATCAAGATATACTCGATATCGGAATATATTGACATCCTTAATACGTGTTGCTAAGCGGAATTATTTTTTCGCGACAGTTTGTTAAATATAAACACGATGTGAAGAGTACGTGGAAGGTGATTAACGAGACACTCAAATACAAAACCAATACTGATCTTCCCAAATATATTTCGGCGGACGGCCGGCAGATTAACGATCCGGTTAGCATGGCGGAATCTTTTAATAATTATTTCGCAAATCTTGGTCCACATCTTGCCAGTAAAATCCCGAAATCCCCAACTGAATATCATAGATATTTAGGTAATAGGAATCCTCAATCAATATTTTTTGAACCTATTGTTGAAGAAGAAATTGTTGATATCGTCAAGTATCTAAACGATAAAAAAAGTTCAGGATATGATGGAATTACAAATTTTCTATTAAAAAATGTTTTGAATCAAATCATTTCTCCTTTAACATACATTTGTAATCAATCTCTAGTTAATGGTAAAGTCCCCAATAAAATGAAAGTTGCAAAAGTTGTCCCTATCTTTAAGAAGGGACAGAAAGATTTGGTGAATAATTACCGACCAATTTCTCTATTGACTTCGATCTCTAAAATCCTTGAAAGGTTAATTTACACGCGATTATAGAAATTTCTCACAAATCATAATATTTTATCAGATTCTCAGTTTGGTTTCAGAAAACATTATAATACAACCCATGCTTTACTCACTTTTATAGACAAGGTAGCTCATGCTATAGATAATTTTGAGCATACAATTGGAGTTTTTCTTGATTTCTATAAAGCTTTTGATACGATAGATCACGAAATTTTATTTTCTAAACTGTATCATTATTGAATTCGCGGGCCACCTCTCGAATGGTTTAAGAGTTACTTAACTGATAGAAAGCAATTTGTTAACATTAACGGCTATGATTCGCAGTTAAAACTTATTTCATGTGGAGTCCCACAGGGCTCCCTCTTGGGCCCACTTTTATTTATTTTATACATAAATGACCTTCAAAAATCATCGCCAATTTTATCATTTATTTGTTTTGCTGATGACACAAGTTTGTTTTGTTCTCATCGAGACCCTAATACATTAATTGATATGATGAATACTGAGCTTAGGTCTGTGCAATCCTGGATTTATGCCAACAAATTATCCCTGAATATAGAAAAAAACTTATTATATGGTATTCAGTAATTCTTTGAATGTTGTCCCACATGAGATCAAAATAAATGATATATGTTTAACGCAGGTCAATAACGCAAAGTTTTTAGGGCTTTGGATTGACCGAGAATTATCCTGGAAAACTCATATTAATTTTGTAAGTAAAATTTTGTCCAGAAATATTGGAATTTTAAACAAGCTTAAACATTTGTTCCCTGTTTATATTTTGCAGAGTATATATTCTTCTTTAATATCTCCACACTTTAATTATGGAATTTTGGCGTGGGGAAATGCAATCAATTTACTATTAGATTCCCTTCTTCGTATTCAAAAGCGTGCAATAAGAATTATAAACCACGCCGGATATTTTGCTCATACCAACTGTTTTTTTCATCAAAACAGAATTCTGAAAATTCCAGACCTATTTCATTATAATCTTGGAATTTTCATGTATAAACTAACAACTAATGAGTTACCATCCGTTTTTATTCACATGTTCAAAAGAAATCGCTCTATTCATTGCTACCCCACTCGTCAGAGTGACGCTTATCACCTTCCCCGTACTCGCACTATTTTTGCAAAGAAAACAATTATGTTTACTGGACCCAGATACTGGAATGACCTCCCTCAAGATATTACTTCTTCCTTATCCTTATTCACCTTCAAACGCAAACTAAAACGGCTATTACTTAGTGGATACACACTACCCGGCTCTTAGCAACATTTTTTTTAAATACCCCCAGTCTTTTGTCTTTGTCTGCAGCTCCAAGTTATTTGACGATACCGTTATAGCACTTTTGTGTGTGTGTGTGTGTGTGTGTGTGTGTGTGTGTGTGTAAACAAGGCGAAATATGTACAGTCTCGTTTAAGCGATACTAAAGTATTCATGTGGTTCGATAGTTCGTTTTTAATACTGATTTTGCACTGGTACAATTTAAGTTGGTCGAGATAAACATGTTCGTTCTCCGTATAATTTCACGCCTATAAATTCGGGAACCTACAGTTTTTACAAGCATCATTGCTTTTATGTAGGCCCCATCATATTTCTGACATTTATTTGTGATATCCTCAGATGAAAACGACCATTTATACTTGTGTGTAATGTTTGTTTGTCTTTTTTTCTTCAAACATAAGATATGGTTGTATATGTTTTGTACTTTTGTTTTATTGTCAATCATTTTGTAATCCCATCACTGAGAAATGGAAATATGAAATAAAAACTTGAAAACTTGAAACTTGAAACTTGGTGCGTTAAACTTTCCTTTTGCTAGATTTATGATTATTCTCACGACTTGGCAGAACATTCAATCATAGTCATCCAAAATATCTATCGGCAATTGCATGAAATGTGGATATCGAGCCAAATAATAGTACTCCTTTCCAAAATCACATAAAGTGACCCCCTCAATAAAAAGTTTTAAAAGTTAAAATGTTACAGGACAGACCAAATATATCAGGTGCCACAACGGAATAAGTGAACTGTTCAGTTTGGTAAGAGATTTGGTGTAATTTGGTAAATTATTGCTCCTAATTAATTGGTAAAAACATTCACATTTGTAGACGCAGCGGAAAGGCGGATCAAGGCAATATTCCCCCCCCCCCCACCCCAGGACAGTTACCGTACCCCAGGGCTAAATATTGGTTAGTTATAAGATTAGAGTAAAGATTCATAAATCATTAGGGTTAGGGTTAGATTTAGGGTTAGAGTTGGGTTAGGGTTAGGATAAGGTTCAGGATTATGTTTAGGGTTATAGAGTCGAGGGAAAGGGTCTGGGGTAATAATGTCCAGGGGGTAATTGCCCTAGACCCGGAAAGGACATGATATAGCCGAATGCTATATATAGCAGAACAAATCAGTTTATTAGTACCTGCACCTTGAAGCGGGATTGTTCTGCTTCTATTCACGACTGGATGGGCTTCATAGTAGGTCATAGACGAAGCCAAATTCATTTAAGAGATGCTTCAAATATTTTAACGGGAAGCTTTATAATCACGAAACGCTATCTTTATACCGACTGACCTTCCCTTTTTTGTGAGAAAATAATGTAAGAAGCCATGCTCGTAAGAAGACTATTGTTGGAGACTACAAAAACCTGGGTCAAGGAAACGGCTTAACACGTATCTTCACTTTCAAACCAACGCCCACACTATATATAGCAGATGGTGATATCCCTATATAGAAGTGTAGGGGATTTACATCTTTTTCGATTCAATTCTATTCAATTCAATTCAATTCAATTCAATTCATTTATTTTCATTCACATGCATCTTCACTTTCAAACCAGCGCCTACACTATGTATATCAGATGATGATATCCCTTGAAGTGTAGGGGATTTACATCTTCTTTAATCAATTCAATTCAATTTAGTTCAATTCAGTTCAGTTCAATTCAGTTCAATTCAATTCAATTCAATTCAATTCAATTCAATTCGATTCAATTCAATTTAATTCAACCATTTATTTTTATTCATACGCATATTCAATTTCAAACCAGCGCCTACACTATATATATACATAGCAGATGATGATATCCCCTGACGTGTAGGGGATTTACATCTTTTTTTTTAATTCAATTCTATTCAATTTAGTTCAATTCAGTTCAATTCAACTCAATCATTTATTTTCATTCATACGCATCTTCACTTTCAAACCAGTGCCTACACTATGTATATCAGATGATGATATCCCTTGAAGTGTAGGGGATTTACATCTTCTTTAATTCAATTCAATTCAATTTAGTTCAATTCAGTTCAGTTCAATTCAGTTCAATTCAATTCAATTCAATTCAATTCAATTTAATTCAACCATTTATTTTTATTCATACGTATATTCAATTTCAAACCAGCGCCTACACTATATATATACATAGCAGATGATGATATCCCCTGAAGTGTAGGGGATTTACATCTTTTTTTAATTCAATTCTATTCAATTTAGTTCAATTCAGTTCAATTCAATTAAATTCAATCATTTATTTTCATTCATACGCATCTTCACTTTCAAACCAGCGCCTACACTATGTATATCAGATGATGATATCCCTTGAAGTGTAGGGGATTTACATCTTTTTTTAATTCAATTCTATTCAACTTAGTTCAATACGGTTCAATTCATTTCAATTCAATTCAATTCAATCATTTATTTTCATTCATACGCATCTTCACTTTCAAACCAGTGCCTACACTATACATAGCAGATGATGATATGTTGTTGTTGTTGTTGTTCATTTTCCATCTGTGAAGATGGCTGGATAGCCCATATTCAGCTACACTAAGCTGGTCTTCCATGGGGTCCAGTTGGATCCCTAGAAGAGTTGGGGATTTACATCTTTTTCAATTCAATTTAATTCAGTATAGTTCAATTCAATTCAATTCATTTATTTTCATTTTCATTTTTTTTTTCCAACAAAACATACCACAAAATAAATCAGGTATTATATCATGTAATCTTCAAAAGGTAGAGAGTACAATGGCTTCGACACGATGGGAGGGGGGGGGGGGTGATCTCATGCAACAATGAAATAAAGTAATCTAAACAATCGCAGCACAAGCCATGCATATCCCATAGGTTAATAATTATAGGTATTCCTTGACAATTCTGTGAAACTTATTCATTTGCATTTTATGTGCTTTCAAATTCGTATGTTTGAAGCAATGGAGTGACTTTGGCAAACGATTTCTCTTTAATTCATTTTAGGCACCCCTAAAAATCTGTTGTCAAAATTACGTTTAAATTCAGATTTACATGTAAGCATTCAATTTCGTGTTTGCGCACGGAATTCCAAATGAATCAGTACGATGAAAACGTTCATTTTCGTTGTTGAGCAAGCGATTTTCACAATAATTTTATTGAGCTTTCAATTTAGAATCCACATGTAAGCAAGAGTGATTATGTCCACCTAATTATCGAATGTAACTTTTATTTTTTATCTAAAATTTCATCACCACGATTAGCATTTGACTATTTCAGATCATTCAGATTTTTGTTTCCTTTTGCTAAACATGTTTGGATTGTTATGTAAACTTCAATGATAAGGTTCTTATTTGACATGTCATCACATGGATTTCTTTATCTCTAATTTAAATATTTCTTTCATTAATATCATCATAATATGTTATTGCGTTTATAACGTTCTTTTGACAGTTTATTTTGATTATGATCATCATAATAATTTTTGATCTTCATAAAAATTTACATATCTATTTGCATAATCATGTGTACACGTGATCCACATGTAGACAGGGTGCATGTCATGAGACCGACACCCACGAGTCATACAGCTAACAAGTCACACAGACCATGACTTATACAGCTCACGAGTCATACAGTCCATTAGTTCGACACTAAGCCAGCAAGGCCCACGAGACCGACATATTACGCCCCATGTTGTATGGTTGAACTCGTGGGCTGCTTTTACCTATCTGCCTATGAAGTGTCGAATTCAACTGCTTTATTTGCCTGGTGTTGAACTCGTGAGCTGTATTACTCATGGACCTTTTTTAAATGTCGAACTCGTGGGCTGTATGACTCGTGGGTGTCGGTCTTCTGGGATGACCCCTGGAGGACCTACGTACTTTTTAATGGACATCGAACAGGTTTGATTTGAATGCTTCTTTTAATGAACTTGTTTGCCCATACAATGCGCGAACTAGAATACTTGAAAAGAGCAGATGACAAACAGAGAGCGGAATTGATTAACCCATTGTCGCAAAAGTATGCGCATTAAAATGATTTAGAATGCGCAAATGCGAAATCAGTTGCCGAATTTGTAAATTTGAACGAAAAAAGACGATTTGATTGAAGGCGTTTCAATACCTCAGCAAATTTAAGGAGAATGAATGCTTCTAATGTGAAATTGAATGACGAAAGAATAGAATTGGCCGGGAAATTACTTATCATCATAATTATATAGTAATTATAAGGTCTTCTTTACCCAGGATATAGCCTCTTCAGTGTTGCCACTGTGGTTTACCAGAGGGCACTGCTTTATGCCGTCATTATTACCCTTGCCAGGTACCTATTTATACACCTGGATAGAGAGGGACATGGTGGGTAAAAACATCTTGTCCAAGAACGTAAGCACTGGGCAGGTATCGAACTTGGGACGTGTCGGGTCCTCCGATTGGGAGTCGGGAGTCTCAAACACTATATGCCATAGCGCCCTCACAACATTTCGGAGAAGGATATCATTTCATTTGACTTAATTCCATTCAATTTCGTTCATTTTCATCTTATTATATTCATTTTATTATTTTCAAAATGATACAAAATTATTGCAAAGTAACAACAGTCCTTTGTACAAACAAATAAAAATGCATGATATTGGGATGATACAATATTTTCGAAACAGATGGGGGTGGGGTGCCATCCACCCTTGATCTAACCCAATCCCGAACTGTAAATTGACACGAACTCTATCAAACGACACACTGTCTAACATGACTAGTGTTATACGCGAAATGCAGTGAATATACCGTTAGTCCTGTACCCCGGCTTCTATATTACAGCGGACAGCGATGTTTCGAAACTAGAGATTCAAAAGAAGTTCAAGCGGTTTATCACTTGTCATTCTTTCTGGAAATTCCCCTTCCTGCCTACGTCAACGAAACTTTAACAAGAACAAGAACTAAAACGAGAAGAATAACGAGCAAAATAAAAATAAAAACAAGACAAAAAAAAAAAAACCAGCAGCAGAAGCAGCAGTGTAGCAACTGAACCAAACCCCCATTGAAATAAGAAACGAAAATGAGAAAAAAAGCAAAGCAAGAAAAGATGTAAACAAAAACTTTTTGATGTCGGCCTTTTCTCTACCCTAACTATGGGGGGGGGGGGAACTTCTCTCTTGATTTCGAAATAATTCAATCGAAAAATACATTCGAGCTGTGTTTCCAAATACATGTAATGTAATACACCATGCTATACATTCGAGTGCGCCTATTCATTTATAAGCATGATTCTTTTAAGTTATACACAAAGCATGTCAAGCAAAAGAAACAAAAACACGCCCACACAAAGAAAACCTCTGTCTTGAACTATATGTCTTTTATCACTCTAACTTTAGTACTGCAGTAATTCAAGTCAGTTTAACCGTTTGACAATGTTTCTATGCACATAGACATGAGTGCCTATGTATAATGAGTTGGTGGATTCATTGGTAAATGGGAGGAGTGTCGAGATGTTTAGTGTCGTGTTCCAAAGAACCATACCATCTGTTTGAAGTATCATTCTGAGAACGCTTGATGGATCGTTTCTCTTCAAGCGCCGTCCAAAATATTTGCGATCCGTAACTTCGTGGCTCTCTCGACACTCGAAAAATAAATTTGACATGCGACTTGAAGAGAGGCTTGACGTTCATTACGACAGAGGGACCGCTTCATCTTGCTATCCCCATGGGGAAGAGAAAGGCTGAATCGCCGCTGTCTCCTGCTTTTACTCGGGCATCACTTACGTTCATGTCAGGAGAATGGGATTGCAAATTATTACTTCCGATCACTTTTCGGTCAAAGGTCCCAGGACACCCATTATCTGTTGACTTCTAAAAAAAAAAAACCAAACAAAACTGATGTGAATAAGTCTACAAATTACAACTTCTATTTTTTAAGAAATCAAAATACGTATGGTGATTTTTCGAAATTATTTTCATGCTTCATTGTTTTAAGCTTCGAGCCTATGTAGAATATCTGACAAGACTATTTTTGCCTTTTGTGACGTCATCAATAGTGCAGACAGGTAAAGTAAGCATCACAGGGCCTACTGTTTTGCTGTAATTGACTAGCACCAGCTCTAATTAAACAGCAAGACATGATTTTCTAATGGAATAAGACCTCTATAGAAAAAACTCATGGAAACCATTCAATTACGATGATATGCAGGAAAAACTATGTGTAACTAAAAATGTCCCGGAATTGAGAGTATGGCAGTAAAAGTGTTGAACATTTATTCATTCAAGCATTTTGCACGACATAGCACGGCTTGATACTGTTCTGACTATTGTTATAGTTACCTGGGCCGACCCACCACTAGGAGTCGGCATCATTCGCCTATTTTTCTTGTTTGGGTATAGGTGTTAAACGACAATCTATATACCACCTGCATTACTGCTGATTGCTGATGAGCGAATGCATCTTGTTATGGTATAGATGCATACCAATGGGTCTAACAGTTATTCTTATTTCGGCTGACTTGAGATTGATGACTGTTAATGACAGCCAGAAGGCAAGCAAAATGTTTGATGGATAGAGCTTTAGAGTGGATGCAGAAAAATGAAAATGAAATGATGAACAATATTGTATTTATCAATCAAATGGTACTTAATGAAAATACTGTAGATCTCAATCAAAGACTGAAGACCTATTCACATCAAAAGAAATCAACATAATGAAAGGACCATAATCACATGTCAGCTCGACCTTTAAGGAAACTAGTCTATATCCACAGTATACATGAACTGTGGAAGATTAACTCTATAGAGTGTACGGACGTGATAATTTGGTTTGTTGAGCCTGCAGTTGCCCACAGAGGACGTTAATGGCTCGAGACCAGAGGTCGGCCAGTGTAACTCTGACAATAATGTCACTTTATATGTCTCAGTCTCTGGTGTTCTGTGCCAACGAGGAAAAAACAGTGAAAAAAAAAGCGACAGGAAATGGATCGAATGTATTTTTATTTGATTGCATTATTTCATCTCCAGCTCAAAGGAAATGAAAATCAGATGAAACTAGAAAAGCACTCTGAGAGCGCAGGTCTCCAGCCTTTGTTACGTCATAAACCCTCAGTTCATTGACCCTACCTGTCAAAATATCAAAAATCCTTCATAAATTCCCCCCAAATTCTCGGATCCCTACCAAAATTTTATCATTTGTTACCTGTGTCATTCTCAACCTTTCCTGTAAGTTTCATTTAAATCCGTTAACTACTTAATTTACTTAAATAACTGAGTTATTTTGCACACGGACAAACAAACAAACAAACAAACAAACAAACAAACAAACAAACAAACAAACCAACAGTAGCAAAAACAACCTCCTCCCTGGGCGGAGGTAGTCACCATGATTTGAATGTCGTCTTTCTTTCTCAGTTCGTGTAGAGGTGCGTGCAGAATATTGTCAGTCTTACAAGTGATAAAGAGCCGAGTTCTTGTCACATTTTTTTTTTCTGACACATAATTCTATAAACGCTTTCCGAAAAGGATTGAGCTAATGCGTTAAAACAATGCTATATTTGCAGGTTGAAAGGGCGGCACTACTAACGTATAAATGGGTTCTTATCAAAAATTAAGACATGTCATTCTGGATCTTCTTCAAAATCAAGGACAGCAAACCTTCGGAATAACAAACATCATATTCATATTCAATTCAATTCAATTCAAATTTCATTTCCAACATTCAACATCAGATTTACTACGATACAATTAGAAAAAAAGTGATATGAAATGTTAAGACAGACATATACTAATATTTTTTGTGCAAATTCATTGCATTATCTGAAAAAAAAGAGGTGATAACCAATCACCTCTCCGCTTTGACGTATAATGAAAGTTATTTGAAGTAATTGCAAAATTGAATATCAACGACGTAAATTGGCACCGATTATTCAGTTATTAGAATAATAACCGTGACAAAAAAAAACAAACAAAAAACAAAAACAAAAAACAACAACATACACAAACAGGAAAACGTACTCGGATGGAATTCGACACTACGACCTCTTCATTGGTAGACAGGCGTCATACTCACTATAGATTACCCAACTTCCGCCCGATAACCAGTGATGCGATTAATACTGTATATTTCATTCAAATGAATGATTCGTGGATCAAATTGATAGTATAGTGGATATGACGCTTGTCTGGCAATCAGGTCGTTGCGGGTTCGAATTCCACATGCGTAGCCATACCTACGATTTTTGGCAATAGCAATTTTTCCATGGCCGGGTGGATTATGGAAATTTTTGAATTTAAGCAGCTATATAAAGACAAATACATAGCCCACCCCCAAAACGAAGTAAAGTATAGCCCTAATAAAAGGTGGGACCAACCATTTTGATAATTAGGACCACTTTCATACAATTATCTTTATATAAAAGGTTTTTCATTATCTCACAATAAGTTGGAAACACGAAACCCCATTGTCAGCTCTTGGCTCTGAGTAGTCTGGCTGACGATAGATTAAGTCCTGTTACAGTGGTATAATGGTATAGATTATGAACTCCGAAGAAAAGCGGCGTTGCACGAATGTATTCCGTGAAATAAATTGTTTATTATTGACGAAGCTCGGTGCTTTCCGGCTCGTCAAAATGAAATGAAAATCAAGTAGTACAAAAAATGAACAATTCAAAGGGTTACATAAACGAACAGTATTGCTGCAAAAATTACTATCCTACCAAATCACATTGTGGCAGACATACACACAATCATGGAGTTTAAATGGTTAAATAGCACCTGGAAAGGGGGGGGGGGTGGATCGAGCTACCGAGTCCTTCAGTTCACTCGCGTGAAGTTCACAAAGTTGGGGGTGTCCGAGGGTCTTACACGCGGGAGAGCGGACGACGGGCAGGCGCGTCACCCTGGAGGACGAAGACGGTGAGTAGGTCCGAAGGCGGGGCTCCGAGACCTGACCAGTGACGAACGACGCCGACAGATGCCGAATAATGACGAGTGTTTGGCGAGTGGCGTGATGCCGAGTGCCGGGGGTGCTGCGTGCTGAATAGCAGCTCGGGATTGATGAGTGCAGGATGTCGCGTTATATAGCGATGCGGGCTGGACGTTTGTCGTGAGCTTTGTCGTGAGCTTTGTCATAAGCTTTGTCATAAGCCCAGGTCATCCAGTTCATGGAAGGGGTGAGTCGAGCTGGGGGAAGTTGGGGGCTTCTCCTGGCCTGTGCTGCCAAAAGTTGCGCTGAAATGGGCTCCTTCTGGCCTGTGCTGCCAGAAGTCACGCTGCCTGCAAATCTGTGGTTTTGCCAGCCATGCTAAAAACCACCTTGCAAGTTATAGGGCGTGCCTCAGCCTCAGTGCCTTCCCAATTCCCTATAGCTACCCACACATACAAGAGCCTGGGTTGCAGCTCCTCAGCTCTTCATCCTTCTGCAAGGAGCTCTTGGTATCTTCTGTCTACTCTCACACGCTCTCTCATAGCTGGGCACTCTCAACCTCACTTGCATACACAAACACAAAAGATTTTGCATCCTACCCAATTAAACCCACCTGTCTGAACTATGTTAAAACCCTGGGCTATGTGTTATTGACCCGCTAGTCAGACTGGTACCTTATCCTATTCCTTATAATAATCCCTAGCTAATGTGTTCAAAATAAAGCTAAGATATGAGCATGCATGATGCTAATGCAAATGAGAGGAGGGGGGGGGGGGGTAAAACTGGTCGCATTGTGACACCCATCTCAACCAAAACTATACCATCCCTTAACTGACACAGAGACAGAATACGTCTTTTTTATCCAGCATGTCCAGACTCTTATTATTGGTCTCTCATAGACAGGATATTAATGAGGTATGCTGTATTCAGGCAGAAAACAAGAACGTGAAGGAAAACACATAAGTCTGAAGCCATTGACTGATAACGTAATAACCTTGCCGTCAGCTCCTATGAAGAATTTAAAAAATAAATAAATCGTGCAGTCGTGGGTATGAGCTTCCTTGTCTTCAGGTTGACGCGAACGACGGGTTACATAATCTTCCGGTCATCCTTCGTGTCTTTGATGTAAGTTTGCTTCAAGGAGGAGAGTTGGCAGCATTGTTCAAACCTTCTAGTGGAAACAGCATCTGAGTTGTTTTTGTCGAGGACTGGGCGGAAAGAAACAACACATATTTATCCACCAATGACTATCTCGGATGTCTCGTTTGTTTAACACATCTCCCTCAGGTTCAACAGTTCCACTAAAGCATAGAAATTTTATCCCTGTTTGAAGTTTCAAAGGATAATGTCTAAAAAGGTATCTGTGTCACGTTGGCACAACAACCAAATGGATTTCTAAGCCAATTTTCGTTTAGTAACTAGTATCCTCTTAAAAAAAAAATCGAGTGAAAATATTCCCTCTTGAAGGAGTGAATAACAGAAAAGAGTGGACTTAGAGTAAAATTGGAGTGAATTTTGAGTGAAAAATGTTCATTTTCACTCATTTTAGAGTGACCTCAGGGATCACTCGAACACTTTGGATTGATCCCTGAGGCCACTCCAAAATTAATGAAAATGAAAATTTTCACTCAAAATTCACTCCAATTTTACTCTAAATCCATTCCTTTCTGTTATTCACTCCTTCAAGAGTGAACATTTTCACTCGATTTTTTTTTCTAGGAGAGTATTACATTCTTGTTCAGTATATTGTTATTAGCTCCCTACACACAATTATCACTTTCATAAGCAACAGGACGAGCTGCTTGAATACAAGGATGGACTGAGCAAGATAAATGTTGTGTACAAAATTTCGCACGTCGTATGTAAGTGTTGGTTGTTGTTTTTTTTTTCCGTATACATACATCTATTCAAATTCGAAACGTGAGACAACGGGGATCAAGATGATACTCAATGGAAAAAGAAAACGGAATGCGAAATAACAGGAATGATAAACGACGTAAGGTAATGATCGGCTAGAGTGTTCATATCGTAGGACAGGCGGTGAAAAGGATGACATATTTTTGCTGATGATGCCCAAAGGATATGAAAATTGAATGAAATCATGGCATGAAAGAGCACAAATGGGAATGCTATGTTTTGAATATCATATCTAAAAGTATAAGAGAACAGACGTATGTTATGACTTGTGGAAGTTCCAAAAAGAAATGCCAGTGGGTTGGAGGGAGATAAGCTCTATATTTTCTCGTTCTTTCTGATTAAAGTTCAACATCACGCCTTGCAATAATAAAACGTATATATAGATGAAAGCTTGAGTTTTTTTTCTTCACGAGCAGTTTAATAATTCACAATCACATATTATTATACAAGTAATGACTGTTTATGAGTGCATGAAATGATCCATTCAACGAAGTGCAGATGATTTGAATAGATCGACACTTTCATCTTTCATCCAATCAAATATTGTATCCATTTCACGAATGAAAAAACATGCATAATTGATTATCCTTAACACCTAAAAAAGATCCCTGTCATTCGATGTTTAATGAATTTAGATAGAAGAGAGAATAGTGTCTAAGATTCGTTCATTGTTGCAAAACACGCAAACTTCCTGTATACGAAATGTCGAAGGCGGAAAAAAAAGTTTCGTCAATCCAAATATTTGAGGCGGTTTTTTTTCAACGGTTCGTATCTCGAAGGTTAGCAGTACAATACGAGAATGAAATAAGGTTCGCTGTTCCAAATTTTTGTTAGTCCGAAAATGAAAAAAAAAAAGAAGAAGAAAGAATGAAGGTAATAACAAACCTTGATTTGTTGAACAGAGTCCCACTCTTTTCTTCTTTTCTTTTCTTTTTTACGAGACAGAATATCATGCAATTATATAGCAGTGGACCAACTGGGTATAGCTGTACGCCTTTGTGGTGTTGTATGATAACAATGCTATCTAATTAATTGTCTTTTCCAATCTGATCATGGCCATTGTCTGTTTTGTGCTGATATTAACAGACAAGGAAAAACGAAGGACTCCTGCATTAAACATGGTTTGCAGTCCAACCTCTCCTATACGGCCTCCCTTTATCTGGATGCGAACTCTGCGGGTTTTTTTTTTTTCAATCTAATGATTACGTAGAAAAGGGTGATTTTAAACTCAAGTGAAACTCCCACACTACAAACCCATATGAATGAGACCCAATATAATTAATATAAATCCACACTTAATTTTCATCTAAATAAAATGCATCCAGACATTCACTGTTCCCAAATCACCGCAGTGTACGCGCTACATGCAATAGATTTATACATGAATAGCTACCATTGGGTATAGGAGTTGCGTGTATTAAGCATTGAGTCTCCCATATTAGTGCAAATTCCTTATCTGGATGAGGGCCGGTCAATTGTATTTGATTACATTTTTGCAAGATTTCAAGAAGCGCTTTTTCAAATCGATTGTTCCGCAGGAACTGTCTCCAGTCTGTCCTGTTTAACTTCTTCTTAAACTTCGTTGAAGGGGAAAAATCCAGTCCAAATATAAGTTAGTCTGATAAAAAAGAGCAAAATCGTATGAGTTCAACGGTAAAACTTTCACTGAAATTGGATGAAAAATAAGGAGGTTATGACATGTTGAAGTTTTGCTAATTTCTGCAAAACAATTCTTGTACCGTGGATATGAATATGCAAATGAGTGAACTGACCATGTCATATAACCTCTCAATTTTTCATTGATTGTGTACAAAAAAAAACCCAACGACGAAAATCCAATGTTTCTGTCATTGAATTCTGAAACATGATGTTATTCCTGATTGAATAACTTCAGAATAGTATCAGTAAGATATATCACGATTTGAGCCTCAGGCATAATTGCGTTTGAAAGAAGAACTGGAAATGTCAAAATTTTATGTACAAACTATATATGGCAAGTCGTGAGGGTATGACATGCTCACTTTGTCATTTGCATATTCATATTGACCGTTCAAGAACTGTTGCCTCAAAAATTAGCCAAACCTCAAAATGTCATAACTTCCTTATTTTTCACTCGATTTCGATTAAAATTTTGCCGTTGAGCTCGTAATATTGTATTCTTTCTTGTCAGACTAACTTATATTGGGACTGGATTTTCCCTTTAATGTTCAAGTATTCAAGCTTATACCTCGCGGTCGAATGATTTTAGGAGTCCTGTATTTATGTCACTCGGCTCATTATTTTCTTTTTTTTTGTCGAATGAACGACAAGCATGCAATTCTTAGATAGGCTGCACATGAAAAACGAAATTATACATCAACTGGATGTAAAAGTAAAAAAGAAGAAGATTTTTTTCTCTCTGTGCATATATACAAATATTGTATTTTCAATCAGTAAGTTAATTTGTTTCATTGAATGCGCCTGATATTAAATTTCCATTCATTTTTACACTTTCCACTATTTTCATATTAAACAGAGCAAAATTGAAACCAAATAAAAAAAAAAATATATTTTGCTGTTCTTTTTGCAGTATTTATCGACATTAAATTGTGAATTTAATATCTGACCAAAATTACGCTGCGTATATTTTGTGCGACTTGAAAATAGGAACTTGTTTGTGTATGAAAGCAGATGTGCAAAAGACGAATGCAATTCAGGAAAAAAAAATCCTGACAACACGTATCATTGCGTGGAGACCAGAAAGGCAACATAATTGAATCCTAACCTGTGAACCCTTGCTTCATTCTTGAGTCTTGTGAAGCGGTTGCTGTTACCAGAAGTCACAATTTTGATACTGTAAATTCAAACCTTAATGGGGTTACGGGCCAACAAGAAACAGAGAAGCAGAATAACATGATACCATGAAGTGTCACTGACCTAGATCTCACAGCATCTGCGGATGCAGGCACTCTCCCCATCGCCGTTGAAGAGCTCAGCTTGTTCGTCAAAAGTTGAAATCATCTCGCGCATAGCCTAAAGAAAGAGCCTGAAACTCAATCCATATTCAATTACTATCTATTTCCTTTTCCCATATCACTTACGTTTCAGTCGCTGAGTGGTGGGAAGGGTCTCTTTCTTCTAGACGAATTTTACCCTTGGCCCGTGAGAGTATTTCAGTTATAGATAAAATATTTAGAATGTTCTCGTCCGCACCTCGAAGCAATCTATAATATAAAAAAAAAGAACAGAAAAGCGTGCCAAAAAAGGAATCTTTAATGCATAGGTCATACAAGCACAGAGCACACATACACAGTCACGCAATAAGCATGTGACCATAAAACAACAAGTAACAGAGAGAAGTGAAGGAGAAAAAGGAGAATAAAAAGAGAACGAGTCTGACTTCAACTCAAGACAGCCATTGACACTCCTTGGAAACTTTTTCCTCGTTATTATCGCACAATCTGCGTTGTTCAAGTTCAAGTTCAAGTTCAAATTTATTTCCATTGAATTGAATTTGAATTTGAATTTATTCATTTCATTTACATTTACATTTACAGTGCATTTTTTACATTGCATTTTTGCATTTGCATTTACATTGCATTGCATTGATGATTACATATTGACACATAATATTACAGTAATATAACAGCATGAATTAACAGAATATAGAGTTACTATACAAAACGGAAATGATGGGGTGACCCATAATGGGGTAACCCAACTAAAAGCATAGCTTGTAAAATTTGTAGGTCACCATGACGAGTAATATTCATAATTATGTACAGAGTGATTGAGAATATAACATATATACAGACTCCTGAAACATATTTATATAACTTATACATATTTACATCTTAAAGATAGTAAAAATGAAAGAGAAAGAGAGGGAGAGAACGAGAGAAATAGAGGAAATAAAGTGAGAACCAAAGGGGGAGAGAGGAGGAAGAAAAAAGGAAAAAAGAAAGAGAAAAATAAACAATGGAATTAAAATGAATAGGAATTCCACATGAATGATATACCATGTAAAAATGATATAAGGTTACCTTATAGGGTAAAAGTGTCCAGATATTTGGTATAGGATTATAAAAAAACTAGTTACATCGTAACATATTTACTCAGAAGACTTAGTTTTAATTTGTATTCGAATGTTTTGAGGCTTATGGTTTGTTGAAGAGAATAGGCTAAAGAATTCCAATATTTCGGTCCAGCGAAAGCAAGTGTATTGTGTTTAAAATTGGTTCTAATGGATGGCAGGTGATAAGAAGAAGACTGCCGAGTGTAGTAATTGTGCACTTGTTTATTCATAACAAAAAGTGACGAAATGACCTGTGGAAATTCAGAATATTCGACATAAAAATCATCAAACACTTCATACAATGAAAACACATAGATACAATATATGAATATCAAAAGAAATACACACACATACACAAAACAACAAAAAGAACAAGAGCCAATGCGTAAATTCATGTGAATGGGGGGACAACAGAGAAGAGCAATAAGCCTTGTAAATCGCTGACCCCTAGAAAACATAAATACTGTGTAAAATATATCGGGAGTATAGAAAAGAAACTAAGGAGGAAAAGAAAAGGACAGGACTGAAGAACGAATCAAAAGACATATATATAAGTGCAATTAAAATAATCATTCTGAATGAGAATATGAATTCAGTAGTAAAAATGTATAATTCCTTTTAAAACTATTCAAAGACGGTTTCATTTTCAAATCAAATGTTCGATTTTAAGTCTCCTGTTTTTCGTTTTTGGCATTACTGGTACACACGCCATTCGCACACACGTCGTAAGAACTACGCATGAACCGCGCAAGAAGGGTTTTCAGCTCCGTTGTTGCATGGTCCAATCACATTCGGATAAAAACTCTTCCCAATGTTGGACTTTGCCATTCTTTCGCCTTTCGCGTCCTTCGCAAGTCCTTCGCGTGCTCAGTGAAATCAGCCCTCAAGTATAAATGGCTGCAGACAAATATGTTTACGTCAGTAGGCCTAAAAGTATTTATCATTATCACTGCTAATAGCAAGAACAAGAAAAAAAAACCCGACTGAATTCCTGTTGGATGATGTTTATGTCACAGTAGGTACTACTTTCTGACGGGGGAAGCAGGAAAAATCAAGAAAGATAATTATGCAATTATATCAAAAAGATAAAAACAATATCTTTGTATTTGTCAGAAATATCAAGGACGAGTGGGAAACCATATCAGTGTTTGTTCGTCTTTAAAACCTTCATCATACCATTCCGTCGATAACAAAAGGAAAGGAAAGACTGACAGACAGAGAGACAGACGGACAGACAGACAGACAGACAGAAGGCTAAAAGAGAGCTGATGCTCCAATGTGACACTTTGTTACGAAATCCGTCAAAATTTCAGTTGCCCTGAAGTTTTGTTTTTGGTTTATCTCAATTTTCGGTAACCTTATGGATCATTACTTTTTTCTCCATGTTCACTGACAATGTTTGTTTGTTTTGTTTGATTTGTTTGTTTGTTGTTGTTTTTTCTTAGCAGTTTAGCTTTGGCTAAAACAAAGGAAATACAAAGGAAAAATAGAGGGGCCATGCGCCCAATTAATTTTGTGATGACGTCCCTTTTTACAGGATTCCTGGATTCGTCACTGCTTAGTCTGAATTTGAAAATTCAAAGCGTGAAAGTATGGTTCTTAATCTTTTGTAAGATTATTTTCTTTCTGTCTCAAGTTGTTTCTTTCACTTTTATCCTGAGAAGTATATGTGACAGACAAAAAAAAAAAACCACTGTATAAGTATAACCGCTCAGATTTTGCCATAATTATGGAAAGAATGTTTTGATTGGTGTAGTAAGACGCTAGGAGTTGCCCTGTACTTTTAAATCACATTTTTCTTCAATATAAAGAAAAGATGAGTCAACGGTCAGTCTTAGACCCTATACATTTGAAACCTATCAATTTTTCAAAAGTTATACTCGTATACGTGTTGGTTTTCACAATCTATTTGTATTTTTTTTAAAGAAAGATTCAATCTTGATTTATTTAGTTTTATATTATTTCAAAGGTGGGAATCAATTCCTTTATCATACGGCATGTACTACGAAATCTCATCTGGTGACTTGTAGATTTTTTTCTCTCTTAATGCAGACTGAAAAATATGAAACACGTAATTTTTCCAATGAGTCGAAAAACACGCCGTTTGAATTCGTGGTAATGACAGCTAATGCTATATACGGTCCAATATTAGAAAGGCAAAGGCATACTTGATGAATTAAGAGACATATGCGTGAGTACATAGCACTGATCATGAAGGTTTATGGTAAATCTTCATTAATTTTAAGCCTTTCCATCTTGGAGATGGATAAAAAGGAGCAGACTAGTGGGTGTGGGGCGTTCTTAGATCTTTTGCACACCTAATTTTTTTTTGTGACATTTTCAGCAACAGCGTAACTACTGCATGGGATGTGTTGCTCTTTCTGCCAGAAACAAATCATTGTATTTACATGACTGTAAACAGTAAGACATTGACAATTCATAATCATTTGTTTTCTGCAACCCTTCCAGCGTCAGATTACACTACTTTGAAGTTAATGTCCGATACCGGTATATAGGCCTCAGTGTATAGGCCTACTGTTTTATGCATCAGGGGAACCCGGAAGTGGCACCCTACAGAACTACAGAAGTTGTGCTGAAGACCCCACCTCCCTTTTTTCTTTCTTATTTTATTTTGCTTGTTAGCTGATAAAACCCGGAAGTGGCAGCAGAAGTGTCCCCCCACTTTTCAAAACGTGGCGCCAATACATGAGCATAACACATATTAAGCCAATGTTTAAATCGCAACAAGCAGCACAAACAACACGAGTGTTGAAAAGACAAAATCGACCACTCAACTAAAACATAGAAACCATCGCAAATTCATCATCTAATGTATCGCCTCGAAAAAAGGCAATGATTCTCTTGGGCATGATTAACTGTCCTGGCTCAGTGGAAAAAAAAAATGTGTTTTTGGATTATATTTTTGAAACTTAATTTGGTTGACTTTGGATACTACATAATGAATTAGTACAGGTTTTTGAAGCATGCAGACGCCGCTGTCTAAGGAATACTTTCATGCTGCAAATCATCTTAAAACCGCAGTCGGACGCACCCACAAAATATTCCGTAGTTCAGACAGCACAGAGGTCGAGTTAACCGAGTCTACAAACAAAAGACGAGGAGGTGATAGGAGTATTCATAAATTGTCGAAATAACCCATATCTAAAATTAATTTGTAGTAATTCCCTCCTGAAAGCATACCATCAAAGGCCATTGACGTTTTTGTTGCAAAATAGGCAGACATATAGCTGTGAATTAATATAAAGTAAATAATTTGTGGGGTTTTTTTTGTATTCACATTTACGTGTACTTTGTGTCCTTTCAATTTTTTTTTTCCTTTGGGTATTCAGGTTTAGAAAAATATCTTAAATTGAAAAAAATGGAGATAATTCCTTTTGTGATCAAACCCTTCATATCCTCTAGTAACCACCCTTCATGATATGTACGTGTTTATGTGCTGAGTTGGAATTTCAGTGTTGTTTTTTTAATGAAGTCAGTTGAATTGAGACATCTGTTGAATAGTGTGTCAAAAGTAATAATAATGTTTTCAACGTTAGAACAATAATTATGTCTGTCTGAACTTATGATGATTTACAATGACTATATAATGGTAGACAGCGGCAACTGACATTCGAGAGAATAGCAGATTCCAAATGAGCAAAATCTGAGTGGTATGACATACAATGTCATGATTGCTTATTTGGAGTCAGGGGTTTATTGTTCAATAAGTAAACCAGTGTTTGTAGAATCCTACATAGTAATTACTTGTGAAAAAAAGAAGACTGTTTTTCTTTTTTTTGGAATAATTTGTCTTTCAATTCTTTTATACAAAATTTGCCTTTGAGGAGTTATATGGCTTATGATGATATATTTACAGAGCAAATATAAATAAAAAAAAACTCATGTGAGATTTTACAGGCAATACGGCAGAAATAATCCCATTAGTGCAACAATGAGTAGGCCTACACTGAGATACTTACAGGAGGATAAGATGAGATCCTCGAATGACACTAAAATAATGATTTTAATCTTCTTTTCTTTTACCCTAACATTTTGTCATTTCCCCAAGCACTCAGCACTCATAAAAGATTGTCTGTAATTAAATTATAAAGAAGAAGAAGAAGAAAGAAAGTTTGTGTCTTGTCTGCTATATATATCTATTCAGGTTAGTAATAACATGGAAAGCAAACTTAATTACAGTTCAGATATGAACGCCACGTGGGACTGAATTAAGGGTGACCACATTCTTAGTACTCAACAGAATCATGATCATATAGTAAAAGAGATGCATCATCGTCTGACACTTAAAGTTCGGTTATTGTTAGGTAATACCACAAAATAGATTAATGAAATGAGACATTTGCTTGTTTATATTTCATCGACGAACAATAAATGGAAATGCTCGATTAGTATAAGATGATAAGGTTATACATAATTTTACAGTATCGAATATCTGATGACCAACCTAATCTTCAGTCTTATGTTGAGGCAGATCATCAGCATTTTGTATAGCCACACATGAGTGACATTTTAACCAGCGATCACCTGATATACGAATGACATCCACATTGGTTTGTTTCATTTCAAAGAAGTTGAAAAGCACACGACAGAAGTTGATGGGAGCCAACAGGATTAGAATAATCCCACCCGCAGCTTTCTATGTTGGCAGGAATACACGTACATGCAGACAACTCCCCTGAAACTCCTCTCACTCGTCGGGAGTCTCAGAGAAGGATGATGACATCATCTCGTGAATGTCATCAAGGGGTGGTAGAGTACCCCTCCTAGAATGGTCCTTACGTTGTCTGTAAGCACTCGAGGCAGTAAACGAACAGTGTTTTCCAGCAAGTCGAGTGGTGTGTGCACACAATAATATGTCGGACGAGCATGAGTGTGAAAGTGGGGGATTGAGACAGGAGAAGAATGATGAAAGGAGAAAGCAGAAAACATAGAGAGAAATCGTGCGCACACGTCAGGAGCAGATACGATTAAAAAAAGAGAACTGAAAAAAAAAATAGAAAGGAGATATAAGAAAATGTACTATAAAAGTGGGGGGGGGGGGTAGTTTCTTTCGTATAGCGTAAGTTTAGGCCTAATACCTTCATCTACTTAAACAATTACTTTAAGCATATATGCAAAACTGGCCATTACTTTTCAATATTCAAGATTCAGAATAACTTATTAAATTGTAACGTGAAAATAATTATAACTAAAGTGTGCTTTCGGACATCTACCGAGTGCAGGGATCATGAATGTTACCAAAGATAATGCAGTATATTTCAACATGCATGATATCTTGTATACACATTATTTTTATCTTTCCTTTGTTTGCGATCTACTTTAAACAGTGCACACCCACGCAGTCTACGGTCTCATCAGTAGAGGTGGAGGGGGGGGGGGGGTGTGATTAGCGCCGATGATTATAACCGCGTCAAGAATCTTTCATAAAAATTTTGCCGGCATGCATCGTTAAAATTTGGCAGGGTTCATTGTCCGATGGAACAGCTTTATGTCTTTCTTTAAAACAATGTCCGGGTGCTTTTAAGCCCGGAGTGAAAGCGGATGACACTTATTTTGTATCAATACTGAAGGTCCATATTCCACAGAGAGAGTTAAAATCGGCGGAGCAAAAGTCGATATCTTGCTGTTCAATTTGACCTTATATCGATTCAGCTTCACAAAATTTATACCGCGTTATCACTGTCCTCTTTCTTGGACAGCACTAATAGCTGTATAGCGTCAACAAATATATACAGGCTTATATTTTTTTTCTTTCTTTTTTAGTAAACTCGCGTTTATACTGGCATGTCAAGTTCATTGAACCTTATACTTTGATCTGGATTTACTATTTGTTAAAAAAGAAAGATTTGTCTAAATTGGAATTATGTTGATCAAATTAAGTTTGGCTCGACCTCACCACGTATGCCACATAAGATAGGACCGCTTGCTTAACAAATATAATAATTTAACCCGGACAATACCTTCTGTTTGTCCACAATAATAAATACCTTGTTGACTACAGTCATGTAGTTGTAAGCGCTTTATGGTATAACATAATTACGTGACTGTACTGACACGACTCATAAGAGGTACCTTCTAATCATCTGACACCGCTGAGTTGTCTCAGTTGTTTACTGGTATGTAAGCCTTTAATGTCAATTTCATGAATCGATCTATAAACACAAATTAAGACATATTAGATAAAAGTACTCATCACGCTCATTACTCATTGTACTCAATGTATCAAGGTTCAATTTAACCACAGTCATAA
Organism: Diadema antillarum; assembly: GCF_040938485.1. NCBI lineage: Eukaryota > Metazoa > Echinodermata > Echinoidea > Diadematoida > Diadematidae > Diadema > Diadema antillarum. The sequence goes on along the minus strand of NW_027271926.1, from coordinate 357,704 downwards.
AATATAAAAAATAAAAAAGAGAATAACCAGTTTGTTTGTTTGTTTTGTAACCCGGAGCTTTATTGCAAGCAGGTGGACTTAACGTGTTTTTTTTTTACTCTTTTTTTTTGCATTCATTGCACTTGAACTGGTATATGCTATGATAAATAGACCTACTCATTTCTGTAATGCACATTACATGTTTGTTTGTGTGTGTAGTTAAATGACGTGGATAACATTCATTTCAGCAGGAAGTTATGCTGCTATTATGCAAGGAAATATTCATGTAGATATTCTTGTATAGGATAATCGTTTTGGATGAATCGACATTTCAAAGTCACAATCAAGATTTACAATACATGGCTTCTGTTCAATTCATAAAAAATTTACTCTGACGACTGCAATTATTATTGTGGTTTTAAACATGGCTTTACAATCGGTACGTATATTCTGACGTCCCTATGTTTACATTACTTGGCTGGAAGTCTAATTCTACATGTATACTTTCTTTGGGATCATGATTAGGTTCATGTAACTTCTTAAGCACTATAATAATACACGACAATTAAAGAAAAAAAAAACCAGGGTAACCCTTGTATTTGGTGTATGAGATATTATGCGAATACGCGCAATCACGAACATTATCATATCCAATGCCCCAATTTTTACCTCCCCCACCCCTTCCCCCCAAAAAAACAACAACAAAAAAACAAAAAAAAAACAAACAAACAAACAAAAAGTGTTTTTAGTCGAGCCCTTCTCCCACTCTTAGAAAATGTCAGTTTTCACTTCAGTCTTGTTACGTAATACTTCTCGCCACTTCTACGTCAGGTCTTCCAACACATATATCAGCGTGGGAAATACTGTTGGTTTTTTTTTTCTCTCTCTCCATATTCAATTGGCACGGGAAAGCGCTGATTATAAAATGAAATGTTACATGAGACACCACATTGATGACTATAATCTGTAAAAATGGAGCATATATCTTGCTTGAATTCCTTTTAACATCACTTTTTTTTTTGTATTTCCTTCTGTGTCGAATCCTGACCAGCATTTGAAAGAAATGCATGTGAACTATAATCGTTTATATACAGTGATTGTTAAAAAGGCAGACAAAAAACTGCCAGCTCAATGACGATGACTATTAAATTACAATCTCTTGAAAAAACACAAAACACAACAAAACAAAACAAAAAGCAAAACAAACCAAAATCATCGTTGACATGAGTTGAGAGGATCTGAGTAACAATCTTTCCAAAGTGGTTACAGCTTTAACTGATAGTACCTAATGATACCTTCGCTTCACATCCATGCAGCGATGATTTCTTAATATAATAGTTCAGGAGCTGAAGGGTTACTAATAGAACCGTCTATAATGCATGAAAAGAAAAAAAATGCATCTATTAATACGGTTAAAACTAGGAATTTAACAAGCACTGTAGGTCAACTGCGATACACATTAATTGAAGCGCAATCAGCGTAGTACAGCAGGGTGGTCCACAACTTGACATTTTGAGCATGCTGCAAGCTCTCAATGTGAGAATATTGCAGAAAGATGTGCCCTATATAGGGCACATCTCTATAGCGCGAAGCGCGCAATATTTTGAGGCATACGTTCGATATTCTGTCTCATGTTATTTTTTGCACAAATTTTCTAAGTAGTTAGATGTTCCTCAAGTTTTGCATATATTTTTCACATGTTTTTCTGCATGCGTTCGATGTTCGGTCTCATGTTTTGTGCACAAATTTTCTAAGTAGTTAGATGTTCCTCAAGTTTTGCATACATTTTTAAATACATGTTTGATAACATTCTGTTTTGAGCTGTTGAGGATGTAGTGCATGTTGCAGTGGCGATGCCCAAACCCCTCGTGGACCACCCTGGTACATTGCCAAGGGCTGGTAGATTCATGCAACGAAAATGAGTTAATAAACACGTTTGCAGGAGGCCAGAACTACTTATCCAGAATGGTGGCCTTTAGGCTCATTATGAAATATGAAATATTCCACCATCTGCTCCCCTCCCCCATCTTCCTCCAGAGAAGTATTTTGGGCATGTCCTATTCGAATGCCTTCATAATTATCTTATCGCCTGGATGAAATACATTTTGTGCCTTCTGATGACCTCCACCCCCCCCCCCCCAACACACACACACAATCAACACCGATGCACTGATGCACACACGTGTTTATACGCGTGACCCATGTTATGTATGTCACAGTATATGCACTTCCCTGAAACACTTATCAACGATCACTATAATTATCATGAGTTATCCCCCACGGTGAGAGTTTGTAAATGTCATTCCATTTCGCCTGTTTGAAATGCTGTGTTGTCTCAGTTGCTTCCCCCTTCCAAATAAAATTGTGAAAAAGTCGAGTCATAAATATGTCTCGCCAGATATTTATTGTTATATGATATGAGGTCACACTGCTCTTTGCAGAAAGTCCGTGTCGTCTAAATCGTGACTTGTTTATTCTAGTCGCTATAGGTAGAAAGAACAGTTTATGTGTTCGGACGTAATAGTAGAGGCTACAATGTAATCCCGTGAGATTTTCGTTCCAAAATTGATTTTTCGCTAACTTTGTCAATTTGGGGTGCTGAATCCAAAAAACTTTGGTTCCATTTTTTCTGACAACGTCTTCAGCCGCCATTTTGAATTTCAAAATGGCCGCCCTAGCAGACTGTATTTTGACCCATATTTCATAAAGTGAGCATTGTAGAAGCTTAAAATTTGGTGCAAAATGCATGGGTGTGATGTCAGACACTCTTATAAATCCTTTTCTGATATTGTGGATTGTTTTGATACTATTTGTAGGCTGGCATCTTGAATTTCAAAATGGCTGCCATAGCAAGTTGTATTTTTACCCATATCTCATAAAGTGAGCATTGTAGAAACCTCATATTTGGTGCAAAATACATCGTTATAATGTCAGACACTCTGATATATCATTTTCTGATATTGTGGATTACTTCGTACAGTTTGTAGGCTGCCGTCTTGAAATTCAAAATGGCCGCCATAGCGTTTTTACCAATATCTCAGTTTGCAATTCTTGTAGAAGCATCGAATTTTCACGAATGAACATGCTTGTGGTGTCCAACGGTCGAGTACAGCTGTTTCCTGATTGTGGATCATTAGATAGGCCACCATGTTGAAATTCAAGATGGCCGCCATAGAAAACATATAATACTGTGGTAAGCGCCTTAGATGAATGTGCCAAAATAGTCCTAGTTAGACTGAATTGATTTCCAGTTCACGCAGAATGACAGCCATCTCTCAATTCAAAATGGCCGCCATAAATTCAAAATGTAGGAATGAGGTTCTAATAACGTCATCAAGAGATGCTGAGGGACAAAAAACTGCGTAAGGGGGGAGGGGGCATACCACTGTCCGATAGTGTGGGCAAGCGTGTAAACGCTACATCCCATATAGCCAGGCGGGTATATGCGGTTCACAAACTCCGCGCTAAAACGGTTCTTTTTTGTCTCTCAGGCAACACGTTATTTTGCGTTTTGGAACCTCGTTAATGATTATATTTAATCCCAATCGATGAATATTTGTATAAAAGCAAGCATTGATGCAATTGAAGGTGATCTTCAAAAACTTGATGCTGCCTCAAGAGAATGAAGACAAACAAGGAAAAGTCTCGCAATGGCAAGAAATGCTATGGTCACCCTTCCAAGGCATCCCATTCACAATCTTGTTTGTTGGCCATAAACTGAAACACTTAAGATTTGCTAGATATATTTCTGGAATGACACAGAATGAAGAAGGAATAAGTAGGCTTTTTCCTGGTTGCCCTTGAGTGGGTCATCTTCAGTTATCAAGACTTCCAAGATGCTTACTGCTGTACAGCCAATGATTCTAAAACAACAAAGGAGCGATAATAGCTCAGTTCTGTGGCACTTTACATGCATCAGAATTCCTCCACCCACAATTTAGAAGACCATCACACGAGGGTAATGTAAGAAATTGTCACTGCCTTGAAGCTGATGAATGTGGTGTTTGGCAGTCAGGTATCAGAAACATTCCAAGGGAGATGCTATAGAAAGATATGAAAAGGGCAGTTTAATGTTCCGTACTAAGACTTTGTATCTGAGAGAATTAAAATGTATTAATCTCTGGAATAATTGTGAGAAAGGCCAGACATTCAGCTCGTTGCAAAAAAAAAAAAAAAAAATACACCATGGAAAATTTGATCCAAAGTCATTAAGCTTACGGGATCACCAATTCTTCATAACATTTCTACTGGTTCTACAGCCTGAGAGACCTGTTATTATACAGCCATTGCTGAACGATAGAATTATTGAAAGGTATAAGTTCTAAGCAATTCAACAATCACTCTTTATCTCATTGTTTCATGGCCTTCTCCTCATTCTCACTATTAAAGGTTCATTTTTCCTACCCAATGCCTTAGAAACTCACAAAACTGAGCCAAATAATCATCCTGAAAGTTGAAACACTGAGCAGTCAATTTCATCTGACACAGAGACCACATGGAAAGAAAAAAAAAAGAGTTCATCAAAGATGCCATGGGATTTTAATACTGTCCCCCGTCACTCACAGGTTTTAATACTGTCCCCCGTCACTCACAACAGATAGCCTCATTCCATTGTATATATTAGAGCAACGGGAAAATCAGAGATATTGATGATTATTATGTAGACTCTAACATTTCAATTATCCTGATGGATCTTGTAGCTTTGCTTCACTTACTGCATTGCATGTTGTCTGCTCCATCACTGGAAAAGGAAATGATAAATGTACAATTGACAATTTTGAGAGATTATGCTCTGCAGTTTGTTGCGAAAAAAAAAAAAACAGGAAGAACTAAAGGTCTGCTTTTTCATGCCTTTCACGGTGCTGGCTGAAGTTGAAAATTTGAGGATGTCTCCAAGAGCAGATGGACCAAGAAGTATCTAAACCTTGAATCATGCAAACTGTCCAAAGACACAGTCCGTGCCTTCCAGAAGTTTGGCGTGGATGACTTCAACCAGGACAATTTCCCGCTTTACCCTCGTAGAGACTTGATACAATATATCCAGAGAACGAACCTCGTAAACTCTCACAACCTAATTTGTGCCTCTATTACATATAAATATGATATATTATATCAGATTATAGATATTTCAAAGGGTATGCATAAATTGTTCAATTATTATAAAATGCTTCGAGCTTCCTACACCAACGGCAGCCATAGAATTCATTATCATGCTCAAAAGCAAGAAATGCAAAAGTCATTATTTCTGGAAGAATTTAGAACTAATTCTCCCCTGTGTACAGCTTTAGAGTGTTGTATCTTTAAAAACATGTGCAGGGAATGAGCCTAGAAAACATTTCATTATCTAAGTGACTATCCCATGAATTATTAGAGTATATAGGGCTAATATTGCAAGTTCTTACAACCAAATCGTCTAAATGGGGCATTATTCAGTCACCCGCACACAGTCCCGATAAGAGGGTTTTTTTTTTCAAGTCATTTGTTTTTAACATCAAAATCACATGATTTCCCATTCACAAATTTTACCCAAACGCTATGCTTTTAAAGGAATGTTTCACATGGCAGCCTTTTTGCATTTCAACACAACAGTGTACCTACATGACAGGAAACACTTCCGCTACGCAATATTCAATGAAGTGATTGACTTAGACCCCGTTTACAGTGCGAGGCTCGGCCGCGGCCGTGCCAAGCCCCGCTTCAGTGTAAACGCGCAAAAGGCCAAATGCGAGGCCAAAATCGGCCTCGCATTTGGCCTCGCTCTGGAGGTGGTCTCGGCCGCGGCCGAGCCGCGGCCGAGCCCGGCCTTTTCTTGGTGTAAACGCAAACTGTACATGAGTGTTTCACCATGCTTGGGTTTTGCAGTTAAAAGATCTTACAGCACTAAATATGGTCGAAATACATCTTGAATTTCAAGAGTGGCGACCAATACAAATAATCACTCATTACAGAATGTATAGGCCCTATGTGTGTGTGTGTTTTAAAGCATGTACACTGTACTCCACCATAAACATTTATATGTCTAAAAGTTGCTTGTAACGAGAGATATTAGCTGAAAAGCAGCAAGTTTGAACTTTAAGAAGGCAGCCTCGAAAGTGATCTGCAATTTTAGGGAGGGGAAAAGTGCATCTGAATATTCAACATCATGAGCCGGGATTATGCCCGAAATGTGAACTGTCTGTATTGCGTACAACATGAGATATGGGTCAAAATATACATTCTGGTATGGTGGCCATTTTGAATTTCAAGATGGCCACCTTTTATATCAAAATGAACCATCGTTTCAGAAAAAGATGTTTCAGAATGTCTGACAACATACGCATGCTCTCTGCCCCAAATTAGAACCTTACACAAAGCATACGATATGGATAGCGGTCCAATTACATTTGTTATGGTAGCCATTTTGAATTTCAAGATGGCCACTAAGGAAAATGATCCATCATTTAAAAAAAAATGCATATATTAGCATGACTGACATCATAAGCATGCTTTTTGCCCCAAATTTATTCTCTACATAATGCTTACAACCTCAGATATGGGTAAAAATATATTTAGCTATGGCGGCCATTTTGAATTTCAAGATGGCTGCCTAAAAATTGTATCGAAGCCATCTACAATATTACAAAATGGTGTATCAGTATGTCTGACATCACAAACATGCTTTTTTGCATCAAATCTGAACCTTCTATGATGCTCACATTATGAGAATTGGGTCAAAATACAGTTTGCTATGGCGGCCATTTTGAAATTCAAAATGGCGACTGAAGACGTGGTCGGAAAAATGGAACCAAAGTTTTTTGGATTCAGCACCCCCAAATTGACCAAGTTAGCTAAAAAAATCAAATTTGGCACGAAAATCTCACGGGACCCAATATTTCGACATAGTAGACTCTACTATAAGCAGACACCAGGTCCTCATACCCCGGAGAAACGGGTGGACGTCAGGACCCCGACACCCAGGGTCATATAGCCCATGACTCAACGAGTCATACAACCCTCGAGCCATACAGCTTACGAGTCATACAGCCTCTACTTGGACATCAAGTGAACAAGGCCCATGAGCTCAACATCAAGTAAAATAGGCCCACGAGTCATGCGGTTCATTAAAGCTCTATACACTATATAGGTAAAGTCCCATGAGCTCGATACTAGGCAAATAAGGCCCATGAGACCAATGTCACGTCTCGGGTTTTATGTACGCATGTGTCGACCTAATGTTGCCCCCTTTTTTTGCCTATAGTGTTGGACTCTATCGTGGGCCTTGTTTTCCTAACACCGACCTCATGGGCCTTATTTGCCTCATGTCGAGCTGATGGGCCTTTTTTGCCTTAAGTGCTGAACTCGTGGGTTGTATGACACACGGACCTTTTTATCAATGTTTAGCTCGTGGGTGTAGACCTTGTGGGATGACCCCTGAGGAAAATAATGATACAAATGTACTTTTTTCCCCCTGAAGGTGACGAAAACAAGAGCTATGTCTCAGGTTTAGTTTCGTTCTCTAAGTCAAATTATGAACTGTTTTAATACACGAGAACTTCACAACGATGCTTATATAGGCTTTACTTCAATGCGCGTTTATTCATTATTTTTCTTCCACTTTTGTGCTGAAGTAAGCAAGTCATATCAATTCTTTTCTCCAACGCATAGGACTGAAACAAGTCACACGCTTTATGATAAGTGTACCTAATTAATATGTAAAATACTTTTTCTTGCCCCAATTCTGATAAATACTCGTATCCGACCCGCAACTCAAACGACGTTATGTCAAAAAAAAAATCCTAAATAATCTCTGACGACGTGTAAAGTATAAATACAATTTTCTTCATCTTCTCTTCGAACACAATCAAAACTGTGCACTTTATTGATACTATTTAAGGTAATCTAATGAAGAAAACGTTCTTAGCGAACACTGTGTCAAAAATTTCTCAGGCCAGTTTACTGCAAGCATGGTCCCCCCCTTCTCCGTATAAGTTGTATCATGAAAAAAAAAATCATCTTACTATATACGTGAAGCAAATGTGATGATAATCATGAGATAAACGAAAAAGCTGCAGACATCCACACACACATACACACACAAAACCCCCCCAATGTTTTGCCCTTTTTTCTCTTTCAAGGCTGTCGTATCTTCAAGCTATCTGCTTATTTGACGACAGTCTTCTGCATTCACATTCCCAATACATGTACCATAATTCAGTTAGATCATTTGTTTCACTATCCTAAGTAGCTCCCAATCGACGTGTTTTCTTATTCTTTTCTTCAATCAGTTAGCAGCCCATTATACACGTAAATTTCAGTTATGTTCGGATGTACACACTGTATGCGTTATTGTGCTAAAAGAAAAGAAGAAGAAGAAGAAGAAATGACTGTCCATTGTATTTATCATTTGTAATGATAAGTAAATGCAGAAAATTTCGAATAGATTCATTTGAACTGAAATTGAATTGAAATTAAAACATTGCCGCGCACCAATAGGCTCCACTCTCATTTTTGTCATTTTTTTTTCCTGTTTACTTAATACAAAGAGACGATCAGGCATATCTCTTGCTTATTTTTAAACCCTCATCCTAATCTAGCTTGACCTCATAGCTAATGTTTGATTACATAGCCGATTCGTATGATCTTTTTTGTTCTTGAATGAGTGGCGGTCTTAAGCGTTTATTGCTAGCAGCTTTCGGAACCATCATGGTACGTGAATGAGTCTTGGATTGCCTCGACCAGCCGACTCGCATGTGGTCTACTTGGCATACGTCATGTACTTGGTGCGGGCCATGGTTCTGGTAGCGCGTGGGGAGGTTTATTCCATGCGAATGCGACGTTCGAAGAAAAATGCAATACTTCAAAAGTCAAAGTAGAGTATAATACTTGAAAGCTTTCAGGTTAGAAGTTATTCATGCATCCAGATGCTGTCATAGGGAAAGTGTTTTTAGAACGCACCGTATTATTGCCGTATCAGGGCAATTACCCCCAGCTGAAAGATTATAGTAAAGATTAGGGTTAGGGTGAGGATTAGATTCAGGATTGGGATTAGGGTTTGGGGCAAGAGAAAGGTCCGGGGTAATTGCCCAGGGGGGTATTGGTCTATGTAGAATCATTGTTGCCTTTGATAGCTGCATGCAATAAAATCACTCCTTTTCCAATTGAATACGATTTCTTATTTTGTATTGCGGCGTAGAGGTGATAACCTATAAATTTTCGAAAGGCTAAGACTTTTGATCGTGATAAAGTTTTCTGCTCAAGAAAGCAATTAGTTTCAACTCGAGTGACTTGTAGGGTTTGGTTACCTTGAATAGTAATAGGGCTACTGTCAACTGCCTATAGAGTGCGCTGTTTGAAAGACTTCGGAGTGTTTCATGATGATTGTGCTTTTGGATGGGTGCTGTTCGTTATTCCGAAGGTTCGATATTCCGAAGGTTCGTTATTCCGAAGGTTCGTTAATCCGAAACACACAAATTCCCTATACCTAGAGGTTCGTTAATCCGAAAGTGAAAAAGGGTTCGTTAATCTGAACATTGGTGGCGTTATTCCGAAGGTTCGTTATTCCGAAGATTTGTTAATCTGAAAATGAAATTCGGAAAAACGAACCTTCGGAATAACGAATCTTCGGATTGAAGAGCCTTCGGAATGACGAACCTTCGGAATAACGAGCTGTAACCTTTTTGGATTTACACAACAAACTGCACATACACGGCAGAACGGGTGCACAGTCTTCAAATTCATCTGCCAGACTATTCAGTCAATATTGTCAGAGGGAAAGTTTGGACGATTGATTTTAATTCCCATAAGAACATATAGTGTTATTATTTGTTGGAATTGTTATCGTTATTATCATTATTATGATGATGATTATTATTATTATCATTGTTATTGTTACTATTGTTATTATTGTCTACTCGTTCCTATACTGTAAACACCACAATAAATGTCGTTAATTAAACATGCATGTATATCTTATGTACTTCTTTGAATTGGACGAAGTGTTCGAGTTTCCGCCGAACTCTGGTCAGTGTGGTCCACGATGGCTCCAGGATTACGTATAATTTGACGGAAATGACGTAGGGACATGTTTATATCGTGATGAAGTACATGATATCGCAGGTCAGCGGCTACCGCCCACTAGTCGTCCACTCAGCCGAAAGATGCAGCCAATCAAAAGAGGCCGTGGGACCAATGTGTTTCCGAGTTTTCCCACTCTTCTCCCCGTAGGCGCTGCATGGCTCGACCACTACTCACAAAGTCAATCAGTCGTGTCGAAGACCGCTCCGTGAGCAGACGTGTTTGCGCGCGAGTTTTACTGAAGAGTGCTTCTTCCCGCCAAAAGACGAATCCGCCGTCCCTGTGCGCATTAAGTCAGCTGAAGAGGAGTGGACTAGAGATTCCCTTAACTGTGATTTAAGGGATTTTTTTTTCTCTCTCCTCCCATTTTTTGAACATCATTGTAATATAAGAAACGACCACTCGCTGTGTCACTGCTGACTGTTAGAGGAAAGTGACCTGCGCGCAACATAAAAACTCCAGAAGACTTTGTGGTATCGGTCACTTCTGGATTAGGAAAGAGAGAGAGAAGGAGAGCAGGGAACTAACGTGCAGAGATCCAAAGTTTGATAGCTGCTAACTTCGACAGAACGTCCACTTCAAGACGCTCGCGGCCGAATTCCGTCAACGGTGGTCTACGGTGTCTATAGCAAGCCAGTTGGGTCATTCAAGCAATCGTTGACGACCGGGAAAAGCCAGGAAAAATGAATCTGACACTAAGCAATCTTCTCCTTTTGGTCGTTGTTCTTCTCATAGGTGTCCAGACTGCTACTGCTCTCAGTATTACAGATGGATCACAAGGTGCGTTGCTCTTTTGATTACTTCTCTTGTGTTTGTGGTTGTGTTGATCATTATAACATTTTATCAATATTGTGAGCCAACCTAACTTCGAATTTTGGGCAAGAAATGATACGAGATTGGCAAAAATTGAAAAAAAGTAAATTGGTTTCCTTAGAACTTTGTTTGTAATTACGTTGCACCTTTCTTCTAAACTTGACAATAATCGTCGACATGGTATCCTCACTTGTGCGGTCTTATTTTTTGCTACGTTTTTCTTATTTGTTGGGCAATATATTTGCAATTCCACCTATCTTGTTCCTGTGTGTCACTATAAGTGGTATGGTAACTGCCCGCTCCTCGTGCTGGTAGTGCCTCCAACAGTTTGTGTTGTAGATGGGATACCTCACCCTTTTTTCCCGTAAACATTCTTCGAAACCCTATTATCGTGAAGTTATCGGTGACAGCAGGGTACTGTCCATGAGCACTTGATAAGGCAGCTCACTGATTGGTTAAAATGATGTTTCACAAGAGAGAAAAAAGAATAAGTAAAATACCATCAACTAAACGTGTACTTGCGAAAGGCATTTCAATCACAATCCTCCCCTCCCCCCCCTCCTCCTTCGAAAAAAAAAATATTGGATATAAAATCTCGTTTCCCTCATTACTTAAGTATTTCTCATTTAGTTTTGCCTGCCGAAGTCTCCAGCACTTCTATTATACTTAGAGTTGATTGGTTTATCATTTGAACGGCAGGTACACGCCATTTGTTTAGTTTGCATATGCATGAAATAACAACTGCTCGCCTTCTTTTTTTATCATCATGGAAAAATGCCATATAATTGGATTAATAACTTACCTATTTTAAGTGTCAGTGATTTGAATGTTCCACTGACTGTTTTAGATCTATCCATAACAAGAAATGCAGGAATAAGATAAAATCAATCCATCAATAGAATGAATTAGGTGACGCTAAAAAGAGCTTGCTTCAACGGCCCATTACACTACGTTGATTTGCGCAAAAGATTATACTTTACTGATATTATTTATAATAAATGTACATTGTAAATTTTCTTCATTGGTGTGATAGAAATAGAGGGACTCTTTATGTCCCTTGAATAAAAGCTGAAAATAAAAGTGCAATTTGAGTGTACGCAACCAAGAGAAGAAAATAATGTTTCTTTACTTGCTAACAACACTTAGGTATTCACCCAATGCACCGCAAGTACTCTTCCATTACTGACAGAATGAGTCATAATTATCTTTTAAACGGACATGAACAAAAATGGTAACATAAACCTCGTGGCAACTATTGGGTGTGTTCTCAGAATCCATTCTGCTGCATTATTTCAATATTTACTTGTTTGTGTCTTCATTAAAATCACCTCATTGATATAATCAAGATTACACAATAAGGAGCAAATGAAATTCCTGTAAATATCAGTTTTATCAAGTATGTAAGAAAAGTTTGTAAATTATCTCTCTTAATCATATGGTTTGAAATAAATTTAAGCAATCGGGCCCCCGTTTTTTCAATCGCTTTTTTTCAGAAATTCAATCGCTTTAGCCTACTTATTTACAATTAATTACTAGACCAACTGGCGACGGTTAAAATTGTGCAGTAACACGTACGATAATTCATAACAGTTTTTTTTCCCCTTTTATGTCACCCGTAATATGTGAAATCATTAACCAAGCGTAAGACAGTGAACCATCGGAAAGATGCTAATAGAAGTGAACAAGGTGAAAAGAGTCTGGAAAGAAGATGTTTTCATGAGATCAGTTTAACTGTGCACCAATTTCATTTAGATATGGTTACCGGTTCAGTACTTATCACATAAATGCTTATTGATTTGAAACTCACCTTCAATACCAAAATGCACTCCCGTTGGGCGCCAATCTCTATCTTACCTCCATCAAACGTCTTTTTTTTCTTAATTCCAGTGAATGACATAGCGATAGATAATTTAAAATCTCAAACTACTAGAAACGACAACAATGATGCCGATGAACCTTATACCAGTGATACTGGAAACAACGGAAATTATAGTGGGAATGATAATAATAATAATCATTTACATAATGATAATTATTATGATTATTGCAATATTTTTATGATGCCCGAAAACTTGTTCTGAGCTATTTTCTGTAAACAGAATGTCTGTGTTTGTCCCCTTTTCCGAATTCATATTCACCGAGGGTTCATTACGCCTTGCCTGAGAAAATAATCTTTTATCAGGTTACCATGGTAAATATTCAAATACATCCACGTATTATAACAACAATCAGCTGACAATAAAAAAACAGCAGGTAAGGTAGGTCCTGGTAAGAGCGAAACAGGGGTAACTTCGGCCTATATGGCTGTATCTGCTATGTACAGAGAAATACAGCTTTTTAATTGTCAAGAAAAAAAAAGGAAAACTCTTTTTATCATCCACTAAGCATCATCTATTATACACAGAATCGATGTAATCTGTTTCGGACAAGAACAGAGAAAACGAAGAAATGATTAAACAGTTAAAGGCATAATTTACCATTTGCAGATGAAAGAAAAACTGAAGTTCTAATATTTGGGTTAGGGATAGTAACCACCACTGTAAAAATTTGAATCCGTATAATCGATGTTAAGTATTATCAAATACACAAAATGTGAACAATGCTATCATGAGAATGTTTTCAGACTAAACCGTCCACAGTAGTTATGGTTTATTGAGAAAAATCCTGATATCTCTTGATATTTTAGGCTTTATTGCAAAAATTGTATATGGTAGGATGTTTTGTGACACAACAGATCTACACACATGCATCAAATGTGATATCTTGAACATTTCTAAATCACTGCTCCCAAAGGTAAACATGACCTTTTTAACAGTTAAAAAAGGGCATGTACTGATAATTTAGCAGCTCATTCTTGTCATATTTTCATTTTCTATCTGCAAGAATTTTGAATATTTTCTTTTAACAGTAGTCGATCGTTCGCGCGGTGTTTGCATTATCTAACATGCAAGAATTCACAATTCTAATAAGCGTCAAAATCAAGTGGTTTGATATTCTTTCTTCTACAAGAGATGTACATCCCTACAGATTTGTTACTAAATGAAGGCCTTGTCCTGAACGGAAAAATGGTTAAGTTATAGCCAAATACAAACGGGATTACTCAACAATTAAGAATGAGCTTTTTGTCCTAACGAGAATTGATATTATTCATTTCAGCATTTAAGCCTGTCGTGATTGATATTAATACCCAATGCGGATCTTTTCTTATTCACGGTGGGGTGGACAATATAGACACGACGCATTAACAAATAGTTCAATGAAAGCTTCTACGTTCACCCGAACACACTAACAATAGCAAAAGAAAAACTGTCTATCATTTTGCATTTCTGTAAAGAACAAAATCCCTAACATGAAAGAAAAGTGAGTTGGTGTGAAGACCAATTTCTTTAAGGAGAAACGATTCATAAGAAATAAAGCTGATCTGCAAAAATGTGTTGAAGAAGGGGACTTGGTTATTAAGTCCCGTTTGACCGTTTGTTTCTTTTGAATTCGTGATAGTAGATTTCATTTTTTAGTAGAATTTGCCGTTTATCTTAAATTACAAAGAAACTCTCCCGTACGTCTACGACGTCTTTCTTTCCTTTTTTTTCCTCCATTGATATTTCGCTGAGCTTTCTAGTCGCTTTAGAATTGGTTTTTTTTTCTCGCAAGTTATTATATAAATATATGAATATGTGTGTGTGTGTCTTGATGATAAAATAATGTAGCACACTGACCGCCTATGTAGACATCAATTCTTGCTGTGTGAAAGCGGTGAACATCCCACGTCTTTATTCGTTCATAAGTTTATGAACGAATAAAGTGGGTTATTCGTTCATAAGTTTATGAACGAATAAAGTGGGTTATTGACCTGAGGGCCACTGTAGGGCATATGGATTTCATTTTAATGTCATACACTCCTATATCTGTTTCCCTTTACTACCTTCTGCATTATGCATATTTCATGAGGCATGTCATTTATCTCCACAATTCTTGCTAGCCCCTTTACACAGTTGAGCATAATGACACGTGGCGTGAGGAGACGTTAGTTTCCGAATTGTTTTCGACATGTAATTAGCAAAGTAATACGAAACTTAGGCAAAATTCCATCTAAAGATTAAAGTATGGCGGAACGAAAAAGGGATTGTATTGCTGACATTTATCTCCTGTGGTGGTATGCTCGTATTCTAAATTTACGATTATTCAGTTCTCTTATAAGCAACGCAGCTCTAGCCTTAATTTCTTAAATTCCTCTACGTATGTTACAAAATGTAAAAACACAGCATGATACTGCAGTTTCTGTTTTGTCATGTTTGCTTCAGCGAGTACTCTGACATTTTGGGATATAACTTTAATTATCGAATCAGCTTTCGTCATGGAGAAGGTCTGGTCGGACCGGCTCCTCAATAAAAGATGATATGGAGAATACAGAATATACGAAGATTATTTCATCAAAATAAATGGAGAAACGTATCATGCGTTTGCAAGACGGTTTAGCTAGTTTTATCAATGTTAATTCCAAGTCAAAGAAAAAAAAAGAATCTTACTCCAGAAATAGAAGAGATATAACAACGTATGACGCAATATCATCAGCTAGCTTCCCATTGTACCTAATGCCACTGAATGAGCCCCCGCAGATCCAAGGATGTGCGGAAAATAAACGCGTGAGTGCGCTTTCAGTTCGGAGAAAAGAAAGACATGAAAACAATGACAATATGAATTAAGGCATGTTGTAAAGAAGCAAACACACATGAAAATGAAAGTATTTCGGACTCCACAGAGGTATTATTTCAATTCAATTCAAAGTTTATTTTCTTTTTCGACAAAACATATACATTTCCCTTTCTTTGGTAACAAAAACTTAGGTAAACAAAACATTGTGGAATGAATTGACTATGAAATAATTGTGGAACTTATAGTAATTATACATTGTCATGGAAACTGATGTAGTCGAAATGAACCTCACTAAAATTTTGTTTTCGAGGAGGTGAAAGATACTGAATAAGGAAACATTGTGACATCAGTTTTTCATAAGGCCATTTGATAACATTTCCTGATTTTATGCAAGATAACAACATTGGTCTTCAGCGCAACTTGTGTAGGGTGCCACTTCCGGGTTTCTTCAGCTGACAAAAAAAAAAGACAAAACAAAGAAAATGGTCTTCAGCGCGAAAACAAAGCCTTACTGCGCTCACATTTCAAGGTTTCTATCTATTTCTCTTTCTAGTGCCACTTGACGCACTTCGGGGTAAAAAAAAAAGTGTGGGGGGGGGGGGGGGGCAAGTGACACCTGATGTATTCCTTTGTATGGTGCCAAAAAAGTGCCCTCCTCCCCCGTTCTGCCAGCCCTGAGTCATTTCTCCATGAATAATACACTGCTTTGGCGTACTTATTTCAACAAACTGTAAGGCAAGGCAACACAAAACAAGAGCATATAAGTGATACCGCTCCAGAAGGGGAGGCTAGTGGGGGCATTCTCTCCTTGTTTAAATCAAACGCAGGCGCCATTTATTTCATTATCAATTAAATCTCTGATGATCGATGGAAAAAACGAGTGAAAAATGGTGAGCACTTGACGGAAGAGGAGAAGAGATTCTTTGAACATTTTCATGCAAAAGTGTATTGAAAGTAATGTGTCTGATGTGAAGCCCCTTTTGAAATATAATATACCTGCCGTTCTTTTAAATTCATATCTTCTCGAGATAAGAATCATCTCGAAAAGATGTGAATGTAAAAGAACGGTAGGTATCATGCTGCCTGTATATTCAAATTATACACTAAACCGCCCGCTTTATACACGGGAAAAGTTGCTGTTTATCGATCATCGTGAAGGGTCTGCATACAACTTTTGCTGCATTCTTTACCCTCCACAAAGCAAGGATGTGGCTCAAAGACAGATGAATAAAATGCTAATGCAGCTTAGCTACTTGGAGTTCAGTCAAAGGCACCGGGCTCTCACTTAATTGTCTTCATGACATATTCCCGTCTGCATTTCCTATATATTTCCACAACGACTTCCCCCTCTTCAAGCAAACACTTTACAGATATCGAAGTTCTCATGTGCTACATAATCTTATTGTAACAGACTGACGCATCCGGATTGTATCGTGTAAGCACTAGAAGTCTATCAAATACAACCAAGGGAGTTTGACTTGACAAGTGGTCAAACAGAATCGAGTGCTCCCTCCGGGCGTGAATGTAATGTAATCATTATTAGGCTTATATGTGCATTTAACGCTATTTTTATTCGGGAAGGGGGGGGGGGGGCTTATGGGACAAATTGACGTCGAACTCCCTGAGAGGGTTCACTTACGAAGGTTTCCAGTATCTTTATATGACAGTATGATAATTGTCCATTACATCATTTCACATTCAGCGACCTGTGGAAATGAAGGAAGAGACGAAACCCGCTTCGCGTAATTGTCTGGAGTAGTCTGCGGAATTTTATCCCCATCATCCCACTTCTCCTAAAGATCCAGAAAAATAGAAATGTCATTTGCTATGTGGTTTCACCCACAGAAAATTAGCTCTTACTGACGACAACATTAACAACGACAACAATAATAATGATAACAACAACTAGCCTTAGGGATGGGGCCGGTGCACATGCAGTAAACCGCGAAATCATTTACAAACACATACATACTCAACAAGGCAAAACAAAATATCATGTATTTCAGGAAAGATATTATTACAAAGCAAGCAGCTTACTTTTATTTCGATGCATTCTCAGTGTCAGCCAATTTCTGGCAATGTACAACGTCAAAACACATCATAGCGTCAGAGAAAGAAACTTTAATGTCCGTTTTCCCGTTACCTCAAAAGGAGAACGCCGTATGCTGTAAAGAAATTTAATGAATATTACATCAGAGAATTCATTATTGAATAATTGAATTGATCTTTTTTTTCACACTAAAATCCATATGGTCAGATAACACTTTTCTCAAGTGATAATTGTTTTTATTTATCATTTGAATGGATTTTATGATGAGAAAGAATACCATTTCATTAGCCAAAATACTACCTAACTCTTCTATGTTAAAAACGAGTTTACTACCATCACAAAAGTATAATGAATATGTCTATAATTCAAACCCCTTCTCTTTTTCCCCGTTTTCCCCCATTCCAGCTGGTTCGACATGGGCAATGGAAGAAGAAGAACAGCCGGCCGAATACAGAAACGTACTCAAATTGCTGAAATACGAAATTTTGATAAAACTGATGAATGATTTGTGCGACGAGCTCGACATGTGTCCACCCAGCCAGGTCCCCATCCGACAGCCGCCGGTCGTGAGGCGAGGCGAAAATACAGAAATGAGGAGAGGTAAAAAGTGAAGTCCTATATCAGGCCTAATATTATCGATGGAGAGAATGGTTAAGTGGCGCGGACCCAATATTATACTATCGTCCTATATGATTGAGACTGCGGTTGTGAAAAAAGCTTGAGTGCGCATGACGTGTCACGTGGTATGGTGTGCCGATTACCGGAAAGATTGACGCCTTTATTTTAGTGTTAACCCGTTCCATGCCGAATTCTGAAATCCCCATAGATTTAATACACAGGCCGCCAGGTTCCCGTAGGGAATGGATTAACTTTCAGTGTTAACCAGCAATCAATGATAAGTTTTATAAACAGACCATTATAGCAAAAACACTGCAATAAGTTTGAAAGATAGAAGCAATAAATCGTTCTTTGGTAAAGAATTATGCCAAGAAGAGAAAGGAAACAAAAAACCTGCAGCAGTTGTTTCTGAAATCATATCAAGTTTTAATGACCACATTGATGCTTGAAATGCACTGTCACTACCAACATGTAGGCGGACCTATATTGAGGTATATGTCAGATGCATGGCATCTTTATGAATATTACATATTCACATGTTCCCTGTCACAGGACAGAACGTGTTCCCGTTCAGGTTTCAATCCTCTTTTCCCGAAAATGAGGTCCTAATATTCTCCCACAAAATGATGCAAGTAATGGGGATTATTCCGACTGATTGACAAATTGCCCTGCATTTTTATTACGTCGATGTATACGGCAATTTGTCATCAGTCGATTGGAATAAACATAAATGATCGCAAGAATCATTAGTTTGAATATGGTGGATTATTAGTAAGCTCTTATATCGTTTCGAAGAATCCGACATGATGGATACGTCTGCAAAAGCCATAAGCATAATGTGATTCTAACCGTGTGTGGTATGTGTATTGATGTAATTATGTAGTGCATGAGTGTGCATAATGTACTATGTGCGTGTACGTAGAGTTAGTGAGCAAATGAAGTCTGAATGCTTCCTGTTGTTTTTATTTTTTAAAAGATTAAATGGAGCTGTGCCTTGGTGGACGATTTACCAGAGAAAGAGAGAGAGAGAGAGAGAGAGAGAGAGAGAGAGGGAGAATCACGGTAACATGTCATACACAAAAGAAAAATCACATATCATATTCAAATTTATTCTTACTTATGTTAGTTAGAGAAAATATCTAATTTATCAACCTACTACTTATTCGAAGAAAGATTTACTGTTTAGAAACCAATAATTGCTTTATCTACTCTCATACATTTCTGTCCTTCAAGCCAGCCGGTAGTATGAGAGTGACTTTACATACGATATGGCTTTCTGCTCTGTGGTAGCGTTCACTTTTTATTAGGGATTTTCCCTTCCGCTAAAAAAAAAGAGCCTCGGATATATAGGAAAGAAATCGTCTAAATTCAACTCAGAAACGAAACAAGATTGACACTGTGACATATCATGAATATGATATGATTGGTTACATCTCCATGATACCTTGATGTTTTCGAGTCGAAAGCACAGTTCAGCTGTATTCGTTGATTACTCATGACAGCAGCATTACGATAATGTAGTTTACATGTGTTAGAAGATAAGTTTAAAAGCAGCTTGCTCGACCCATGGCACACTGAACCTTGACGGACATGTGGATTAATGTAGACAGAGTCTTTTTTTTTCAAAGCCATCGACAACTTGAATTTTTGGGTGTATTTCAGTGTTAACTTAGTTGCGTCAAATTAGGGTCCGCTATAGTGAAAGATAGTGAAGAAAGTAAATGGAGAAATTATACATCGCAGATCAGTGACATAAGCGCATTTATTTCATTTTGAAGAAGCACTCAGAAAAGACAGAACATGTCAAAGTTGATTCATATTGCGAATATCTTACTTTCTGTTAACGTATTCCTATTTAATGACTGATGTTTGTTAAATCTCAAAATCTAACATGAAAACTTTTCCTAAGAAAGTCATCAGTGAATGCCATCTGATTTATCCCGTCATCAGTCGAATATGGTCAAGTACATTAACGTCATCCGAGATTTTGCGTAAACTCTTGTTTTCACAAATGGGAAGAAGACATCTAACACAAAGATTTGTACTTCAGAAAATGAGAGATGAAGAAGCCATGAGATGGCGTGTGTAGTGGTCGTCGGCTGCAGCTTGTATAGATTCAAGAGGTTATTACATGGCCTTCATAATTGTTATGACTACGCTTGAAAAACATCGGCCATTTTCACTTTTGAATTCCATTTTGTCTCTTATTCTGTTCTACCTACTTCTTTCAAGATGAGGGTGATTCAAGATCCCCTTAGCTCATATTCAGACTGATGCAAAGACATCAGATACCATTTAAAAAAAATTAACAACTTGATTTGTACATTGTACTTCAGTTTTAAGTTAATTGTGTCAAAACTCCGGCGCAGACCAGTGACCTAAGCGCATTCACTTCAATTTTTGAAAAAGCACACAGAAAGCACATGATATGCCAAAGCTAATATACAGATTGCGAATACACTGTATCTAACTTTCTGCTGACGTGTTCCGGTATAATGATTGATATTTATTAAACCTCAAAATCTTAGATGAAAACTTTTCCTAAGAAATTCCTCAGTGAGCACTGGTTGATTTACCGCGTCACCAGTAGAATATGGTCAAGTTCATTAACGTCATCCGAGATTTTGCGTCAATTCTTGTTTGCCAAAATCTGAAGAAGATTTGTACCGTCAGAAAATGAGAGATCAAGAAGCCATGAGCGGACATGGCGTGTGTAGAGGTCTTCAGCTGCAGCTTGTATAGCTTCAGGAGGTCATCGCAAAACATGAGCTTTTATTCATTTTATTACTTTTTGTCTCTTATTCTCCTCTACCATCTTCTTTCTAGATGAGGTTGATTTGATTATCTTCACTTAAACCCAGAGCGCAACATAGCTGCCGTAGCACGATGCTATAATGATAGCGTTCACCAATAGTTATCTCAGAGTGAAGAATTTAAAGCAAAAACCCTTAAAAATTCCTAGACTCATGAATTGGGGTCATCCCACCAGACCTACACCCACGAGGCATACGTCCCACGAGTTCGACGTAGAAAAAAGGTGTAGGAGTCATCCAGCCCACGAGTCATACAGCCCATGAGTTCGAAACTAGGCAAATAAGACCCATGAGTTCGACACTGGGTAAAAACAACCCACGAACTCGACAATACAACACGGGGCTTAATGTATCGGTCTCGTGGGCCTTGTTTGCTTTCAATGCCGAACTCAAGGGCTGTATAACTCATGGGCTGTATGACTCGTGGGCTGTATGACTCGTGGGTGTCGGCCTCATGACGCATGCCCGATGAATCTTCCTCCCGAACTCGTTATATCTGGTCTCATGTTTGTTTTATTCTTTTTGTTCTCTTGTTTTGCTTCTGTTTGTTAGCGCCTCATCTATTCTGGAGGACAGGAGTGCTGCACCAGATGGGATCCAAATCCAACTTGAAGTCTGGCAATTGAAAGGAGGCGGGAACTACAAGCACTGGAAGCTGGGGCGTTATCAAATGACGTTTAATAACGTAGTCAATCTCCTAGATGTTTTTGTTTAATCGCATATTGGGCACAAGGTCCCAGTCCCGAAAGTCTTCAATTTATAAAACACCACATAGAAGATGATTACTTAAGATGCATTCCGGGCCAACGTAAAATGTTCATTTTTGGAGGTTATGATGTTTTTCTGCATGTGTTTTTGTTTTTTGTTTTTGAATTTCTACTTGCACTCCCACACGTGAAGCAGACAAACAAAAATTGATCAAATTTTCGTCTGATTTACGTATACTCTCCTTTTTTTCTTTTTAGAATGACAATAACATTTCTATGTAAATGTGAAGGAGAATGGTTCGATGTTTTCGCAAACTTGAAGCAATACTTCAATTTATCGACATTTTGTAGAGAGAGAGAAAAAAACCCCCAGAAATATCAGTTTTTGAAGTGGTTGTTATGTCAAAGCACAATTTAACATTTGACCTAATTTTGAACTTGTTCATCGTACAAGCCTTCTCTCTCCAATGTCTGTATGTATGACCGGAGTTCTAGTGATATCAAGTGTGCGTAAAAGTCATAGTTTTATACCTAAATGTGTCCTGCTTCTTACAAGGATTTTTGTTTTCGTGTACGTTGCCCGGTAACAGGCTCTTGTACTGTTCGCATGTCTGATGTAGCATTTACAGTATCACATAACGAGAATGCATCACACACTTTACTGGCCACGTTTATCCAGGTACGATTCCAAAATAAATACGTCTCATCTAGCCAGTGGAAATCGTTGATAGCTCATTGTGTCACGACGAGATTGCTTCAGCGGCAATCCACCCAGACACTTGTAAACCGGTCCACTCGACAGGGACTCGAGGGCTCGCGCCGAGGACACTCTACCCAGCGTTAAAAGCCCATTGAGCTCCCGGGTCTGGCGTGTGTAACAAACCTCTGCGGACTCCTCGTCAGGGTGCCTTCCAACAGCAAAACGTTTGATTTTGGAATTCATGAATACCAAACAAGGCAGCTTTTCTCGGTGCGAATCGGAACGATAATCCATCGTTCATTCACCTCGTAGTTGCAGGAAGGCAACAAGTCAATCTAGTGACCAGCTTGGTAATCGAACGCCGGGGATGGAAAATAAAATTTGTGATTGAACACGCTGAGGCCCAATTCCAATGACAGTGTTCCTTAAAAGCTGCATGTCTTAATTTTCCCATCGACAACAGGGCTGATCATGATCCTTTCCCACTGGGCTATGGTAAAAGAGGAAAGTTCATGTCAAGCATGACCCAGTTTGCTATGAATTTCTCATGCTTTTACAAAATGCCTTTAATGGAAGCATAATGGCGCGGTGTATCAATCATTAAGCCGTGCTTTATGGTTGTATGCTACTAATCGTAGTCCTTTCACTTTCGATTCCATGGTGACCGAAAACGCAACTTATGTTTGAATAAGTAGAGGGATGTCAATGCTGCGGCTTCGTTCCAAGAAATCTGGTCATTTGCCATTTCCTTTATTTACGCGGGCACTCTAATACCCTCTCGACAAATTGAATAATACACCGGGAGATACTTTCCATTAGGATATGACTGGATGTTGTGATGGGCTTGTGGAATGGGGTGACATTTAAAATGCCACATTTAAAAGGGCACTGCGGTTCATTTTGGCCAAGTGGTGAATATACTATTTCAGTTTTAGCGTCTTTCCCTTGCTTGCACGTGATTAAGAACATCTTGTACCCATTTGCCTTAATTTTTCAGCACGACCTGTTAACACAGGGCCTAATGGCAAAGAACGCTCATCATTCTTAAGAGCCCCCCCCCCCCCCCGCCCCCACACACATTATACTCGAACTCTTCCACTTCGTTTATCAATTCTTAGGGGGTAATGATATGTTAAAATGGAGATTTGTACATTACTTAATACGGTTTGCAATTGTAATATGTGAGACTATGTAGACAAAAACATACCAGAAACGAAAATGCATATTCTATCCCAGTGTCTGGTGACTTTGATATCATTTTAAAGTTATGGATTTCGTAGAAGTAAATGAAAATGTGCAATTGATACATGGTTATGCCTGTCATGATTGTTCTTTCTGTGTCTAACGTGCGGTGGACTGCGGTTCGAGTGGAAACTTGATTTGATTTGATTTGATTTGATTTGATTTATTTCTGCATTTTTCACAAAGTATATACAACATAACAAACAATTTCACAATGCTATTCACATGATATCCAACAGAAAATGGAAATAGATATAATCATATATAAAATATAATTAATGAAATACTGTATATGTGAATTATAACCATACAAAAACAATTGAAAAATCATTGATTATTCAATCGTATTAATACGTACAAAATGCAGGAGACCGTCATCTTAAGCTGAAGCTTGAGTTTGATGGCGGCCTCTGGAAAAGCGTATATATGGCTTATACTTCTTTACAAATCGTTTAAAGGGATGGTACAGTATTGGTGGAGATGAAAATTGGGCTTTTAACTTTTTGCGAGATACCAAGAAAACACTTATGATGTAGTACAGACCATGCAATTTTAAGAGGAATACAAAGTTTATTTGATGAAAATCGGGTTTGGAATGACTGAAACATCCCAAAACAAAGTAAAACAAGGCAACCGTAATAAAATGTGGGTCCCACACTTGATTAGAATCGCTTTTTTTTTTGGATATCTCAGCCATTTCAAAACCAATTTTCATCAAATAAACGTTGAATTCCTCATAGAATGATATGCTCTTTCATATTTCATAAGAGGTTTCTCATTATCTCACCAAAAAATGTTAGAAACCTGAAATTAGGTCTCAACCAAAACTATACGATCCCTTTAAAACATATTAGATTGTGTAACTGAATAGGGTAGCAACAAAATGCATCAGTGCAAAGGTGAGTTAGGGTACAAGTGCAAATGTGCAGTTTTGTTGTTTTATTAAATGTGTTTTGGTTTTTCATTGTGTGGAAACTGTGGGGTTAATGCCCGAGTTTGCCTTTAGCATCTATCTATCTATCTATCTATCTATCTATCTATCTATCTATCTATCTACCTATCTATCTATCTGTCTATCTATCTATCTATCTATCTACCTATCTATCTACCTATCTATATATCTATCTATCTACCTACCTATCCATCTATCTATGTACCTATCCATCTATCTATCTGTCTATCTATCTATCTATCTATCTATCTACCTATCTATCTATTTATCTTCACGAGGGAAACACTTCTTTTTAAAACTTCTCCCAATAAATGACAAGACATTGCATCTTTCTGAAAACACTCAACTACATATCTTTTCCAACATAACATATCAAGTTTAAACATAATAATTACCTTCAGACTTAACGATTTCAATAGTGAACATCGAAGAGTACAACCCAAAATTTGGTATTTATCACAACCTATATTATGTACACAATGTATTTATGTTTTCATTGGCGTTTGATAGATTTATGGGTAAAACGAATTTTATCGAAAAAATGCTTTAAAAACGTCTTGATATGGGACATTTCTCAATGTATGTTTTCGTATTGTGTTCTGAGACAAATTCAAAGAATCATGTTGATTGATCGAACTTCTTTTCTCAGACATGTATATATAATATACGCATGTATATGTAAATATAGATATAAATATAAATATAAATAAATAAATAAATAAATAAATAAATATATATATATATATATATATATATATATATATATTTTAGAGAGAGAGAGAGAGAGAAAGAGGAGAGAGAGAGAGAGAGGGGGGGGGGGGGGGGTTCGTTACCGGATGCCACCCACAGGGTGATGAGATTAAATTGAGTATGCTTGAAAATAAGGTTTAAAAAGCTTTCATTCAAATTAAGATTTGAGTGGCAACCCCATCTCCTCCCTCTCTCTGAATGTATGCATACACATATGTACACATAAAGACAAGAAAAATATGAATAATACTTTTCTCCTATCAATTTTTATATAACAATGACTTTGATAGAATAATGAATGATCGTATTGATGTTCAATTTTCTCGACCTTCCATATGTGCATGTCAACTAGAGGACAAATTAATACATAAATCATTCCGTTCGACTGTTTCTTTCAGACATTGTACATCATTTGAGATGGGTTCTGGGATATTGAACCTGTTAGTTCGGTAATCTGACAATGAATGGATTCTTATGTTATGTGAGCACATTGGTGAGTTGTGAATTATCAAAATCTTTTTGATACAAAAGAAAAAGACAGCAGAAAAAAAAACAGAGAAAAGAAAGCGTAAAAGTCGTGTATATTCGCAAAAACCATGGTATTACGTTCAATATTTAAGCTAAAATTACCTTGATTGAGAGTGAGCATGCGCGCGTTCGCACACACACACACACACACACACATTCACGAGGGCGAGATCCCCTATTTTCTTGTTATTAAAGGAATAAAATCAATCCCCGTGACTTACGGCTGTCCAAGAACACGTTGTTGTGAATAACAATGCAAAATAACATAATTGAAAATATGATTGCCCGTTCTCTCTAATAACTTCTTAGGCACACATTATTGATAATTGATTTTGATGTAAGCATTAGCACACACAAATCTTTAACCACCTTCAGAAGACATGAAACAGGATTGAGAACAACAGTCTTCGTAATGATTCTTTATAATAAAATTAAGCCTATATTCTTGGAAAGGGGCATTCCAGACGATTTACAAAATTTCACATCATGTATATAAGTACATAAATTGAGAACTCCATGCATAGATTTGTGGGATCAATTGTGGTCCTTGAACAGAAAAACAAATGCTTTGAAAAATCTTAAACAAATTACACTGAACAAGGATGATGACATAGGAGGCTCACACATTTCAGAAATGTAGCAGTGTAATTCCATTACAATATCACTTGCTTGCAAGTTCATCTGTGCATAATCTATACATGCCATCTTCTTTTGTTCTGCTTCCTTGAGCCCCAACTCATGCATTCTTAAGGTGAGGCTGCCTTGTCATCATCCTCGTTCATTGCAATTTTTTATACATTTTGAAAAAAAAATCGTATTCTTCTTCCCAATCATTATAAATTCTGAAACTCTGTACTCAGTATAACTAATTTATAGTTGTTCAAATGTATAAATCTGAAAATCATCCGGAGGTCTCCTTTAAAAGGAGATTAATTTTTTCTCTTTTATAATCTTATGACCTCCACTGAATCGAACCAGCCTGTTGGCGTATTTTGTTACTCCTCTCGTGAAATCTGCATTGCCAACTCCATTATCGCCATTAGTGTCCGCATTTCCTAGGACTGGAGTCTCTATACATGCTATATAAAAGTGTTTATTTCCTTCACTTTCCCTTCTCCATAATCCACTCGTATTATTGTTATTATCATTTTTTGGATAAACTTCCGGAGATCGCCTTCTCTTTTCTATTTTCTCTTTTTTTTTTTTTGGGGGGGGTCAAAGTAGTCTTATTTTTCTCCAGTAGTCGTGTTGTTTTCCTAGTCTCTTTTCATGTTGAGTTTTTGTGTGTGTGTGTGTGCGTGTGTGTGTGTGTGTGTGTGTTTACTTCTCTTCCTATTAATTGGGCCGCCCACCATGCCCACAGTGTGAAAACACACCAGTAAACACAGTGTGAAATCTCTCTCGTTAAAGACGAGCGCTTTAACATCATGTTAACAATGTGAACACACTGGGATCATCAATTCAGAGCGTGAAACAGAACAGTATACAATGTGAACTCTCTGCGAAAAATCACACCACAGTGTGGAATCATGTTTACACTATTACAGTCGAGTGCTTTCATATAGACGACTATGTGAACACATTTTAAACACATTCCGTCTTTCCAACTGGGTTCCAAACCTGTTATTGTTTGGGTTTTTTACCCATTTTTTTATAATCTGAAGCCATAATCATATTTCTTTCTAGTGATCTTTGTCTTTTCAGCAGAGTGGCCAATGTTCTACAAGCATTTTTTTTTCACGGCATATGTCCCTCCATTTTTTTTTTGCATATTACATATTGTTTACTTCATTCTACTTTTGATAACTTCAGTATTGATTACAATGGAGAATTACTGTAGGTGTTACTTTTGTATACTCAGTGTATTTTACATTGCCTTGCTTGCCTTATTATAGTGTTCTCTGTTATAAAAGAAAGCGTAATGAATGTTCGGGCGAAACATGAAAACAAATTTGAATTAAAATTTAATTGAAATCTATACAAGGTAGAAACTTTGTAGAGAAGATGTCAGAGTATTTTTGAAACATAATTATGTTCAATGATAATAATAGTTCAACTGTCACGAATCGTCAAAACTGCATCATAGATAATATTGCGGTTCAACTGTGCGCGAGCGGTTGAATTATGCTGACGACCGCCGTTGAGGTTGGCGGCATCCTATGCGGTAATGCATATATCCTAAAGTGATGATCCTGAAAGTTACCTATGGATAGAGTATCTATCTGTAAATACGAATAAATCAGACAGTATAATGTGATATATAGTTTAAATGGATGGTACAGTTTCGGTTGAGATGGGGCTTCAGGTTTCCAACGTTTTTTGATGATGACTTTTTTTTTTTTGGAGATAATGCGAAACTGCTTTTGAAATAGGAAAGAGCATACAATTCTGAGAGGAATTCAAGTTTATCTGAATAAAATTGATTTTGAAGTGCCTGAGATATCCAAAACAAATCAATTCTAATATATTAAGAAGGTGGGACCCATCTGATATTAGGATCGCTATATTTTACTTTATTTATGGATATCTCAGCTATTTCCAAACCAATTTTCATCAAAATAAACTTTGAATTCCTCTGAGAATTGTATGCTCTTAAACATTTATAAAGTGGTATCTAAAGTATCTTGCAAAAAGTTAAAAGCTGAATCCTCACCTCAAGCAATACTGTACCATCCCTTTAATACCATTGTATATTCACAGATCATATTGCTTAGTATACTATTGTGCTTACATCGGGTTAATGATCATTTGTAAGATAATACGTTTTACACTATTTTCTTTCTATTTTTAAAATGTATAGCAAATTTGATCTATATCCGTTGGAACGCAACTTTCACCACACTGACGCTTTTAAATCTCCAGTATTCTGTCAGCTGAATTGCAAATTGAACAATATTTGGAGCAATGCATTGAGGTAGTGAAGCTTCAGAGCTGTCAAACATGCAAATTTAGTCAATCGGGCCGATTGTTAATTCATCGATGTTACTATTTTTGGCCAAAATGGAATGCGTAGGTAACATCAAGTTGCAACCCGAGGGAAAACATTAATTAGTAAAATAAAAAATGAAAATAATGAAACATGAAGATACGCACACACAAAATCACATGATCCAATCATTCTAATTTGATAAAAGTCGTATTAGTAGCCTCTGCACATGTATCAATCAGTTTATGTTGTGCCTGGGTGTGCTTGCATTTTGTACATGTGATAGGAACACACATGCAGAATGCCAGGCAGGTAACAGGATAAATACGATTTCACCTTTCGTGCCTACTCTGTGTCTGTCCATCAAATAAAGGCACTGTCTTCTAAAGCAGGCCATGCCCATCGAAGGAAGCCACTAAAGCATAAAGAACCACAAAGGAATCACCGTCTTGTTAAAAATGGTTGTAATTGTTGTTGCTGATTTTAAGGAAAACCTGCTTGGCTCTTACTTTTTCTGCCTTCGACTGTCATTATAACCTTCTATGTCTTCTGCACGATATGCGTCTTCTAATTATGATAATACATGCCCTTGATTAGTAGCTTTGAGAAGAAAAACGGAAAGGAAGTAGTCACCCACCGAGATCAGACGGAGGTGAAGGGATAGAAAGAAAAAAAGAAATCGTGTATTAAAGTCTTAATATCACTGTCAAGAAGAAGAATTGGATGAAGTGAAATGTGTCAGGGAAAGTAACTGATGTGCGGGATCGTGCTGAACAAATTTTAACTCTCATTTGGCCTGAAAGGTTTGTTCAATGAAAAATCAATATACTTTATAGTAATAAATTTGATATAAACATTTTGTGAGCCATGATAATGACACATTGTTCGAGGGTTCCGTTTATTATAAAAATGAACAATATAGATTTCAAAAATCCTGATTGACGGAAAAACTGATAAAAAGCACATTATAATAGACATGACTTCTTTGATTGCTACATATAATACCATGGGTGAATGTCACGAGTTCAACAGCCACGAATCATACAGCCCATCAGTTCGACACTAAGCAAACAAGGCCCATGAGTCCGACACTAGGAAAACAAGGCCCGAGAGCTCGACATTAAGCAATCAAGGCCCACGAGACCGACACTTTAAGCCCCGTGTCGTAATGTCGAACTCGTGGTTCGTCCTGCCTTGTGCCGAACTCGTGGGCCTTTTTTGCTTTTTTTGTTTTCCTAGTGTCGGAATCATGGACCTATTTGCTTAGTGTTGGACTCATGGGCTGTATGACTTGTGGGTTGTATACGACTCATGGACATTTTATTCCACGCCAAATTCTTGGGCCATATGACTCGTGGGTGTCGGTCTCGTGGGATGACCCCCGACGCCACTAACCAGCTCCAATTGACAGGACAGCAATATAATTCCATACCTTGAATGGAGCTCTCATAGGTAAATGTCCCTGGGAAATATTACTGAAGGCACTAAGTAAGGAAACAAACCCATAAAAAAAATGTTTGTTTGCAAGTGTATTTAATTGTCAGTCGTAAAAACAATATTTTACCATGCTCTGGTGTTTAATGGAAAAAAATAACCGCTGTAAGTTGGGCATATACGTGCAGTGTAATTGCATGTGGTTGTGCATGCGTGTGTGTTTGAGTATGGGTGAGTGTGTTCGTGTATGTGCGGGTGTGTATGTGCAAAGGTGCAAAAAAGGAGAAGAATATTAAATACACGCATTGAACTTGGAAATCCCTTCGAATAAAGTATGTTATATCAATACAATTTCATACTTTAACAACATTGAATCATTTCACAATGACAAATTGCGCTTTTTGCAAGTTTGAGTGTTATCGTGAGGAAACAATGAATGTCTCACTGAATGATGAGATCTGTCTGTGAAAGTGTGTGGTCAAGTTAACAGGCCAATCGTGCAGGTTTATGTTTAGGGTTTCTTCTAACCTTTGGTCCATAACAGTCCACATGACCACGTTGCTGATAACTTCGTCACTCCCACAAAGGTAACCCATTATCCATTGTGCTCTCTTCACATTCAAGACACCCTTAGTCGCTGCAAGCTTTGTGTTGAATATGAACAGAGAAAAATTGACTCTGTGGGTTGCCCTTTGTGAAAGTGACCACGTTATCGGACAGGTGGCCGAATCGGAGAGGTTGCCATGTTCAAGGTTATATGGACCATAAAATGTTAGAAGAAACACAAACACAAACTTTAAACACAAACCTTCAGTCGGCGAAGCTAGCCTATTTATTTGGTCACTTTGATGAACAGATCCCATCCATTCAGTGAGACAATTATTATTACCTCCGCCAAGGGAGGAGATTATGTTTTCGTTGCCGTTGGTTTGTTCGTTAGTTAGTTCGTTCGTTAGTTAGTTTGTCCGTGTGCAAAATAACTCAAAAAGTAGTAAACAGATTGGGATGAAACTTGCAGGAAAGGTTGAAAATGACACAAGTAACAAACGATTAACTTTTGGTAGTGATCCGAGAAGTTTTGGTGAAGTTATGAAGGATTTTTGATATTTTGGTAGGTAGGGTCATTGAACTTGGGATTTCAGGCTGCGCGTATTTGAGGTTTGCTTGCGCGCACTAAAGTGCGTGCTCTAGTTTCTGCTGAAAGTTGAAAGTTGAAAGTTGAAAGTTTATTTACTCACAACCCAAACTCTGGGTATCGGAGTCCAATTAAAAACATATAGCACATTATAATATCAACGAGAAGAAGAAGAAGTAGAGAGATGGAAGAAAAAAGGAGGAGAGAGTGAAAAGACAAATAAGTTATATATCAATTGTAAAGAAGGCACAGCCTGTAAAAAAGGCATGTAGTATTTGCAAAAAGGATAAAGAATACTAATAATCTAAACATGTGTCATTATATAATTACATAACTTGGTTAAATTGGAAAGGACTGTTGATCTGCTAGGGCGAGGTGCGCCGTGCAGCTGAGGGTTTATGACGTAACAAAGGCTTCTATATTGGGAAATGGGCCGACTTTCAGCACACAATGCTATATACAAATGTAAGTACTTGGGTGGAATTCATTGATATCTCTATGGAAGAACAAGATCAGTGGTGGAAATGAGCTGCATGCTTGGCGGAGGTCTGCGCTCTCAGAGTGCTTCTCTATAGTTCCTTCATGTGACATTCAAATTTGGAAAAAGTGCAAATTTGCAAATGGTTGTCTTTAATGTTCATATGCTGCGACTTGCATGGTATTTGTCAACATTCTTAGGTATCAATGGAAAGTGAAAGAGGGCCATCCTCACAACCAACGTTGCGCTCGCCATAGTTGACAATTAGCCCTCCATAGTTGGATTACTTTTGTTTTGTTTTGTTTTGTTTTTTGATACGCAATGTATACGATTTCACCAATCGTGTATCCCATGTGTCTGTTTATTAAAAGTACTGTCCTCTAAAGCAGGCCAATCCCTAGACGGAAGAAACCAGGGTCAGCACTTAAAGAATAAAGCACTAAGGAATCACCGTCTTGTTCAAAAATAGATGTGATTTTTCTTTGTTTTCGGGAAAAACTGCTTTGTTCTTACGTTTTGTATAGTTCTTCAACCCTTTTGAATTTTGACATGGAATAATTAATTGGGGCTGCCTTCGGCGGTCATTACAGTCTTCTATGTTTTCTTCCCTATATGCGTCCTTTTATTATAAAGCCCTTGACTAGCAGCTTTGGGAAGAAAAGTAGAAAGGAAATAGCCACCCACGGAGATCAGAGGGATAAGGATGAATAGAAAAAAAAAACCAACAACAACGAAAAGAAATCTTGTACAAAAAAAAGTCTAAATATCACTGTCAAGCAAAAGAATTTGAAGATGTGAAAAGACATTTGTGTCAGGGAAATTACTGTGCGGGATCGTGCTGAACAAAACTCTCGTTTGGTCTGACAGGGTTGTTCAATGAAAAATCAGATATGATAATTTTGATATCAACATTTTGGTGAGTCATGATAATGACACATTGTTCGAGAGTTCCGTTTATTATAAAAATGAACAATACATACACCTGTATAGATTTAAAAAATCCTGATTGACGGAAAAACTGATAAAAAGCACATTATGATAGATACAAATTCTTTGATTGCTACATATAATACCATGGGTGAATGTCACGAGTTCGAAAGCCACGAATCATACAGCCCATGAGTTCGACACTAAGCAAACAAGGCCCATGAGTCCGACACTAGGAAAACAAGGCCCGAGAGCTCGACATTAAGCAATCAAGGCCCACGAGTTCGGCACTAAACAAACAAGGCCCACGAGACCGACACTTTAAGCCCCGTGTCGTAATGTCGAACTCGTGGGTCGTTTTTGCCTTGTGTCGAACTCGTGGGCCTTTTTTGCTTAATGCCGAACTCTTCAGCCTTGTTTTCCTAGTGTCGGAATCATGGACCTATTTGCTTAGTGTCGGACTCATGGGCTGTATGACTTGTGGGTTGTATGACTCATGGACATTTATTCCATGCCAAATTCTTGGGCCATATGACTCGTGGGTGTCGGTCTCGTGGGATGACCCCCGACACCACTTGTCCTCCAAATGACAGGACAGCAATGTAATTCCATACCTTAAATGGAGTTCTAATTGGTAAATGTGTCTGGGAAATATTACTGAAGGCCCTAAGTAAGGGAACAAACCCATTAAAAAAAATGTTTGTTTGCGAGTGTATTTAATTGTCAGTCGTAAGAATAATATTTTACCAAGTTCTGGTGTTTGATGGCAAAAAGAACCCCTGTAATTTGGGCTTGTAGGCGTATATGGGTGAGAATTTTGAACGATGTACAATTGCCAATTTTCGTACCTTATGACATTCTTTCCCTTAGAACACGCCAGGATGATCTAAGAGACCAGATTTTTTCATGTCATCTCAAAGATTGGTAAATTTCCTTTCAGGAAATATATGGTTTGGTTGACTTTTGCCTGATATTTTTCATTTCACAAGGACTTAAAGCGTAAAAATACGGTAAAAACGCTATTTTCACACTAATTTTTGTTTTTCAAACTAATGATGTGCATTTTTAATGGTACGTGGCATCTAATATCTGACCATGTTCTGGAACTGACATATCATGGGTATGTATCACAAAATTATAAGAACTTTATGAGTACGTATAAAATTACAGAGAACAATTGAAATATCAAAGTCCTAAACAGACGAACGTCCGTGGTGCTTTTATTTCTATCGCTGCCGCAAATTCTACTTTGTTGTCCCAACTGTAACGTATACAAAAATTTGGTGTTCCACCTATAATGAACATATCCTGCAAAAATTGTACGTCTGCTGGCTGTACATGGGACGTAATATTCTTTTATGCAAAATTATACTCAGTTTTCGTCACGGATGTGCTTCCGCTATTTTCAAATAAAGATCGTAGCCCATGAAACGTTATTGGCGATATTGTTCTGAGTCGTAATCAACTAAGATCTAGCAACACGATAATATGTTTGTTTTGAGTTTCTGTCCATCCTTTGTCAAATAGGAACCGAAATTATATTTTTAGACGAACCTCCAAGAAAAAAATAACGTCCGTGATGATTAAAATGTTTTCGAGTGGGACACCATCTTGCTTCGATGGCGAAGGTGCATTTTACCTTTGGCTCTCTAGCCGAGGAGCTGCATGCCATTTTTGGAGTGGACTGAGGTTCGTCCGCAGTTTTTGGACCATGCAATTCACCAAAAACGAAGCATATAATTAATATTTTCTCTGAAAATTCACCTCCTGAACCCCCTCTGAGCAATACATATGTTGTAAGGATGTCAAATTTCTTATAATTTGCAGTGACAATACCTTTTCAATTTTTTGAAAGAGTTAGGAAGGCTAGGTACTCTCTGCCGATTAGTTATCCGTCCTGGAACATGACCCTAGTAGTAGAACGAACGTCCGTGATAATTCCAGAGAACGTCCGTGACGTATGCAATCCCTCCGATAGGGATAACTTGTCCCGAGAGTGTCCTGTATTCTTTAAAACTTTTGGCTCGAATAGCGACAAATAAAGTTTTACAAAGTAGAAAATGAGTTTAGAGCAGTAGTTTCAGAATTTTTAAGGTGTTATGTGAACATGATGAACAAACAATTGAAAATCTACTCACAATTTTACGCTTGTTTTCCCTCTTATTATACAAAAAACAGCTAAACACTTAAAACAAAGTGATAGGAAAATGGAATTTTGCGTAATCTATAATTTCTGTGCGTTTAAATTTCTTTCTAATGAGGTTCTGGCGACAATTTGTACTGTTACAGGTTCTGAAAGTTTCGCTCACGGACGTTCTGTCCGAGAAAGGAAATTTCTGACAATTACAAATATATCACTGCACATAAGATTAATGTTAGTTGAAAATATTACCAAATCACCGAGCCGCTCATACCCGAAAGTGAATAGCGTTCAGCACTCAATTTACCTGTAATAACAAACGGAAAACGTTGTTTTCACGGATGTTCGTTGGTTGAATAAGTCAGTGGATTACATAGTAGGAGAAAGAGGATCAGTGCCACGTTTTAGTGACAGGTGCTCTAAGTCTTTATCTTTTGAGTATGGTAGCTGCCGTCTCAAACAGAGCACATCCAGTTTTGGTCTCCATAACGGACGTTCGCTGTAATTGTCATGATATTAAATGCCTTAATTCATTCTTATTTTTCTCTTCATGACGACTTTTCTCTCATTCCCTCAATAGCCTGAACATGCTGCGACCAAATAGAACACAAAAAACAAAACAAAACAAAGCAAAACAAATCCGGAAAGTGCTACGCAGTCACATTCAGGATAATGACGGAAGAAGTCTGTAATGATCATGTGTTGAATAGGAAACGGAAAAGTTTCAAAAGGACGTGGAAGCAGTTGAATGAAAATGACTGAGAAACAGAGAAGGGAATCGAGCTCCAACACACAGAGAAAAGAATTGCCAGTGCACTCCCGTTATACCAAATTCTTCTGGAGAAGTTCTTGTTTGTTTGTTTATGTTTTTTATTCATCGAAATGCCGTCACAAGCGAACAAAAATCATGCAGTATACAATTATTGATTGATGAAAACACACAAATCTTCCGCTTATCATCACATGATGTTGTTTTATACTCATCAATGAAAAGCAATATTCATTTGTAATTTTTTCCAAGATTTTTTTTTTCATTTTACATTTAAGAGACAGAGAGATCGTCAATTTGTTTGTGCATTTGTGCTTACTTTAAAAACACATGTTAAAAAAAGTAATGATTAAGAATAGGTTTAAGGTTGCACTTTGATACCTTCGCTCTTCCAAAGATTCGTTACTCCGATGTCCAAAGGTTTGTTATTCCAAAATGAAAAACAAAAATTGTAGTTAATTCAGGAGGTTTGTCATTAGAAATGTTCTCCGAAAAATAGATATTAAGGATCATTGTTTTTAGGTCCGTTCTTCTAAAAGTGGAATGGGCCTAATATTCGTTTAGGTGAAAACGGTTATTATGAGGTTTTGAAATTGGAGGATTTTAATCGTTAACTTGTTTCTCCACATTTGGATAAGCGAACATAATTTTTCATGTTCCAATTAATAAGCCTTTCGGTTAACCTCCGGAGATTCCTATCATTTGCCGAATAAAAAAGCTTCATAATTATACGAACTCTATCAATTTTTGTATTGACAAACTGTATGAATAACGAGCCTCCGAAATGACGCGCTAGAAAAGGTTTGTTATAACAAACCATATTGTATAATATCGAAGTCACAAACATCCATCCAAGTTATATGGACTTATTATGGACTTGTTATGACGAAACTTCGCAGTATCGAACCAATTATCACTTCTGACTAATATAATAACACAAATTCTCCTCGATAACAGTGTGTAACACAAGGAGCAAACACAGAGGGATTTCTTCCTAACGTATTCGTTTGCCCTCCCCAGCTAAACTTCGTATTTCTATAACGGAGCACATTTCTGTTGTTTTTCTATATTAATTCTTTGTCATAATTTTAGCTGTGACCATGTTCGTTATATAAAAAGCAAATTTTGCATTGTAGACTTTATAATTATAATAACTTTAGGACCTGAATGTTTACTTCATGAAAACGAAATTTTGATAAATATATTCGTTCTCAAGGATGGACTACGTCACTGAGATTGCACGTACGTTTGTACGTTCATTTACGAGAGATGGAAAAATTGTTTTCTTTGATTCCCCAGTATGAGAAGATAAACAAGCTTATATAATTGAGAATTGGTAATATCTATTCAGGATTTTGCAGAGGAGATTGTTCTCGACATGAAACTGCTGTTTGTTGAGAGTAGAATGCGTTTCCAACTCAAGAGAGCTGCATTGTTCAATATCTTGTTTGTTCCGAACGTCCGTGAGCTACATGCGAACCTCCGTGATGAAAACTATGCTATGTTTGTTGGGTTATAGAGACTGCCCAGATGAGATACATCTTAAAAAGGTATATTATTATTTGGGAGTGAGGATTAAAGTATGGGATAGTGAAATAAGAGGTCAAAATATTGAGTTTCTGTAAAATGCGCGTAAAGTTAAGAAAGTGTTTAGCGGAAGAGCAATATTTCCACAGCAATGACGAATTTAGTTAAATCATCAGTTGTCTACCATTACGAACAGGTTAAGAGTACAAGCTTAATATTCTGCAATCACGTACACATGTCCCTTTAGATATTTCGTTAGGATTTTGAACTGAATCAGATCTTTGAAACTATGTTAAATGGTATTCAAATGTATGTGCAGTACTATTCCTCACGGACGTTCGCTGCTCTAGACATGGTAAACTTCAGCGATGAATAAAAACTTGTTCCTCTGGGAAAATCCTAGTATAATTGGGTTCATATTAAAGCTTGAGTTATACTCTTTCAGGTAAGATGAATGATTTGGAGAATTTCCTACTTTTTAAATTTTGCCTTGTTTTGGCTCAATT
This sequence comes from Diadema antillarum, assembly GCF_040938485.1. NCBI lineage: Eukaryota > Metazoa > Echinodermata > Echinoidea > Diadematoida > Diadematidae > Diadema > Diadema antillarum. Next base: position 320,004 of record NW_027271926.1, on the reverse strand, counting down.
GTACATCGTTCAAAATTCTGACCCATATAATAATTGCTTGTGGGTGTGGATGCGTGTGTTTGACTATGTGTGTGTGTGTGTGTGTGTGTGTGTGTGTGTGTTCGTGTATGTGCGGATGTGCTTGTGCAAAGGTGCAAAAAAGGGGAAGAACATTAAATTGAACATGGAAATCCCTCTGGTTACATTGCCTTTTATCAATTAAATTTCAAAATTTAATATCATGCAATTATTTCACACACATGTGATTATATACTACACGTGTTGTTATAACATTAGTCAGATATCATCAGCGCGGAAAAGGTTGTCTTTGAAATAGCATTATGTCAAAATTATTCATACATTCAGTAACTGCGGGGGGGGGGGGGGGGGGCGAGGGGAGAGGCGAAATACTCTTGGGGCGTCGGAATTGACTTTTCCCAGAATATTATTTCCTACTTTGATATTTAAGCTTCTCGATACAAAAGCAAGACATAAAACACAACTGATTAAAAAAAAGTTTAGCTCCCCTACAGCATAAGTGAAGAATGATCCTAAACAGCCCTGTAGGGTATTTTTGTTATTAAGCAGCCAATATTTCAGATTTGTCAGAATACAAATTCCAAATCGGATGTTTTAAAAGGCTCCTGGGATGACCAAAGGCAGTGCTGGCGGAGGCTGATGAAAGGGTGCTCACCCCCTCACTTTATAGAGCGTTATAACAGAGGACCAATGAAGCATGTTTGACCTAGCTTTCACACGTACCGAAATCAATGCTTAATATGAAACGCGATTGTAATGACACGCATCACTAGAATCGTGTTAATTACGCATTCTTGCGGCCATGTGAATGCCAACTGGAATCGCGGAGGGTGATCCGAATCGTACAATTTGAATCATGTTTGTAATAACGATTAAGAAGTGTTTTCCAATCACGTTTCGCAAGAACTTAAGGGGGTATCTCACCGGGCTTGAAACTAGTTCGCGACTAGTTCGCGACTCTAGATTTTGCTAGTTGCAGAGACGTCTCCGCTACGTCTCCGAGACGTCTCCAGAAAATTACAGAGTCTCCAATTAGTCGCCAGTTAGTCGCAAGAAACTTGAACATGTTCGATTTTTCTCGAAGTGTCCGCGACGTCTCCGAGACGTCTCCATCAGTCGCGGAGACGTCGCGGAGACTAATCATATCCGCAACTGCTGGGCGTCTCCGCAACGTCTTCGCGATGTCTCAGAGACATGTCAGATACGTCCCCGAGACCTGCTGGAGACCAGAAAAACTGGTGAGAGGTCGCGGAGACGTCTCCGCGACGTCTCCGCGACTCCATTTGACGCTGTTTGACCTACTGAAAAACCACGTGTGCTATCTGCGTGCTGACATCCTGCCTAGATCAAGTCAGGTGATCCTGCAATGGCTCCCTCATATTTGAAATGTTTTGGCACCTGCCATAACTCGTCTCAGAGACGTCTCCTTGGTGAGACCGCAAGACATTTTCATGTTGGAGACGTCGCGTCATGGAGACGTCTCCGTTGGTGAGATACTAGCTTTAAGCAGCGAAATGACCGTATGAACTTGATCGGACTCCAATCTTGCTTTATAGGGGGCGGTAATCTTCGAACCACTTCCGCAGTTTTAACGAGCTCCTGAAATGCTCGCACTGCAGTCTGAAGTGCGCGCTACTTTATACTGCTCCAGAGTGATTGACAGGAACTTGGAAAGATGCCACACCTTCCCTTTTGGTATTCAAAAACAGCAGAATCACTGAAGCCTAGCCTCTTCGGTCGAGTGAACGAACGATTATTGGAATCGTAATTGCAATCGTGTTTTTAAATTAGCATGCGAATTAAAACATTCTCGGCACGTGTAAAAGCAAGTTCAAATAGCATGAATTTCCCCGCATATTATACAGATAGTCAAAATTACTGCGCTGTTCCTCAAGCCGGGAACGAGTGGGATGGGGAAGCGGGAAAGAAAATCCTTGCTAAGAATCCCTAGAGTGTCTGCGAAAAAAGCTTTAAGATATACAGAAAAGACAGACAAAGAAGACGCACAAAAAAGGGAAATATACCAACAAGGTTTCCAGTACGAGTCACATCAACTGAGAACTTATAACAGGGCCTATTTAGGGAAAGAGCATGAGTATGTTAATACTGGGCTATATTTAGAATATGATATATATAACATATATAAGGATATAGCGGTATATGGTATAACTATATACGTATACGAAGTAAAATTAAGTGTATGCAATGAGTCATTTCCGAGGAATCAAGAATGTATATATATATATATATATATATATATGATAAAAAACCTAAAATGGCATTAGACTAAAAAGGTTTTTATCATATATATATATATATATATATATATGTATATATTTATATATGTGTATATACATATAATGTGAGTGTAATTGAGCATTCTGCTATTGCATTTCACCTATTACCTCTAACACTATAGTCTGTGACCGAATACTTCTCAGATTCTTTGTAAGGTTGTTTGAATCAAGTTTTATGAAGATAACTTCAGCCCTTTCGGAGATGATAATAATAATGTAGGGGGAAACAGTGACTGCATTTTTTTTTTTTTTTTTAGTGTGACAATCTTTGGTCTTGAGCGTGAGCCCCTACAAGCTAACAGGCGCAGATGTGTTCACTCATATATTATGAATAATATATGTCAAGTTTTTATATTATAACATCGTCCTTAAAATCTGTTACGAACGTACAGACAGACAGACAACCTGAAAACATGATACCTCTGGCACTTCGTAGGGGAGACAAATAAACAGCAATACTTCGAAGACATGATGAATGATATCGAATCATCGAGTTATTGACCGAAACCAAGAAAATAATTTCCTAATGTATGATGTACTCCTCCATGACCTCAACTTACAAATCGCAATGACCATCAGCGTAGTCGAAAAATTAAACAAGGAGGGTGGGAAAGCGCCACCTGCCAGATGAAAGCTAGATGTCCCAACATTCACGTTCCGCTCGGAACTTATCTTGAAGTACTTAATATTTCAGATTAAAAAACTGGGCTGACTATCATAAAAATAAGTTTACCTTAAATCCTTCCCTGGTTTTGTTTGTGATGAATATTCGTCCTCAATTTTCTTGGACATCATCTTGAAGAACAAATTACTACATACATCTAAAAGTCACGTGTACCTCAACGTTGAAGTGGCTATTCCTTATCGAAGGTAGAATGTTTACATTGCAATATTTCTGTAGATAACGGAAAAGGTGAGTTAGTAGGCGTCCACGCATTGCTGCTATGCGTGGGCGTCGAACACTTACCATGTACCGAAACAGCACCGAGAGGGCGTGCTACCTAGCTTGATGGTAGATAATTGTAGGTCCACTCGAGTTTGACGAAGGCATTGCGTGTGTTTCTGACTAGTTATGAGAGGAGTGTCTTGTCATTCATGTGCAGGTCCTGCGAGCGGCTGACATAAGGGAGCTTAATATTTGCGGCGCGGACTTTTATGACGACGGTTGTGTTGGACGTTCTCCTCTCCCTCCGTCGTGCTGAAAAGTAGCTGTAGATTGCGGAGACGCTAGCCATATAATGCGTCGTGAATTGAGCGGACGTAAAAATACCCCAGAACGAGTAATGAAAACTCAGACGAGGCGAGCTATAATTAGACAGACTTTGATAAGCGTTTTTGCGTATGTTCAGAACAGATTTTTTTCCCCCCTCTTAATGCCCCCGTCGCAAAAATTTTAAAAGCTCCTTATAATATCTGTATTACGCGAACGCTAAGTCTCCGACGACGGCAATCAAGCCAAAGATGGTGTCCTGCACAACATGCACGAGGCAGCTGTTTCAATTGTCCGACCCCGGCTACTGCTTCGTCTTAGCATTCATGTCTCAGATCTAATACTAGTGTACAATTAATATTCGATGTTTATTCTGAGTGCGATAGTTCCGAATATGAACGTGAAAGTTTAACCGTTCTATTCAAAGACGCGAAACGACGCGAAGAACTCCATTGATAATTTGAGATACTTGCGATTAGAGCTGGAAAAAACAAACAAAAAACAAATAAACACTGGCTTTGTTTGGTTCTGCCTGTTTTATTTCTGTGTTTTTTTTCTCCACTATACAGCACCAAAACCAATTGATAAAAAGTATGCAAAAAAGAGGAAGAAGAAGAAGAAGAAAAGATGAAAGTCACAAACCAATGCAAAGAAAGAAGAAGGAATGGCCAGGACCCAGTTTGATAACATGACATATTGCTAAAAGTGACATACCATTGCATAATAATACTTATACAAGGGAGACAACAAGACACTCAATATAATATTATACATTCATACACGCGCAAATGTAACGCTATATGTTAACGTATTCATCAACTTATTGTTTATTCATTTTTTACTTGATGGCCTGTTCTTGCCATCAATGGGGTCAAATTTCTATTCTTGCTTGCCCGACAATCAAATCGATCTACAGTCATAGGTTGCGTTTATCATCTTTCCCCTGTTTAAACGGCTTTCGAAAGCCGTTTCCAGAGCCCTTTAGAAACGGCTTTCAAAATAGTTGCGTTAATCAATTCTTCGTGAACACGATAACTGGCCTGTCACTGCACAGCTGCATTGCGCGATTCGACCCGAGGAGAAGAAGTCATATAAGGCGTGCATGGTTCGTAACTGGAGTACAAAGCCGTTTCAAAACAGCTTTGCGTTTATCAACTCCTAAGAATTCCTCGAAAGCTGTTTGGAAAACCTGTTTCTGCCGAGAAAAATGGTTGATAAACGCACCCAAAGTGTACCAGAATAATGGTTAAAAACATGAAAATTTTTTAAAAAGAGATCAAAGCACATTGAACTATAGTAACACACTATGATGTAACACACTATGATTGCTTGATTGATTGATTACTTTATCGTCCAGAATGGAAATTCTTTGTACATTGGATATCACAGCAAGATAAACATCAAACAATTTACATGTAGGCCTACTCCACAGACCTAAACTCACAATACAATATCACACACACCATAACAACGTCAACCATAAGTAGTGTAAACCCGACATTTACAACAATAAAGAGAGTATCAACATACACGTATGTATATTATTCATCTCGTTAATTCACTCATTAATGTCCTTTCCTACATCATCACTGTACATTATAAGCACGATCAAAAACTAACCTATTTCAACAATAAATTCACTAAGGCATACTTTCATACGAAAAATGTAGAGGGAGCTAAAACAAAACACATCCCCAAAACACCTCCCCAAAACACCGCATTTTCTATACCATGATAACTGTGTGAAAATTAGCAACAGTGATAAAGCGCTTCAAATATATACACGTTCTGTGACTCAGAATAGTGCCCACGTACAGAATCTTGCCCCGTTAGGAATGGGGCTGGAGTGGTTTCAGGGAAGCTCATGACAGGGTCAAGAGAACTGCTTTCTGAAAGGTATGTTACAACGACATCTTACACTCACTGTATATGTGCTGCCCGGCTAGGCTCGATGTCGCTCTGGCGACTCGACAGATATGCCTCCGTTGTATTGCATGACTCTCCCAATCAAGCGTGCATCTTGACAATGTGAGACGACAGTCTCGCATGATTGGTAGGACAAAAATGAGTGACAAAAGCCACAAATGTGATTACTTTTCTTGCAATAGGTTTCGTTTGGATGGCTGGCTAATTTTGATTAAGTGAGCTAGTATTATGGAATTGAGCAAGTATTATGGAATTTGAGCAATTTTTCATGACCTCTGTCCCTTGCCCTTTGCACCATGATTAACAATTCTTCAAATAATCACCAACTGGTAACACCGGTTCTTCATGACGATACTTTGAGTTATTTTCAAAATATGGGGAAAAATGTAACGCTTGAACATTTGAACTTGACCTTTGACCCTGATTACTGAGGAGTCATAATAAGACTGTTGTCATCTGGGAACATCGGGTGAGTAAAGCTTAATTTGACTAATATAGAATTGTGTGAATACATTTTTTTTAATATCTAGTAAAAAAAAATGAATGACGAAACAAGCACTGCGAAAAAAAGACGATGACAACGGAGTTCTTTTAGAGCCGGGATTTGTATAAACGCCGGGAAAAGTATAGATGTCTTACCGGGAAATGTACAAATGCACAATACCCGTCGCCCCCCCCCCCCCCCCCCCTTCAGATTTGGTGCCCCTTCGTGGGATTCTATTAAGCTAGGGATGCTACCTCCTACGTTTGGTGAAAATCTGTTACAGATTTTTCAAGAAGATGCTGAGAATGTGGAAAACCGCCTCCTCCCCACCCCCTCCTCCTAGGTCACCCCTCGTCCGCCACAACATACTTTGAATTAGGTCATAATTGTACTTACGAGTTTATAACACTCTTTTAATTCAATCCCTCTCGATTTTGGAGAAGTTTATTGTTTTAACAATCTCTTGAATTTGGAGCCTCGATCCGACCCTCATCTGGACTTGTTACTCCTTCGAACAAAGCGAAATTCTATTACCCAAGGGATGCGGCTTTAGGTATTAAATTGGGCATGTTGTTCCTGGCATCTGGTCCTTAATGTTTAATTGGTTTCAGGGCTATAACACTTTTGGGTTCGCGGCGAGTCGGCTATATGCATGGTGTATGCATAATCGACATGTGTGTTATGAAACAAGATGGAACGTTCATTTGTTGCGCATTCTTACATGGATAACAATAACATGCATGTTTGTCAATAAAGTGAATTTCATTCAGGTTTTATAAGGTGCTTAAACGCTGAGATCGGAACTCCGTATAATAAGTTCAAAATCACATTGAATTAGTAAGATTACGAGAGTACGCGATATTTGAATAAGATATTTGAATAAGATATGACTTGTGAGGCAGTATAAAAGTATTCTTTTTGTCAACTTGAAAAGTACGCAGACATTTTGTTCAATAGGTGAGAACGGATTGTATCAATAACAATAAAAAATGAAATAAAGATAATGGATTGCCTTAATTTTCAGAAAGAGGAAATTGGTAAATTGATAGATACTGAGAGTACGTTCACGTGAGCTAGCTTCTGTAGTGAACAAAATACATTCTATAATTCATTTAATTCAAACCATGGTATACTATAGTTTAGATAATTCGCTCTGCGAACCAAAAGTAAATGCGAAGAAATGACGGATGTATTGTCAGCAAATAGTATGATATTGAGGAATGGGGAAGACTTCATAGCAGTCAGTTATATATCAAAGTACATGTATCAAGTAATCAAGGCTTCAAATATACCCTCCCCCCCCAAAAAAAAAAAAAAAAAACCTTGATGAATCCCACATTAAAGGCATAATTTACCATTTGCAGATGAAACAAAAACCAAGCATTAGTGCTTCAAAATAGTTCTAAAATGTGAGTTAGAGATAGAAACAACCAATGTAAAAATTTGAACTAGTATAAACGATGTTAAGTATTGTTAAATACACAAAATGTAATAAGGAATATAATGAAAATAATACAAACGTTTCCAGATTAAACAGTCTACAGTTATGGTTTAATGAGAAAATATTGATATCTCCTTATATTTTTGGCTTTATAGCAAAAAAAAAATATATATACTAGTATATGGTAGGCATGGTAGGTTGTTTTGTAATACAACTGACCTACACATGCATCAAGAGTGATATCTTGAATGTCGTTTAAATCACTGCTCCCAAAGGTAAACAGGACATTTAATATCAAGACTCTTGAGAGAAAGAAAGATCCTTGAATTACTGGCGCTTTTGAAAGTAATTTGTCATGACATGTGAAAAAAAAAAACTATGTGAGAATGTGTAGCCACCACGGAGAGCGAGTGAACTTATCTGTTTCGGGTGCTTTTATGCCTTTTTACAAAATGTCGTCTTGAGCATTATGTTTTCTGGTTGTCCATCCGTCCGTCCATCCGTAATTAAATTTGTGGACAGCGTAACTTAAAAACCATTTAAGGTATCCTAATGAAACTTGGCACACTTACGTGCTAGAAGACGAAATTGTGCCTATCTGTTATTTTTTTTTTGCGTGCATGTTTTTAAGGCAAAAGGTCAAAGGTCAACATCAAATTATCAAAACGTCACTTTCTCCCATATCTATGCACTGCTTGAAGATATACTTCGAACTTTGTGTATTCATGTATTGCCGGATAAAGATTCACTGGGAAAACTTGGGGCCATGGGTCAAACGACAAAGGTCAACGATCAAGTGAAAATGCTAAAATTCTACTTATAATGGTGAAATTACACCTTTTCTTCCATACCTTGGGGATTACTCAATGTGTGAACTTGATAAAACCAGGTCGTGAATACATGCATTACTGCACAATCATTTTGTGAGGCGAAAGATTTTGGCCAGAGGTCAAAGGTCAAGGAAAAATGTTCAAATGTCAGAATTTTCCCCATATTTTGAAACTACATTGCCACGTAAATTGATATTACCCAGTTAGGTAGTATTTGAAGAATAGTTAGCCATTGGGTAAAAGTGCAAGGTTCAAAGGTCAAGTGAAAGTGCTCAAAATCCCCGAATACCTGCTCTCTTAACCGTCTGTACGTCACGTTTAAGTACCTCTCCATTGGTTTGTGTGTGATTTTTTTTTTCGGGGGGGGGGGGGGGAGGTACAGTTCAGTTCAGTTCAGTTCAGTTTTTATTTCTGCATTTCAAAATCAATACAAATCAACAAATCAACAAAATACTTACATAGTCATTTACACAGCTAATATTCGTAACATTTGGATCTTACATACATTTTCTTTTTTCTTTTTTCAAGAGCGAATATCATATATGAAAGGAAGCAATAAGAAATGATAAAAATGAAATGCAGGCCTGGGGACCATCATCATAAGCTAAGCTTGACGAGGAAGATGGCCCCAGGTAAAGAGATACATAAAGAAAATCTTGCCACTCACTGAGTGGGGGGTAATTGTGCAAAGGGCACAACGAAGAGATACATAAAGAAAATCTTGCCACTCACTGAGTGGGAAGTAATTGTGCGAAGGACGTGCGGTGCAGTGCGGTGTGCATTGTGTCCGGATGAATCTTGGTTTGTACGTTGAGTGTTATTTTGTGTATCAGTGTGATGAGGTGAATGTTACTTCAGTTATGGCCGTGAACTCATTGTTTAGGGTGTTTGTTTACCAGGTGGTATGAATATTTATGTGTCAGAAGTATACTGGATTATGAGGGTGTTTTTTAGTTCTCGTTTGAAAATGTTCAACGACGTACGTTGTTTTAAAGGCAGCCGATCGCCATCCCTCATGGTACGTAAACTCCGAACGACCGAAGTTTGTGTCATGCTACCACTGAGACAAGTTTTAGTGTATGTGTGTGCGTGTGTGTGTGTACGCATCATACACAAACATTGTCACCGCGAGCTGCGGTGATTGGAGGAGAGAGGCCAGAAGACGCTGCGGTGTGTGTGTGTGTGTGTGTGTGTGTGTGTGTGTGTGTGTGCGTGTGTGTGTGTACGCATCATACACAAATATTGTCACCGCGAGCTGCGGTGATTGGAGGAGAGAGGCCAGAAGACGCGTGGCTCTTTTGGCCTCTCTTCATGCGCATGCGCACTGAGAGTGTGCGTCCATTCGGAAGCTCTCGTGGCTCGCTGGGACAGCCATTTTGGGTTAGGAGAAAGAACAGGGAGCTCTCTTGTAGCCTACCGTATTTTCGCTGACCCATTGAGCCAGCGCTATTCTCATTCGGGGGTCACTACATTTGATACAGAATGGGGGAGGCAGCGTGTTGCGTTCGTCTCCGTGCCGCACAAACCACTCGCCACGACTGAGTGTCTTTAAATTAGGGGGTAAAGAATTCCAAATATCTGGTCCATTGTGCTTTAATGATTTTTGAGCTAAAATGATTCTGGGGTTTTCGAGATGGTAATCGGACGACTGACGTGTTGGATATGAATGAACGGTGAAATTTGGAGTGAAGAAGCCATCAAAAATTTTTGGAAGACAATTAAATGTATATTTATACATAAAAACAGCAGTTTGAAAGGTGTGAAGATCCTCAATTTTCAATGTTTTTAGTTGACGAAATAGGGGATTCGATGGGGATAAGTAACGGGAATTGGTAATCGAACGTACAGCACGTTTTTGGAGAGTAAGAATTGGATTAATTTTAGTTGAGCCACAGTTTCCCCAAACGATATTGCAGTATGTGATATGTGGTAAGATCAATGCATTGTTAGAATAGTCAGGGAATTTTGAGAAATGAAGTTTTTCAGTCGATATAAAATTCCTACAGCTCTTGAGACAGACGTGTGGATATTATGAATGTGATCGTTCCAAGTTAAACTCGAGTCAATTGTGATTCCTAAAAATTTAGTAGATCTTACTTCAGTTAAGGATAATCCATCAATATTGATATTATAACTGCTGTTAATGTTCTGTGGAGCAGTAGGTTTGAAACGTATAAAATTTGTTTTAGAGACATTAAGGGATAATTTATTACATATAAACCATTGGGAGACTTTGTCTATTTCCGTGTTCAGAGTATTAAACAGTGTTTCGAGATTCTCATGGAAGTAAAAAATATTAGTATCATCCGCAAAAAGTATAAATTTAAGAGTTTTTGATGTATTTATTATATCATTAATATATACAAGGAACAGTAGGGGGCCAAGAATTGATCCCTGGGGAACACCACATACAATATTAGAATTCGGAGATTTAGATGACTTAAATAGTACATATTGCTTTCTGTTGGATAAATAATCAATAATCCACGAAAGTGCTAAACCACGAATACCATATCTATTTAATTTGTAAATTAATATATTATGATCTATGGTATCAAAAGCCTTTGATAAATCCATGAAAATTCCTATAAAATGTTTTTTATTTGCAAAAGATTCAGTAATCTTATCTAACAATTGAATTATAGCTAAATCGGTGGAATGGCCCTTTCTAAATCCAAACTGATTAGGTATAAGTAGGTCATTTACATGAAGAAAAATGTACAGGCGTTTATGAATAATTTTTTCCAGAATTTTAGAAATATTAGGTAATAACGATATTGGTCTATAATTTGTTAAAAGAGAAGGGTCGTCTTTTCTTTTGAAAATTGGAACTACTTTCGCAATTTTTAATGAGTTTGGGCATATTCCAGAAGACAGTGAAAGATTGAAAATGTAAGATAAAGGTGTGATTTTCTTCAGTATATAAACACTTATTTCATCATGGCCACTAGATCTACTTGGCTTTAATCTGTTAACAATCTCCAGTATTTCTTCCTCATCTGTTGGGGTAAAGAAAAGGGATTTGTCGCAGTTTGGTGGAAGAAATTCAGTAAAGTTTGAATGAACATGTTTGTTTTTTATTTTTGAAGCTAATTGGGGGCCAATATTTACGAAGTATGAGTTAAAAGCATCAGATATTTCATCAGGGTTTGTGAGCTCTTTGTTGTCATTATAAAAAACGGACGATGTTTCCTTACTATTTTTACCTGTTATTTCATATATAGTTTCCCATAAGCCATTTACGTTATCCTTTTGATTATCAAACTTATCAGAATAATACATTTTACGAGAAATACGAATCAAATTACTGAGTATATTTCTATACTTTTTGTAATCTGTAAAATGTTTTGTATTGTGGGTAGTAATCGCCAGTTTATGCAATTTATTACGGGTTTTTATTGAATTGATGATTCCCTTTGTAATCCAGGGATGTTTGTTCTTTTTACGTGTTTTTTTTTTCTTAACTAAAGGAATGTTTTTTCGATAATAATATAAAAGTTTATCTAGGAAAATATCATAAGCTTTATCGGCGTTATTTTGAAGATACACTTCTTGCCATTCTTCCTTCACTAAATCAAGATTAAGTAATTCAATATTCTCGTTTGATTCTTTTCTGTACATTATCGGCCTGGGTTTTGAAATACTTTTGACGTTTTCAGAATAACGAAGAATAATGAATATCGGTAAATGATCAGATATATCATAATATAAGATACCATTAATGAATTTATTTACAGAAAAGTTATTAGAAAAAATATTATCCAACAAGGTTTTAGATGTTTGGGATATTCTTGTTGGGTTATCATTTTCACCCACTCTCACAGAATAGGTTAAACAATTTAGCTTCCATCAAAATGAAACCTATAGTTCGAGGAAGGTAAACACTCAAAACATTTTGACAAACGTGTAATTTGATTTTTGCCGGTTATGTGAAACTGCCATCCCACATACTCTAGAGCTATTGGGAGAACCGTGTATTATGACGAAAGTATACCAGTTGCCATAGCGACATTTCTATTTTTTCTTTCTCTCTTTTGTTTTTCTTCGGAGCTTATTTGAAGTTCTTACTTAGAGATTGTGCAAATCCCAGTGCAGTTTCCTTGATCGGTGATATTCACATAAGAGGTTTCATCTGTCAGAACGGCTTGTTGGTCTGCTGTCGCACCAAGCATCAAACCTATTTCGTGTAGTAACAAACAGCAGAGGTATGGGAAACAAACAAAAAAAAATATTTACAAGAATGTTCCAGAAATGCGGAAAACGAAAAACATATATAGAATAACAGTATATAATGTAAGGGGAGAAATGGACAATCTACCTGCATATTATACATCCATTATGTCGACGGAATCGACACACACACACACCCGCTCGGATACATACACATGTGCAGAGTACACAGCGTACATTTATTGATACTATAGTATAGGCCTAGACTTGCTAAGGGGGTAAACGCTGCATTTGTTTGTACACATGTCCTACTTGGCACAGATGTTCCCTAGGGCAATTGAAAAATTTTCATCTAAAGAGACACTCTGTATCTATGCAAATGAGCCGTAATTTGCATAATTTATGCAAAAATACAAATGAAAATTATTAAAAAATATATGTGCATCCAGCAGAAATACCTAATTTGGTAGAAGTATTCTATAGAGTAAATGGAAACAATTCCATTTACTAAACAAAAACTGATCTCATACCTATGTAAATAAACATAAAATTTGCATAATTATGCAAGTTATTGTGCAAAAATCTGCAATTTTGAAAGAATTTCTAATCTATTAAGCACTGGATCTTGTAGTACAAAGTTTGAGCCTGGGATGGATGTTCCTTGGGTCAAAAGGAAATGATTCATCTAAAGAGACAAACTGTCTCTATGCAAACAACCTGTTATTTGCATAATATGCAAATCAATACCTATACATAGATAATCAGAACAAACAAAAAGCAATCATGTGACAATGTCTTAAATCGCTTTGAACTTGATAACCAAAAATCTAATAGAATAAGACAATATTCTCGCAACAACACTCTTCAGTTGCTTAAATTGTTTCCATATTATTTAATTAACTTATGCATGTTATGCATAAATTATGTAAATAAGTATACAAGACCTGAAATTAATTTCGAAACATATTGATCTTCAGAATCATTTTTACTATCAATTTTCCCTCATTGCATAAATGCTTTGCTGGTTGGGAAAAATAGTAATCGATAGTGACACTCTTTAAAGGGGATGGCTAGTATCTGATCAGTGGGAATCAGTGGGAATGCTGGGGGATGATTGTTCCAATCCTTGTGGGAGTCATTTAAGAGTGCATTATATATCTATTGTTGCGTGAAAATGTTTTGCTTCAGAATGGTCTCATATTCAAGTAATGTGCAGTTTAATGCCCCGTCACTGTACAGGCATGCTAGCCTGGAACCATATAATTGAATCGAATTGAATTTATTCATTTCATTTCCATTTTTACATTTACATTGCATTGTTGTAAAATTTGTGGGTCACCATGACGAGTAGTATTCATAACTATGTACAGAGTAATTGAGAATATAACATATATACAGACTCTTGAAACATATTTACATAACTTGTACATATTTACATCTTAAAGGTAGTAAACATGAATGAAAAAGAGAGGGAGAGAACGAGAGAAATAGAGGAAATAAAGTGAGAACCGAAGGGGGAGAGAGGGGGAAGAAAAAGAAAGAAAGAAAGAAAGAAAGACAGAAAGAAAGAAAGAGAAAAAATAAGCAGTGGAATTAAAATGAATAGGAATTCCACATGAATAATGTACCATGTAAAAAATATACTTGAATATGAGACCATTCTGAAGCAAAAGATTTTCACACAACAATAGATATATAATATACTCTTAGATAAATCCCACAAGGATTGGAACAATCATCCCCCAGCATTCCCACTGATCAGTTACTAGCTATCCCCTTTAAATATAATTATGCAAATATAACAGTATTGCCTACATAAATGCTTTGTAGGAACTGCACTGATATATGCAAATCGGAACGAAATTGCTTACAAAATGATTTTTTTCCTTGCAAACAGTACACAACTGAGGTCATGGTTAGAAAATCATTACAAAAACTATACCATAGTGAAAGTGTGAATTGTGATTTTCATTGTATTTTGTAGGCAACCAAGCAAATAGGAGGCTTTTTTACATCAAACTGATTATAAACTTGTGCAAACTATGTGGATGTAAGGGTATCAGCACACATTACGAACATACTAGCTTGAGTAAGAAACAAAGCCCGTTTCTGTAAAAAGAAAAGTTCCCTCAGTATACTATGATTTGCTATGGCATGGAAACTATGCTAGGAGATTTATACACAATAACACTGTGATAAGGCAATAATCTATGCAAAAATTGTCATGTGAACAATATAGGAGAAGCTATACAAATAAAATCTTAGTCTCTGACTTAAAATCAGTCAATTTCAACAATAAATCAAAGCAGAAACAATATGTTCATAGCCATAAAAGAGTATATTAGATGCCCTTTACAGTATTACTAGGGTGTGATCTGTCAACAGGATCGTAAATGTCATATTCTCCCTGGTTGTGATTGTTTTCCCTTGGGATAATGTAACTCCCTGGCGGTCCAAAGAATGTTATATTCCATAACATACCAGCTAATACCTATATAGATGATTATGAACTACATCATCTTGAAGCTTTTTCCAAAGTAATTATGTTAACTGGCTTTGTGTAAGGATATTAGAGGTCAAAATTAAAAAAAAAATACACAGGTAAAAATGTAAAGGGTAAGAATGTCAGAGGTTAAACATGTGTGCATAAAAATTTACTTTCATGCGACCCATACATTAAATGCAATGACGGTGATGACTGCCATGTCACTGAATTACATGTCCTTTCCTACTTACAAGAGGAAACAAAAACACTTGAGAGGGGAGGGCTTAACATTTTTTTCAGATAATCAAGAAGGGAATCACTGTCAGGTATAGAACAAGCACAAATATGTTCTAAGTTTCATGATACCTTGATTCACATTCAAGATATGGAAGAAAACGTGAAATACAGCACTTTCATCAGAGCTTTGACCTTTTGGCAGGAAATTTCGCAGAGAATCTCCATTAAGTAACACATGTGTATTACGTTTAAAGAAAAATCCTACAAGCATTGCAAAAATATGAGGGATGTAGTGAAATTTTGAGGGCCCAATTGGCCTTGATCTTTGACCCCTAACCTTTGACAAATGACCCTTAAATTCCCTAGAAAATCCCTGCCAGTACCAAGTCCCATGAAGATAACTTGAACCTTTTGCGAGATACAGAGAAAAAAAGTGAATTTTAACACTTTCACCTAACCTTTGACCTTTGACGTCTTGACTTGAAACTCTGGAGTATCTTATTTTGGTAGTACATGTATGCAGTCACTAAGTTTCAAGACTTTACCTTCAGGCATTGCATAGATATGGGGGAAATAATTAAATTTTGAGCATTGACCTTGACCTTTATGACCTTTGACCTCTTGCCGATTTTACTAAAAAACTGCCTACTTAATTGCCCCATCATACGTCATCCTTTGACCAAGTTTGGTGAAATTTGCTTGATCCAGTCTTGAGTTATCGCGTAAACTTATACAGTTTCTTAAGTCGACCTTGATCATTGACTTCTGGTACATTCGGGTATTAATATGCACAATATGCTTATTAGGTGGTATTTGCATAGAGAAATAATGTTTTGATATTACAAACCATTTCCTTTTGACTGAAGGACATGCATACTACTTTGGTGGTTTTCATCATAAAATGCAGTTCTTAGACTGTAACAAAAACTTTAAAAATAATGTTTTTACTTTACCTTCTTTACTAATTATGTAAATTAGCTGGCAATGATGGCTCAATTATTCACATTCTTTTCTCCTTTTGTTTCATAGAGTGTTTTTAACGGGTTATATCTTTCTAGAATGAGATTTAAGGGGGGTTTCATTGTTTACAAATCAATTTGCATAACTCGCATAACTGTGCAAATTTTATGTTTATTTACATAGGTATGAAATCAATTTTTGCAGGAATTATTTCCACATGCTCTGTAGAATTCCTCTACGAAATTAGATATTTCTGCGGGATGCACATATATTTCTTGATAATTTTTATATGTATTTTTGCATAAATTATGCAAATTTAGGCTTATTTGCATAGATACAGATTGTCTCAGTAGATGACAAAATTCCAATTGTACCGAGGAACATGTGTGCCAAATAGGACATTTGTACTATAAAATTCAGTGATCGCCCCCTTTTTTCGCCCTTAGCAAGCCTACTAAATGAACAACAAATGATAATATGAACACCGTTACACGCATTGATCTGTGGGCAAAATCTTTTAGGTGTATTGAAAAGCCTTTGTCGGCGGCCCTGGAATTGCTGTTACAAGAGTGAAGCGCGCTTGAGCTCCTCGATTTATCTGGTTCCCTTATTTGTTTACTTGAATGGTCGCCTCGATATGAACTCTCCGGACTCCAACAGCGCAAGGGCAGTCAACAGGCAATTTTTCTGTATGTCTGTAGGTGTGGCTAAAAAAATATATATATATACTAGTAGTATCTGTACCAACTAGTTTGTGCAAGGAAAGTACAGACACACACACACACACACACACACACACACACACACAAACACACGCAAATGTAACACACATGAGGCATGAACGAAGACACGAATGCTCGCAAATAATGATAATCATAAGATCTGGGCCCCGTTTCATAAAAAGTTGATATGATAGCAACTCTTGCTGGGATGGCAATTGTCATGGTAACGACAAGAATCCAGCTTAATGATTGGCTGTTGCTATGGGAATTTGCCATTCTAGCAAGAGTTGCTATCATATCAACTTTTATGAAATGGGGTCCTGATTGGCTGTTGCTATTGGAAGTTGTCATTCCAGCAAGAGTTGCTGTCCTAACATCTTTTATGAAATGGGGCCCTGGAAATTGGTAGTCCATATCAAATTATCCACCAAATAAAGCAGTGAAAAGTAAATGGTGTACTCGTAAATTACCTGTGTTATTGATGGGGCTTATTGTCTCTCGCTCATTTCCGTCAATCTCCAAGCGGAATAGTTTGTCATTCGGAATTATAATGAACTTGAAGTGTGATCGTTGGTGCATCGTTTTCATGACGCTTGGGAAGCTCTGGAATTAAACATGAAAGATGACACGCGATATATTACCTATTAGACATTGAAAATTCAGAAATAGGATTAGACGAAATTGATCTCCTCAGTTTGACATTCGCTTTCTTTCATTGCTTATCTCTTTAATGATAATGATGTAAGCATGACATTTACGACAATGAGAGGTGCTTAAGGGCTACGGGTGTCATGAAATAAAAAAAAATCCTGTAACAGACTACAAACTCTTTTCCCCTCTTATACCCCTATACTTATACCTCTCAAAACAACCACCTAATATTGTACAAAAAAAAAAACCAACTATATTTCACGTGAGAGAAAACACGTTGTGAGAACACATCATGATGCCCACGAGTTTAACATCCCATTTTATTACATATGAAAAAGGAAAACAAAACAAAACGAAGAGCAAAGAACCTAAGAAAAAATATCAGTAAAATGCGTTGCTATTGTCCAAAATAACATATGTGACCCTGCAACAAAAAACTATCAAAAAGTCGCCAGATGTGGATTTTTAGTTAAGGACAGATTGTGAAAGAGCAGACTCTAGGCTTTAATGATGTATAACTCAAAACAAATTGACTCTCCTGAAAAAATCTAAATATTGGAAAGAAAGCACACACTCTGGAAAAGTGTGAACCGAGAAAAGAGGCTCTGAACTACATCTCTATTCAAGCGCTTTATCGTTACCAAGCCATTCTAGCTGTGTGATGAATGGGACATAAAACAAAACAAAAGGTAAACCACCGGAGCAACAACAACGAAGGGATTAGCCTGAACTTAAGCATGTTCTATTAACACAT
This sequence comes from Diadema antillarum, assembly GCF_040938485.1. Lineage (NCBI taxonomy): Eukaryota > Metazoa > Echinodermata > Echinoidea > Diadematoida > Diadematidae > Diadema > Diadema antillarum. Next base: position 301,819 of record NW_027271926.1, on the reverse strand, counting down.
TCTGTCCATAATCTATGCCATCTCTCGAAGATGTAGCACCATCTTTTCAGAAGTTATCAGAGTTGAAATTAAATAATTTATTTTATTATTCATTCTACTTTGCACATCGTATGTGTTTGTAGGTGCAGCTGCACATGTACTACAATTTTTTTTTGGCATTAGTATCACTGGTTTATGACTCTCAATCTTCTTGTACAAATGGATTATCCCATTTTGCAATTGTTTTGTATTATTTGGATAGGGAAACAAATAAATGAAAAAAAAATGAAAATGACATAATGAAAATCGATGGTAAACGTCTTTCTGAATACAGTGAGAGAGATACAATGTGCCTTCTCTTCTTCCTAGCCCTCCTAAATCAAATTAATGCACTTTTTCCTTTCTCCTCCCCTCCCCTCTCCCTCTCTATCTGTCTATTTCTCTCCCACCCCCCCCCCCCCGAGTTTCCAAGCAAGTCTCTTCGCATAATGTAAGCTGAATTGGACTGTGCGTTATTAACGGTACAGGTCTGATCCTTGCTCAACGTATCACCTTTGCAATTTTCTTGCATTATTGTTGCAGATAAAAGATAACTTGCATTTTGGACTCATTGATGTGTGATTTCTATACAGATAACAATTAAGCAAATAAAGATCGAATCGAGTTAATTACAATTACTGAATACCTTAACAATGATCGGCCCCTTTGTGCTGCCAGAAATGCAATCTTGGGGTGAGGCTCTTCGATTAGTGGTAACCGTTGCTATGGCTACAATCTCTCCAGTGGAGTCCGAGGAGGATGGCGAATAGGTGTACATACACAAAGTGGCTGTCGATAAAGTAAATGATTACAATAAAAACCATTTTTTTATTACTCCTTTTTGCCAAACATTGATAGAAGAACGTCCGGTCAATATTCAACTCTTGTCAATCAAATTCACCATGGTCATTACGATTATTACAATACCTCACGTATACTGTCCGCGTAACTGCTGGTCATTCCAACTCCCAGATCAGCAACAAGCAAATTTGTCGTTGAGGGATCAAAGGAGTTATCTCAAAACAACATTGTCAATGTGCAGTAAAATTTGCCATTTCTGTAATATGTGAATTCATGGCTGGAAAAAAGAAATAAATTAAGGAATGAAATTTGTCTTAAGACAGTCGTTCTTCATTTAGGATTAAAATAATTGTATTCTATCCTCCGCGGGGACATTTTCGACATGTTTTATGGAATATGCATGTATAGGAAAGTCATGCATGTTATTCTGATTTTCATTTCATTCTTTTACTTGTTTTACTGCAAATTTTCATGGATAAGCTTTGTATAAATAGGGGAAATTTGATAAAAACGGTCTATTTCACAGTAAATAGAAGGAGCAATTAAAGTATATTGGGGGAGTATAAGGGCAGAAACCCCTCGTAAAAAAAGACTATTTCCTCAAACAAGATCAAACCTCTTCCGAAATTTGACTGGAAAAGAAGAATATAAAGTAGCATTGAACATGATGAACAAACATTTCTTTCAACCAATCCTCTTTTTAATTACTCCTCATGTAGCGAAAAATACATGCTTGCAGCTATAACTCCAAGGTGCTTTATGTTTCGTAATTTCATAAAGTAAATCAAAGCCATCCTAATAAAAGTTGAGACCCACCTTTTATTAGGATCGCTTTGTTTTACTTTGTTTTTGGATATCTCAGCCGTTCCAAAACAGATTTTCATTCAACAAACTTTACGTTTCTCTTATTGTAGAATTGTGTGTTCCTTCAAATTTCATAAATTTCATCACATAAAGTTAAAAGCTGAATCCTCATCTCAACCAATACTTTACTATCCCTTTTACAGTAAATCGGTTTTGAAATGGCTGGGACATTTAAAAAAAATAAAGCAATCCAAATGAAAGGTAGGTTTGACCTTTTATTCAGATCGCATTGTTTTGGATATCTCGGCCATTTCAAAACCAATTTTCATCAAATAAACGCTGAATTCCTTTTGGAACTACTTGCACTTTCATATCTTCATGACAGTTTTCTCATTATCTTGTCTAAAGAAGTTCGAAACCTGAGCAACCAGATCTCAAACGAAACTATTCCACCCATTTAACCAGTGCCACTGCTTAGTGTGCCAAATTATTTTGGCAATTACTCGAAATGGGATGACCAAGCTGTTGAATTTGAGCGGCCGATCAGGACGAGTTTGATGGCTCTTCAGAACTGATTCATTGGAGAAAGTCAGGGAAATCTCTCTCTCTCTCTCTCTCTCTATTTCTATTATTATTATTATATGTACATATATATTGAATGAAGAAATAAACTGGTAATGCATTTTTGGACAATAAAAAATGAGTTTATTCGACTCAATTTTCAGCGGCCTCCGCCTTCTTCAGCAGGAGTTTTGACTGAAGAAAGCGGAGGCCGCTGAAATTTTGAGTCGTACAAACTCATTCTTTATTGGCCAAAAATGCTTTCCAGTTTATTTCTTCAATTCTTCGTTGAGCCAATACGTGAATTCTCAACTTGTTTATACATATATATTTATGTATATATATATATTATCGGTCAAAGACCATTGAAGTACAGAGAGGGAGAGAGGTGGGAGGCGGGGATTATAAGGAATTATATATATATATATATATATATATATATATATATAACATTTTTCTCTTTGGAAAGAATTTCCCTTAAGATACCTCGTTTTCAGGCGTATATTCCCCATACAGACGCTTTTATACTCATCCTATATATATATACTTGATATATACATATATATATATATGTATATATACGTATATATATATATATGTGTGTGTGTGTGTGTGAGTGTCTGTGCGTGTGTGTGTGTATTTTACACATAATAATCATATTTTATTCACGCCTACTCACGCATCCTCACCGTTATTTCTGGTGAAGTAAGCCTCGCCGGAGTTGATATCCAAGTTCACTCCTGAGGGCTTGCCTGACGCCAGGCTCAGCTGAATTTTACTCGACTTTGTCAACATGTATGTCTGGTCTATGGTACGGAAGCTCTCTTCATCGACGTCACCTCCATCTCCGACATCTTTTCCTTCATAAAATTCAGTTACAATTTGCCCATGTATTTCTTTGAATTACAAGTACATGTATGTTTTGTCTCATTTTAAAAAAAAAATTATCTGCATCAATTTTATTTGAATATGCAAAAGACACGTTGCACTCATCTTTTAAAATGTAATAACATTTGTATTATACATTTTTGTCGGAAATGAAATAAAATGAAATGAAAAGCACATACACAAATTTAGAATTGAGCTTGCATATATGTCTCCTTACCCTCAGCCCCAAGTTGAACATACACTTCTTTTATCTCCGCGGAGCTCTTCCCTTCTTTCCGGATTACGCGCTATAAAGAGAATTAAAAAGAGAGAGAGGGAAATCGTAATAAAGCTTTATTAAAGCGTATTTAAAGAGCATGTAAAAGTGACCAAACAACAATAAAAACAAATAAAAAAAACAAAAACAAAAACAATCAACAACAAATACAACCAATAACAAAAACAATAAACAATAAAAACAATGGCATCTCATCCTCGCCCTTACTTTTCGAATTAAAGTGGTTTCTTTGAAGGGATGCATCGTTTTCGTTTTTCGCATCAGCAATTCGCCCGTTTTTATGCTGTTTCTACCAAGTATTTTTGTTGTTTCCAGTTGGGCTATTCTGATTCGTTGCAACGTGTGTGTGTCTTGCAACCACTGTGCTGCTGGTACTTTAATTGTGTGGGCCTATAATGAGTTATTTAGCTGGAACGGTGTTGACAGCAGTTGTAAATGTTTAGCAAAGAACCCAAAACTGATATTAGCAATACTATTTGACGATTACTTTTAATGATTGGTGTCCGACGGTTTCCTGAATGCGCGTTTCGTCTTTTACTTTTCTCTTCTCTTCTCTCACCCCCCCCCCCCGCCCGTGAATTGTGAGCAACAACAATAACTTCAACAACAAACACCCTTATATTACTATATACCAGGAATGCGTGCTATATAGAAACCAATATTCGTTTCTTGAGGCAACAGTTTTATCGTGACGAATATAAGAAGAAATTAAGTGATAGTTAACGCTAACTTGGTGATATAGGCCTAATTTTCATATGCACACACACACGCACACACACACACACACGCACACGCACACACACACACACACACACACATATATATATATATACATAGAGAGAGATAGATAGACAGATAGATAGATAGAAAGATAGATAGATAGATAGATAGATAGATAGATAGATAGATATAGATATATACAAACACACACACAAATACAAAGTGCAAGACTTTTGAGGGAACGAAGTCAATCAAACAAAAGAATGGACATGAATGCGGATGCGCATTCCCAGAATCCAAAACAAAATATGAACAAGAATTGTGACTCCTTTATATTATGATCTCTCTTTTTTGTGAGAAGAGCGATGAAATGCATAATGCAATATGACAAACTTTGCAAAGTTGCAACAAGTAGTAGGACAAGTAGTAGGAATAATTGCTGGTGATTAAGTTCATGCTAAGTTATATTAAGTCATGAATGATTAGACTTGAAAAAAAAAAGAAGTCTTTCTAACAGCAAGAGGATTACACTCGCCATCACTTATCATGGCATTAGAAAGTTTGCAGGAAATTACTGAAGTAACAAAACACAATTACTGGCAGACCTGAGGATCATTTTCTTTTATTTGGAATCGATCTTAACACCACTGTCGTATACCCTTGCAGTGGCGGATCCAGAGGGGGGCGCAACCGGCGCACGCCCCCTTTATTTCTCATGAAAAACAATAGAAAAAAAAAGAAAAAAATGAAGTGAAACCCGGAAGTGGCACCAGAAATATAAGTTGAGCCCCACCCCCCCCCCCCCTTTACAGAATCCCTGGATCCGCCCCTGCCCTTGGCTTGATAGTCACTAGAAGTTGTAACTACATTGTATTATTATCTTATAGCATTTACGGATACGATAACCAATTAAACAGTTGAATGAATTGGTGGTTAACGGCTCCTCTGTACCCCATTTCATCTCTTACAAAGCGTTGACTAAAGAAAGAACACGAGTTGTGCAAAATAAAGGGTAATAGGCAGGGAACTGCCTGCAATGAAAGACATTTTTGAACAAAGGCTTTTGTCAAAAATCAAAAAGATCGTTGGGGACAAAACGCACCCTCTCAATGTGCACTATGTGTACAATCGCTCCGGAATCAGACTGCGCGTGCCTCGCACCAATCGTGCACGTTTTCGCCAGTCATTCGTGCCAAATTCCATACACACGTTTAATCGCCATGCCATCAGGGAATTCCGTTCATGAATGAATATTCCAGGTTTGTTCGTTCGTTTTTCGTTCGTGGATTGAATAACTTTCATAGTATTTAAGTAATTAATTTTTAAAATTGGTATTTATGATGATTTATAGGTGTAGTCATGTAAGACACTCTTTGTGTTTGTATTTGCCAAAGCGTTGCCATGGTAACCGCATCTTGTGGAGTGAACAACTTCCACAGTTTTGAAGCAATTGAAATTAAGTTTGGTAGGCATTATGGTTTTGAGGTATAGATATCATTTTTGCCACACATCATTTTTGCCGGGTGTTTGTCGGATAAAGCATTGCCATGGTAATCATAATTTCATCATAATTTTGTGGATTGAATAATTTTTATAGTATTTCAGTAATTATTGAAATTGGTATTTATGATGATTTATAGGTGTAGTTATGTTAGATTTTTTTTTCTCAGTTTTGAAGTAATTGAAATTATATTTGGTAGGTATTATGGTTTTGAGGCATATGTGAAAAAAAAATTGATTAGAAGTGAAAGATTTGTTGAAAGTTGAATTTTTGATAATAAGTATAATAATTATAGAATTTATTTAAATGAATGAATTGAATGAGATATATGTAATATGTACTATGAATATAATGGTTATTATTTTATTTTTCTGCAACAAGTAATGCAAAACATTTATGGTTTATCTTATTAGTAATCTGTGACGTACGTGTTCAATGAACAATTGTTATCTGTTTGTATCTCTTGTGTGTAACGCTGGTGGAAGGCGCATTTCCACTTTCGCATTGTGGACAATAAAGCAATCAATTCAATTCAATTCAATTCAATTCAATTCAATTCAATTCAATTCAATAATTTTTTAATGATATCATAAATCGTCGGCGTTTTCACGAACTGACGCTATTTCGTTTTTGAGCGAAAATGCAATTCTGAGAAAATCGCGTTTAAAGATCTCACAAGTTTTAGACAACGTTTTCAATGACTTTTCCTGTCTTGTGTGTGAAAATTTTGACAGGGTGATGAGAGTGGAAGTTGTTCTTCCTATCCATAGTGTAATTTTAGTGTGAATTCAAAAAAAAATACGATATTTCTGTCTTCAAACTCACTGCGTCGGTTCGTAAATCCATCGTTTCTTGCGCGCACCATAGGTTATGTACTTAAGCGCGGGTCTCACGAACCGACGTAACTTGTATTACGCCGGTTCGTGAGACCCGCGCTGTAGGGCCTGTACAATAGGTAACGTGCAATACGCGTGTATTTACGAACCGTCGCTATTTTCCTGTTCGTATGTGTTTACATACAAATACTATTAGGGCTATACCTGCTTATCAACAATAACCTTATTAATTGAAATTAATTGTCATGTAATGATTGTTGTGATGATCATAATACATTTAGTGATAATTAAGATGATAATACAAGCCAGTTTCTCTTAATTGTTCTAAAAAGAGTGTTGTCATTATTTTCATCTTCATTTAGTACACGCATGTATTGTTATTATAGCTGTGGTTGATCGTTCCAAAGATTTCTTTGCCCCCCCTTTTTTGTGGATATATTATTATTTAACACTTTTGCATTTGGACATCTATCATTTGGTAATACATGTACTCGGTATACTGTGTTTCATATTTTTTACTTTTTACTGGTTTTTTTAACTTTATTAAGTTACTTATTCATTTTTTCACATTATTTTTAATTCAAATTCAGTTCACTTCTTTCATAATAATTATGAATGTTTGTTCTAAGATGAAGGATACCGCTAAATCTTGGGAAAAAGACGTGCCAGTCAGTAATAATTACTTGTGTTTACTCATCTTTCATACTCATGCATGCACTCTGTTATTTCTTTCTCTGAAATAATATATTAATTTCTTTATTTCTTATTATTCCACATATTTGTGACATTTACTTTGTCACAATTTTTATCAGTGTCATTATTGTCATTTGGCTCGCATGCGAATTCACTCATAATTCCTTATTTTCCATCTTTCTCTTTCCTGCTCAACAGATTCTATGATAGCTGCACCTGATCATATAAAAACATAAAACTCATCCTGCATGCACTCTTCGAAACTGATAAACTCCTAAAAAATACATAAATATCAACACTATCAGAATTTCAAGCTTCATTTTAAATATATAATAATGGTCATGTTTTATTATGCCTTTTGCAGCAATATATTGAAGAGGTACATTATGTAATCGAAGAAACATAGGTCCTCAATGAAATACCAAATTTGAATTATTCAGAGATGAGTAATGACAATGGGAAGGATAACAATTCTGGAAGAGCTCCATAAATCAATACATATCTAATGGCAAATGGAGATGGAATCAAGATTCAAGAATATGTGTAATTCAAGTTCATTATTATATCAGTTCTTGTGTGTTCACAAAAAGAGGAACACAGTTCGAACATGCACACCAAATCTTACATCGTACATTTACATCTATAGAGTGCGGAAGGAACATATACAAGAGAAAGAATAACATTCTCAAAGTAATATATCAAGCATAACTATGTATATGAACACACAAAGATGTTGCTGCATATGCATGAAGCTTGAAAGTGCTGCAACACCCATATGCTCAGATAAAAACTTGATGTATATCATATAAAAGAGAAGAGGTACTGAATGTACATGTAGTTACACTATTCACAGGACAGTAGAGAAAAAGCACGAGAGAGAGAAGGAAATGGGTGTCTAAAATAGGTCGATGTAAGGAATGCCAAGCCAATTAAGTTTCTAATAGAAGTCATACATATATAAGGAAACAAATTAATCACAACATAAATGATCATGCTCATGTTAACCAATAATTAGCATCTAAAAATGTGTGTAGAAAGCCCATAATATCAGCCTTTCGCCCCTTAGGCTTGTTACATATGAGAAAAGAGAAATTATGGCCGACCCCCCCTCCCTGTGAATCCTTAATCCACCAGTACTATAAACACATTCTGAGAATGTGTTTTAGTACATGTACTAGCAAATTCACAAGAGGGGTGGGGAAATTCGGCCAAAATTGTGTGTGGCTAAAATAATTAAAAAGAAAGGTCATCAGCAAAACTACGGGGTGGATGCACACGAATTTTCATGTGATGACTAAAAAAAATGCAGCTAAAGGAAAAAAAAAAGACGGCGGAGAGGGGCCAAGGCTAATTTGACTCCCATCCCCCCCAAAAAAAACAACAACAACAACAACAACAAACAAACAAACAAACACCACTGTTTTACAGCACCTTTAAAGGACTCTTAATTTTTTGTTTGTTAAAAACAAACGTCTCGAAGTAAAGAATTCCATATTGTAGGCGAAATGTAGACCCATACAGTGTATAAAGTGTACATCTCAAGCTATTAAAGAAAAAAAAAACAGATTATGAATATCATTTAAAGTAAGAATTTCAGTGTGTTTAATCATCTTTAGTTGAGTTGCAAATGACATGTACATATTTAATAAGAGCAGTAAACTTCGAAGTGCCCCCAAGCCCTTCTATACTTAATTATTCATGTGTAAAGGTAGCGCCAGGGCAATCCGGTGGTCTAGTGGTTATGACGCTGGTCTAGTAATCCAGAGGTCGTGGGTTTGAATCCTGCTTGGGCTGCCTGTGATTTTTTTTTTTCTTCACAGCAGCCTACAAACTGCACACTGCAGTTGCGTGCGTTACTACGGATGGAGACAAATGAATAATCTATTATTTTGATATACAATGTTTGACATCCTTATTGCAATCACTTTCTTTCATTTTAAATTTAGAGACATAATGAATTATTATTAAAAGAAATCAAATTTCTGTATTTTGTTGTGAGTTTGCATGGGAACATACACGTATCATAATTTACAATTTTAGTTAGATAAAGAACATCTTATAACAGAACTGTCTAGTGATGGTTGAATAATTATGTCAATTTGTTATAAGTCCTATCAGTTACATGGAGTTTATGTTCCCATGCTTATAAGAATCATACGTGACACATTCAAAGTGGGTTGAAGACAACAAAATAATAAATAAAAGAATAAAGGAGAATAGAACTTAATCTGATTACAGCATCATCTAAATATTGCCAATGTGCACTTAGAAATCTATCAAGATTTATCACAAGGTTATGATTACCACACAAAACCTTCAAGATTTATTATCATGAAATACATACCAATGAACACTTTAAAAAATCTAACATTCCATATCCACATGAAGCTTTCCTTGATATAAATGTCTCTCTGTAGTGTTATTAAAGTGTAGCAAAATTGTAATTACGACATCACAGAATGGAATGCATTGTTTTCACCTTCAATCTTAGGATCTCCTTTCATGTTTCCACTTTACAATCACATTTCACTGTAGATATACCGTCCTTATGTTGTCGCCCTTCATCCTAATTTCTCCCTTCTATCCTATCTGTAGATTGTCTTCTTTCCTAAGCCATTGTATTCACATTCCTTGATGATCAGCACGATGCTGTACTTTTTTCTTCTTCTCTGAAACAGTCCAGCTCTTCGCTACTGCATGGCATCAGTCATCTGAAAGAAAAGACAGAAATTAAGAACTTTCGATTAAAATCAAACATCATGATACAAGATACAACTTTCATTTTGAGAAAAAGAAATCAGCCAACTAAACTGTAGTTGAAATTATTTTGCTCTATTTATATTAAACATAAAACAAAACGGTATACAGGATCAAAGAATGTCAAAAAAATACTGCTGTTCGTCTTTGATGCATATTGAAATTGTCTTGCCTTTTACATATTTTAATGATGCAAGATCTTATGTCTAGCACTTAGTAAGTCTCATGTAGAATTTAAATTATTATTCACAATAAAATCTGCATGTCCTTGTAAACAAGGCATTGCTTTGAAAAAGCTGAATATTACTAATTGCATTTGTGAAATAGTCTACGACAATCAAACTTGTTTATTATCAGAGACTTTAACATCTTAATTAGACCTAGACTCTACATTACCATTGTATTCACATCCGTTGGTGATGTACACGACCCTGTACTTTTCCTTTCTTTTCTGAGACAGTCCAGTTCTTCGCTACTACATGGCACCAGTCATCTGAAAGAAAAGAAAGAAATTAAGAACTTTTGATTAAAATCAAACATCATGGCACAAGATACAACTTTAATTTTGAGAAGAAAAAAAAAATCAGCCAACAAAACTGAAGTTGAAATTATTTTGCTCTATTTATATTAAACATAAAACAAAATGGTAGGCCTACGCAGGATCAAAGAATGTCAAAAAATGCTGCTGTTCGTATTTGATGCATATTCAAATTGTCTCATCATTTACACATTTTACTGATGCAAGATATTATGTTTCGCACTTAGTATGTCTCATGTAGAAATTGACTTATCATTCACATGAATATAAATCTATATGTATTTGTAAACAAGGCATTGCATTGAAATAGCTGAATATTACTACATGTACCTGCATTTGGGAAACAGTCTATGACAATCAAACCTGTTTCTTATCAGAGACTGTAACATCTTAATTAGACCTAGACTCTACATTATCATTCAGCTTTTAAAGGTATTACAGGGTGGTCCACAACTTGAAATTTGAGCATGTTGCAAGCTCAGAATCTGAGAATATTGCAGAAATTGAATATGCGCGGAGCGCACACAATGAGTACCAGGTAGTTTGATGTTTCTTATGTTATGCACATGTTTTGCACATTTTTGAATACTTTTACTTTGAGCTTGTTGCAAATTCTTGAGGATGTTGCATAACATGTTGCTGGCTTTTGAGGATGTTGCACAAGAATTTTAGCATGTTGCAGCAACATGCTAAAACCCCTCGTGGACCACCCTGGTATTAACCATTCACCTATAAAACACTGGCATTGTCATGTGCATCATATTTTTTTGATACTGCACATATTTTCATGAGGTCTGTGCAAGAATGCAAATGAAACACGTCTGCTGTTTGGTATTTATGAAAAAAAAAATCACTAACCCGGAAGTCCTTGGCCTTAGGAATAACACGTGGCGAGTTAGTAGGAATTGACGTTAAAATAGAATAAGAATAGATCTACTAAATAGGCCTTTGCCTCATGAATGTCTGGTCTAATTATAGACTAAGTGAAGTCTAGACCTTTCACTTTTAAGTTACCAGTGGTTCACAAAATTTATATTATAGATCTAGACTACATCTAGATCTAGACATCTAATACTATTAGATCTTGGCAACTTTTGTCTTTGTGACACGAAATTAACACGTCACGGATGATATTGCGGCGATATCCAACAGGATGACAGTACCACTATTACTGAATCAGTAAGTTGACATAGATAACTAACATCAACTTGTTAACGTACGTTAGAGATGGCACCATATACAATAACCGGTGACACTGACACTGACAGATCTAACGACTACGTTTAGACTAACGTTAAAGAGTTAGACTCGCCATCTCAGTAAGTCGGCCAAAGACAAAGTCAATACAGGGCTAAGTCGGTTACGTTAGGCCTAACAAATGTTAACGGTTACTCGGTTATGTTAGGTTTACCAGGACTCAAGAGCCCTGCTTAAATCAGTCGAGGGACATTTCTTAGAAGTCCTTCGATTCCAAGAATAAAAAGGGTGAAAGAACAAAGGGAAAAAAGGAAAGAAGAAAGGACAAAAGCTTATGTATGGCTGCTGTGGAAATCGACAGCGCTACTGTATCACTATCAATCACGCGTAAATATGTAAACGCCATTTGGTTGGGCCGCATTCACAAGTTTTAGGGGAAAAAAGCCCCACCGCTGTGCTTCAAAGGTACTCCAATCGAACTAACGTTAGACATAATGTCACATATCTACACACAGTACGGTACTAGGGCTGAATTCACAAGTATACTATAACACTGCACTGTACAGGAAAGCCACCTAACCTGTAGAGTACTACTCGTAGTGTTTAGGTAGTATCACTAGACCACATACTGTCATAGATGACATCTACACCAACGCTGCACACTGGCACTGGTCCGACGGTCCCTGACCAGGAAAAATCACTGTTGGACACTGACCAGTAACTTTTTCAGGAATGGACCAGTAAAAATTGGGGGAAAAAATGGGTGGACTCTACCTACTATTACCACTAGTCTAGATGTAGATCTAACTAGCTAGAGCTAGACTATAGACTCTACTCTGTGTTAATTTGACTTGGTCTTAGACTTCAGCTGATCTTAGTTTTAGTAACTGGCATTACAAGTAAAGTCTTAACTTAGACTTAATAGTTAAACTTGAAAGTTAAAGTCTAACATGTCTAACTTTATTCTTTACTCTTCCTTTGAGTTTTACTTTTAGACTTTTTACTTTTTTTTTTTTTAGTTTAGTAGGCCTAGGCCTACTTTGTCAATCTCATGATTTCATTTTCAACTCAAGTCAAGGCATAGCCATGAGTGTCTTCGAGACTTTGACATCTTGCATGTCTTGCACACAGACGTTACGACTACAGTACTCAGTAGTCTCAGAAGTAACGACATAAGTTGAAAAGAAACTATAAATAATATGATTTGGGATCTAATTTGAAATTGGATGGCGTTTACAGACTAGGCTTCATAAGCATCACGCGATTGAATACATGGGACTACACTCTACCGCAATTAATGGTTATGGTAGTCCAACTGAAACTGTTATTTTGAGCATGATTTTAATAGGATTATAGCTTACCATTCACTTCACTCGTGGACAGTGGGCTGGCTTAGGTCGTCATTCATCTTTCAGAAGGTTTGGTTCTCACTCTGAGATCTGGATTAGGGCCAAAACCTAATTCTAGGCCAGTAAGTTGAACAAAGCTCAAAATAATGAAACTGCGACGGTTCGTAAAACCCGCATTGCTCTTCACCCTAGCAATTCGGGTTTCACGAACCGGCGTATCTTTACTGCGTCGGTTCGTGAAACCCCTTTTTCTCAATTTCTCGATATTTCGAGTACCGTCGTTTTTTTCTTTCTTTGATAAAATTAAGAATAATTAATTTTGTGATCTAAAATTTTGGGATTTGGTAGAGTTTTGAAAGCACTTTCATTTGGTACCAATATCTCGATTTTGAAAATTTTGACCAAAATCGAAATAGCGTCAGTTCGTGAAAACGCCGACGAAATGTCGCCGGAATTTCATGTTTTTTAATACACAGAATTAATGAAAAGTGGATATTCTGAGATCATCATTGTAAGGAGTTGATTCAAATCTAATTTAAATACCCTCCAGTCTGGGAGGAAGTGAATTTGAATATGAATTTAGTCGGGTTGATGGCATCCCACATGCAGGTGTTTGACAGCTATTGTTCCACAGCATAGTTAAGTTTGCAGCAGCCAGCGTATGTATAGGCAGGCTCACAAGAAGTGAAGCTGCCACACTCTGTCTTGTCACCAGACAGACCAGACGCTGCAGAGCCTTGTCTAGCAGTGATGCCTCAACTGGGGTGTCTAAGGCTGCGTTCACATAGAAGTATACTATTCGGGTATTCGGGGCTCGTTTTCGAGGGCACGCGAATAGCTTGAATCGAACGATAGGATTTCCTAACACCGGTTCACATAGGAGGGCACTATTCGAAAGTACCGAATAGCATAGAATAGTATAGCATAGTGGGAATCGAGCTTGTTCGATTTTCTTGCAGCGTATACCGTCTCTCGTTTATGAAATAATGACAATTTTGGTCTGGATTTGCCCTTTAGCAAAAATAGGCATGTAGACTGACATTCTGATGCAGTTTAGAAATTGTTAATAAGATTTGCTGGGATGTAGGAGGAAGAAATCCTCACTGCATGGGATGGTGAGTTGACGGTGCGGGTGATGGTGTACTGGGTGCCCGAATAGCGAATAGCGAATAGCGAATAGCGAATACCGTATACTTCTATGTGAACGCAGCCTAATGCCCAACTGTAAGTTTAGGTTTGTTTTATTTATAATTCTGTAGTGTGGATAACGGTTTGAGTTAGCCCAGATATTAATTGATATTGTATAGTTACCTTCTCTGCGGTAAGCCGTACCCCGTATTTATTAAAATCAGGACGGTTTAGAAGGCCCTCTTCATTGATTGCAGTTGTGATATGAATACAGTTTAATTTAATTTAAGAAAGTTGATATAGGGTTTTTCGTTTTGTATTCGAGTTTGATATGAGGAGGATTGAAGTTAATTGTACGGTAAAAGAGTAATTTTGATAGCTGAACTTTGAAGTATAGTGTGTTATGATATGCGGAATTATGTCCCCGCGTAGTGAATTGTAATGATGATGATGTTGTAGATTTAATGGTCTGCTGTATATTTTGAGATTGGGGTACATTTGACAGGCCCTTGTGATATTTCTGTATTTGTTATATAAATGGCTAAAGCAGGCTGTTTGAGTGTATATATAATGCCTTTATCATGTTAGTGAGTTGGCGATAGTGAAGGTTGGCGATAGTGAAGATGAAGGTATTATAAAAGTTGATATTGTAAGACAGTTGTCCCTTAAGATGTGTTTATAATGTTTTTCCAGATGGCTGTTAAGGGTATAGTGGAGCTTCGTCCACATGGATAAAGTCTTGAAGCTCACACAATCACCGGGTCGAGACTCCACAGGTGTCTCCTGTTCAGCCGCTGCCTGATCCGTTTGCCCGAATTTCCCTAGCCGAGTTCGAGACACACCCCTTCCACAATAACGCCGGTTACACGGGGCTGGATCCGTCGCCTTCGCTGAACCGCGGTCGGCCGGTCGAAGGACGTCGTTGTCGCCCCGACATACTCTCCTAGCGCTCCGCGTTCGCCGTCTCCAAGGACACAAGGCTGTCGTCATATATATGGAGAACGCCGATTCGCGAAGCAAAGTCAGTATAATAACATTCCCCATTAATTGATAAACCGGAACCACAAGTTTGGACTGAACCGAACTGAACGCTGAACCGACATTATATTATGGTCAGTGATATGATTTGTTGTGGCAAGCCACATGCCCATGCCGTCTCATAAGTCAATATTGTGAGAAGTGTTATGTCATTTGGTTACTTAGTTAGCTTATAAGTCATAAAGATTAAGATTGATGGTATTAGTCCTGGAGTTATAAGGTTGTTAGTATTCGACGCATGGAATAACAGTCATTTGATTTTGAAGATATGTGTAAGTTCTGAGCTCAGAAGATTATTATATTGTATGACCGGATGTATGATTTGAAGACGTGATTCCACCTTAATAAACACACACATAATCTTAACGGTACCCCCATCTCTTCATATATTTCATTTCGGGTGATCAAACTGCCTCATCTAGACCAATAAGCTAGTTCACGTGTAACACACTGTGACAATCATTAATTCAGTCCTCGGCAGAGTCGGCGAAACACTACTGTCGAATGTAGCATCCTCGAACCGGTGTATTTCTCGATAGAGAAATAATTTTTGTTTGTTAAGCAACGTAATATCGGCGGAGCAATTGTCGGCTGATCAAGATAATGTCGGGGGAATAATTGTCGACGGAGTAAATGTCGCAATTTTCAGAGCAATTGTTGGTGGAGTATATTATGCCAGTGTGGAGCATAAATCGTGTCATCTATTCAGTGCAAGCTTGTGATCAAGCTTCATACTTTTTTTTTTCTTTTTTTTTTTTGGGGGGGGGGGCAATTTTTACAGCTGCACAATTGAGTAAGTGGAGACGTTTGATTAAAGGGACATTCCAGACGATTTTCATAATTTCACATCATGTAGTACATAAATCGACAACTCCATTTATGGATTTGTGGAATTTATTGTAGTTCTTGAGCAGAGAAACAATAGTTTGAAAAACCTTAAACAAATTACACTGAACAAGGATGATGACATAGGAGGTTCACATATTTCAGAAATGTAGCAGTGTAATTCCATTACAATACCACTTGATTGCGAGTTTACCTGTGTATAATCTATGCATGCCTTTTTCTTTTGTTCTGCTTCCTTGAGCCCCAACTCGTGCATTCTTATGGTGACTCTGCCATGTCATCATCCTTGTTCATTGCAATTTGTTCTAGATTTTGAAAATATTCTTATTCTTCATCCCAATTGTCACAAATTCTGAAACTCTGTCCTCAGTATAACTAATTTATAGTTGTTCAAATGTAACAATCTGAAAATCATCCGGAGGTCTCCTTTAACCTCTCTTTAATGGGTACGTAGTAATAAATCGCAATAAATCATGGCGGAGGGGAGACGAAGTGAAGAATGGGTCTATACAGGGGGTGATGTGGCTAGAGTTCTAATAGCATTGTTTTGTTTCCTTCGAGCTCCCCCATCGTCACTCGGATACAATTCCATTCAAGCTTCTTCTTTCTTTCTTTTTTTCGTCAGAATAGACTTGCCATGCTGGGGGGCAGATGGAGTGAAGAAGGGGTCCATACAGGGGGTAATGTTGCTAGCATTCTAATAACATTATTACCCACGCCGATGTAATCGGCAGGGGGTTATGTAAAGGGTTCCGTATGTTTGTTTGTTTGTTTGTTTGTTTGTATGTTTGTTTGTTTGTTTGTTTGTTTGTGTACAAGATAACAAGAGAACGGGTAAACGGATTTGCACGAAATGTTCAGGGAATGTTTGGATAATGACAGGAAAGAATCGATTAGATTTTGGTGATAATCGGTTGACCCTTGCAAATTCTGTGTGACCTTGAAGTTTTGACCCCATGGTATAGTGACCACTCCGAACATTTTCCGTTTCTTTGCGATTTTCCGCTACCATACAAATATGGCGCGCCATTTGATCAATAATGCCGATTAACTGTTCATCGCCGAAAAACACTGTTTATCGGCGATAAACACTGAAAAAAACACTGTTTATCGGCGATAAACAGTGTTTATCGAACGAAAAACACTGTTTATCAAGTGATAAACAGTGTTTATCGAGAAAAACTATGTTTATCGACCAAGTGATAAACAGTGTTTATCGAGGAAAAACTATGTTTATCGATCGACCGATAAACAGAGTTTTTTTGTCATAAACACTGTTTATCGACCGCCGATAAACGGTGTTTATCGAGAAAAAATCAGTTTATCAGTTGATAAAGGTGTGATAAACAGAGCTTCATCTTGATAAACAGAGTTTATCGCTCGATAAACAGAGTTTATCGCTCGATAAACAGTGTTTATCGCCGATAAACAGTGTTGTTGGTCGATCGGCGCGCCATATACAAAAGCGTATCTCCCAAACGATCCGACTTCGCTGCATGCAACTCTGTTCGTAAGACGATCCAACTTCGCTGCTCAACACCATTCGTAAGAATTTCGAAATTTACGTTTATTTGAGGAACTATGTCCTTCTTGATTTATGAAAGTTCGGGGTTCGCTCTCCGTCGTCACAAACTGTCCCGTATTTGGTGATTTTTCAAATTAACATTGATTCTTTTTTTTGTTTGTTTGTTGGAGGAGCATTCCTCAATAATGAAATAATTTTGCTCGGTCCCAGTCACACTGCACGATATGCGCACTCATTGTCAATGCGTGTTCAAGGCCGGTGAAAATGCATCGCGCTCTACCCTGTTGGCGCAAAATTGCATCGCGGACGCTGCGGCGCTCGTTGGTGACCGAATACTGGTGCAGTAGATATTTGCATTCAACCCTTGCATTGAATAATTGCCGTAGGGGGGTAATTGCCCAGGGGGTACGTAAATTTTGTTTTTCTTTTTACCCACGCCGATGAAAATCGGCAGGGGGTTATGTAAAGGGTTCCGTATGTTTGTTTGTTTGTTTGTTTTTTTGTTTGTTTGTTTGTTTGTTTGTTTGTTTGTTTGTTTGTGTACAAGATAACAAGAGAACGGGTAAACGGATTTGCACGAAATGTTATGGGGATGTTTGGATAATGGCAGGAAAGAATCGATTAGATTTTGGTGATAATCGGTTGACCCTTGCAAATTCTGTGTGACCTTGAAGTTTTGACCCCATGGTATAGTGACCACTCCGAAAATTTCCCGTTTCTCACTTTGCGATTTTCCGCTACCATACGAAAACATAAACTCCCAAACGATCCGACTTCGCTGCTCAAATGTTCGTAAGAATTCCGAAATTTACGTTTAGGCCTATTTGAGGGACTATGTCCTTCTAGATTTATGAAAGTTCGTTCTCCGTCATCACAAACTGGCCCGTATTTTGATGATTTTTCAAATTAACATTGATTGTTTTTTTCGTTGGAGGAGCATTTGCTCGGTCGCAGTCACACTGCACGATATGCGTGCTCAATGTCAATGCGTGTGCAAGGCCGCTGAAAATGCATCGCGCTCTACACTGTTGGTGCAAAATTGCATCGGGGACGTTGCGGCGCTCGTTGGTGGCCGAATACTGGTGCAGTAGACATTTGCATTCAACCCTTGCATTGAATAATTCCCGTAGACACTAATCATAGAGGTAATTGCCTAGGGGGTACGTAAATTTTGTTTTTCTTTTGCGCTTTTGTGGATACAATCGTACCATCAAAGATCGTACACTCATACGACCTTTGATATCATCACACTCTCGGCTTGCTATAATCAAAATATCCCGCAAGAAAACGGCGTATTTCTCGATTTTTAGCGCTTTTTCCGCGACCCGTCGCGTAGACAATACTCTTAAAACTGGACTTAATTCGCGCACGCTTGGAAAAGTTCCGATTCTGCACTTTTGACTGTGGAATTTGGGATTTTCGATGGATTTTTGGAGGAGACTTGAGGACTTTCCTGTACGTGAATGAGTGTTAATACCGTATGTGTAATGATGTGATTTGCGTGTGATGTGACTGTAGAACCAAAGATCGTACACTTCAGTGTACGATCTTTGGTAGAACTCACTGGCTGGTGATAAAGCACACTGGCAATTAAGTGGCCGAATTCTGGTAGATGACCGAATGCACATTATGTTTACCCCGACTTTGTACTTAGGCGTGGGTCTGCCGCCTTTGACGGCCCCTCTCTAGTATTTGAATGTTATTTCATCAATTGCTTCAGCATGGTACAATTTTTAACCAACGAATCACTTTCGAGAACATACACATTGATTCATCATGAAGCATGGCTGACTTTGCACATAAAAGGGAAGGGAATCATTGTGAGAGGAAAAAAAAAAACAGATAGTATGAAATGGGGAAAAATCAAAGTACCATACAGGAGGATCCCCAGTAGGTCCGGCTTACTGTTTGTGACCTCATTAGATACACAAAAATAAATAAACAGTTTTAACAAACTATCGGCTTACTTAACTATGGCAAACAACAAACTGTTTTACACAACAAAACATTAATGGTCCCGTACACATGTGATGCTAAGAAAAAGAAGAAAGGGATAGCGATATTAATTGAACATAATGAGAAAGAACAGGAGAGAAAGAAATAGAAAGACTCCTCGTTCACTGTTCAATTGGCGTGATGCCCTCTGCAAATGCAACACTACTGAAGGTGCATTCACCCTGTTGCCATTCTTTTGTTCCTTTCGAGCTCCCCCCATCGTCACCATGGATACCATGCCATTCAAGGTCTATTGTCCGAGTAAACATTGTAAGTTTCACACACTGGTGGCAAAACATCCGTGACACGAGTCTAAAGCTTCCTTTAATATTCGATCACTGTCATGATAGCTGCATTAACAATGACATTGGGCATGTATGATTTTAAAGGGGTGGTTGAGATGGGGTTTGAGGTTTCCAAAGTTTTGTTGATGATGATTTTGTTTTTCTGAGAAAATGACTTACCACGTATAAAGTAAAGAGTATATAATTCTCAAAGGAATTCATTGTTTATCTGATGAAAATTGGTTTTGAAATGGCTGAGATATCCACAACAAAATTATCCTGATAAAAGGTGGGACCCATCTTTTATTAGGACCGCTTTGCTTGATTTTTTTCTCTCAGCCATTTCAAAACCGATTTTCATAAAATAAACTTTGAATTTCTCTTAGAACTGTATGCTTTTTAACATTTCGTAAAGTGGTTTCTAAGTATCTCGCAGAAAGTTACAAACTAAATTCTCATCTCAACCAATACCATGTCATCCCTATAAATAAAGAAGACACTCATTACATGCCTAATGATAAGAGCGCCAAACATATCCAAAATCAAGAAAAATGGACAAAAATTGACTTTGAATTAGCTATTAAATTTTTCCGTGGCAATGAGTCAAAACAATGTGCACAAATTTCACCCATAAACCTATGGATAGGCATATAGTGTGGAACGCAGAGTGTTAAAACCTCTAGGACAGAAGAAAAGGTTTGGAAATAAACAATGATAAAGGTAATTTTTGAATAGTGTAAGGGAGTTATTGCGATGCAAAATAAAACGACCTAGTAATATTACTACATAAACGTTAATGACATTCTTTTACACTCCTTTCGCGACATTCGTATAGGTCATTCTTAAAGTTGTCGAGCTTTGCTCACCAATCTTTCCAGTAATGTTCAAGTGGATGAAGTAACACCAAAGAACATCGAACTTTTGGAAATATTATTTTCAGTATCAAAATTCAATATCAAAAAAGCCCAAGGCTCATTCTAGTTTTATTGTCGGATAAAATTTTGAGTATAATACACTTATCAATCACTGCTTTATCAATTCCATTGCAGCAATTAATCATCATTATTCAACTGCAGTTTTCATCTTCATTTGGTACAACTGTGATTAATCAAAGAAAGTCGCACCATGTTGGTCCTAAGACAGGGACCATTCAGTTCAGACAATTATTCAATTCTAATTGGCTGTTAACAGAACAAAAACAAAGAAGGGCCAATAATAGTAAAAAAACAAGAAGAATCACTTACAAACTTTAATTTTGTTCCGGTCTCTCTGATAGCATCTACTAGAGACTCGTGGATGACGTTGTCCACGTTCACACCATTGAAGAAGAAGATTTCATCGTTGTAACTTTAAAGTGGGAGATTGAACAATGAAAGTTTAGTGCAGTACGTGTAGTAAGTGACAATCAAATAATGGCGATATCAGAGTTCGCTCCACCAACAACGGTTGGCAAGGTGATGGTATCTAAAGCGGTTGTTAACATCACATGTTAATTACCATTGTAATAATAACTGTTAATTATTTCATCATCATGGTCATCATTACTATCAGTAGCATCAGCACTACGACAATCCTTTGTAAAGTTTTATTCATATTCTTACTGGTTTTCTTACCTCAAGCTTGCGTTTATCAACAGCTATATATAGTTTGACAACTGGATATTTACTTCGAAATATTAGTGGGCTTGCTGAATAAGTTATTAGCATTGCACTGTAAGATAAAATGTATAATAAGCAAAGACGGTTGGCATGGCAACGATATATCTTTCTTGTGCTCAGTCATATCCATGTGAATCAAATAATGTCCTGTATAATTATACATTAGAAAGTTGGCGTCTAATTTTCCAAGGGAAACTCACCGCAGTCCGTTCCGATACGCTACTCCCATGGGGTCCACATCCACCAAGCGATGGGATTGGTCGTTGGTGAAAAGTGTGGCCCCAAAATCTGCGTACACGTTGGGGTTTTCCTCGTCATACTGGACAAAGAGATGACTTCTCTCGAGTAGCTCGGAAGCTTTCTACGGAAACAAGACAAAACAGGAGAAAGATACGAGTGCTTTTGAGTGCCACTAGGAAGAAGAGGTAATTTGTCGCCTTGACATTGGAATGAGATCTTCCCCTCTACCTACATTTTTCCACCGAGATGTCGAGAAGACGAGATTACACTTCACCCCCACGGGGGGACCTTTTGCCTTCTCTGAACCGACATGTAGGATCTCGCCTTCTCATTTTTTTTTTTAGAATCGTAAGGTCAAGCAGGCTAGGATTATTTACGTCTTTGCAGTGACGCTTAAAAGTTTCCACAGAAAGAATACACAAAACAAAACTGGTAACAGGGAAATGGATCAATGGTGCTATAGAAAACTTGTTAGAGAGACCCAGTGAGTCTCCTTACGTCGAGACATTTTTTTAATCAGCCAAAGGGAAATGTGATTCTTCAAAGCCATCATGCACGTTTGTCATGATTTTTCAATACTTCTGCCATCAGTTTCTTAAATGTTTGTGATTTTTGCTTCTTTTCCGGGCCTGTGCAGATTGCAGGCCGAAATGTATCTCATGTGTCTTATTGTTTCGGTCGTTGATGAACGCGGAGTGGATTGCTTTTAAAGCTCTCCAGTGTACGGACTCCGTATCATTTGCATGTTTGCTGAAGTAAAAACGAGTCCCTCAAAAAATGGAGTCTTCTTAGACATAAATGATTTTACACTTAAATGACTTTTATAACTAGAATACATACTAGGACTCTATCTCTCACATAACATGTTCACCTGTGAAAGATTTCATAGATATCATCAAACATAGTAATTTTACACAGTATTCTGTATTTGGCATATAGCTTTCTAATTTGAGTCGAGTTTATTTTGTCTTCCATATCTCATCTGCCACTCTCTCATCTCTCTCTTCCCTCGTTGTGCTCACTCAAAGTGCCTTCTATCTCTCTCTGGGAGACTTATTGTCACACACTTACAAAATTGGTAGTGAGCCGATTCTTACCAAAATTCTTCTCCCCCTTTCTTGTCAATAGGAGTAGTTTTTCCAATCTCCATAATCATATGACACAAGTTCAGTTGTAAGCGATACGTTTAAAAAGTGTAACAAGGGATGTAATATTTTTGTTGTTTTTTATTTTTGAAACAGAAAATCATCGATTCCATCACAACCTTGGTATTATCCTTTTTTCAAGCAATGTTAGTTTTTCGTCTTTACTTGTCGGAACAAAATGTAAAATTTTGGGATTAGCGCTTTTAAGATATATCTAAAAACATCTCGAAACATTTTGCTAGATGGAGGGATATTTTGTATTATATCCCTCATGTAAAGCTTCTTGCCATAGGATTGTACAGAGCACGAACATGGTGTAGTTTTACTAGCTAGCTACGAGCAGCTGGATGCGGTGCAATTGGTTACTAGCCAGCGGGATATAGTACTTTTGGGAATCCACGATTTGCACCCATCGTGATCGTGTGATCGATATCTACATTTTTCACTTAAGAATGTACGCAGTGCGCGTAGTAGCGATACTTTTGAGCGACAGTCCTGTGGCTTGTAGCTAGCTAGCTAGCGCTAAGAGAGCGCGCGGTGTGATGTGCGACAGCATTACAGAAATCTGTGTGGTGCGATGGCGTGGCCGGTCGGTGTGTAACGTGTGGACGTGTGATACGTGATCAATGCATTCAGCTCAATTGATAAAGTGACTGCTTCCAGTAACGGAAGAATGATCGCAGGAGGACACCATATCAGGTACGAATTAGGAATAAACTAAAACCGATTTTGAAGATGATCTGGGTAACGAAGCCGCTTTAGGCCTACTTCTAACGTAGTCCTGGACCTCGATCTTTCGGAGTTTTGCACGCTGAAATGTAGCTCGTGTGTAGGAATCAACAACAGCGCAGCGGTGTCGTTCGCTACGCGCTGCACGCACTGCTGCTGCACTGCTACAGGCTAACGTTAGATTTATCGTTCACGAAACCTGCACACTTTTCCAAAAGGGAACCGTCATTACTCTAGTAAAATGCTCGAGAGGGATATAAAACAAATATCGACTGCTTTATTTCGGGCCATGGTAAAACTATTTGACCTCGGTGATGTCTCAACAGTGCCATGTCCCTCGACTTCGTCTCGGGACATAGCACTGTTGAGACATCACCTCGGTGCAAATAGTTTTACCATCTCCCTCTGCAGCAGTCGATATTTGTATAATATTTCCTTTTAAATCAATGAAAAGAAATCATTGAATATACATTATCTCATCGTATTGCTTTGATGTTAGACGTATCATTATATGTATTAGCATCATTTTTTTGTCAGTTCTTTTCCAAGACAATGTGTTGTAATCTATCAGCTGGACTCTTTAAAACCATAGTTTGATTATTAAAGATCTATAAAACGTCTGACTAGTACTCACATCTTCACCAGATTCTTGCTGGCAGCACTGCCCTTCAACAGGCAATGGCTCTACATCTTGTGGCCGATTGTAAAGTTTCGATGCCGCCGAGCCCATGTTCGCTGCTATCAATCATGAAAGTCGCGAGGAAGAGTAAGCGCAACGAAGGAGCTATTTAACAGCACAAATTCAAAAACTTAGGGCTTTTAGAACGCGTAACTCAATGTCCGGGAGCGGCATCTGTTCCACAGCATGAAGAGTGAATGGATACTTCCAATACGTACAGAGAGTCACGTTCGCTTTGTATAGGGCTAACAATGCGACTATCAAAATCGTTCATGTATACAATGTACATACATCACACCCCCCCTTCCATTCTTTGTCTTCCATTTCTCTGAATCTCTCTTTCTCCCACAAGTTTTGACGCTAAGTTCCCACTCCCGAGTTCCCTCCCCCTATCATTCTCTTTTTATTTTCATTATTATCATTTATTCGGCAATTCGTGGATACAATAGAAGCGGAAGAATACCAAAAAAAAAATCGTATTACATGATGTAAAGATTGTGGTGATTCTAGGTGCGTACCGCTGGTTGCCAGGGGAAGAAAAGGCAAACTTAATCACCGAGGCTCGAAGCCTTCCTCCCCGACAAGTGCATGCACACAGAATCAGCTATATCAATGTAAAATAGTTACAAACTCTTCTTTCTTTTTTGACGTGTTTTAAATGCACTCAATCGTGGCGAGTGGTTTGTGCGGCACGGAGACGAACGCAACACACTGCCTCCCCCATTCTGTATCAAATGTAGTGACCCCGAATGAGAATAGCGCTGGCTCAATGGGTCAGCGAACAACGCGCTAACCTACAAGAGCTCTATGCTACAAATCTCCTAAGTAGACCGGGGGCCCAGAGCATTTATTCAGCTGAAAAGGGTCACACTTTTTGATGGTCTCATCATGTGAGGATGTGGTCAAGGGTCAATAAAATAAATTGCTGGCAAGTCACATCCTGTACCGTAAGCCTAGGGGCCACAAAAAGGGACACCGAAAAATGGATTTATTCAGCCGAAGGGGGTCACGGACAAAAGTTGGTGGATATTGTTCCTTTGGGTGTACTTATCATGAAAACAGCAATGCCAGCTATTTTATCCTGTACGGGGCCCCAGACAGTAGCCCCAAAGGGCCCCACAAATATGGTGTTATTCAGCTGAAAAGGGTCACGGCTAATTTCTTTTGCAATGGAAGTAGTTCCCATCAGAAATATCCAAAACACCAAAGCCAGCTATTTTATCTTGTACGGGGCCCCAGACAGTAGCCCCAAAGGGCCCCACCCCCCATAGGCCTACGTACAAACACACACAAACATTGATTTTATTCAGTTGAAAAGAGTCACGGCTAATTTCTTTTGCAATGTAAGGAGTACCAATCAGAGATATCCAAAACACCAAATCCAGCTACTTCATCCTGCACGGGGCCCCAGACAGTAGCCCCAAAGTGCCCCACCCCCTATAAGCCCTACCTACAAACACACACACACACACACACACACACACACACACACATTGACTTTATTCAGCTGATAAGAGTAGCGGCTAATTTCATTTGCAATGGAAGTAGTACCCATCAGAGACATACAAAACACCAAAGCAGTTATTTTTTCCGGTACGGGGCCCCAGACAGTGGCTCCAAAGTGCCCCCCCCCCCCCCCCCAAAAAAAAAAAAAAAACAAAAAAAACACACATACTCACACAATAGTTTCATTCAGCTGAAAAGGGTCACGGCTAATTTCTTTTGCAATGGAATTAGTACCCATCAGAGAAATCCAAAATACCAAAGCCAGTTATTTTATCCTGCATGGGGCCCCAGACAGTTGCCCCAAATTGCCCCCTTACCCCCTCCCCCTCCCCCCCCCCCCCACACATACATTGATTTTATTCAGCTGAAAAGGGTCACAGCTACTTTCTTTTGCAATCGGAAGTAGTACTCATCAGAGATATCCAAAGTACTAAAGCCAGTTATTTTATCCTGTACGGGGCCCCAGACAGTAGCCCCAAAGTGCCCCCTACACACACACACACACACACACATATATTGGTTTCGTTCAGCCGAAAAGGGTCACCGCTAATTTCTTTTGCAATGGAAGTAGTATCCATCGGATATCAAAATACCAAAGTCAGATATTTTATCCTGCACGGGGCCCCAGACAGTAGCTCCAAAGTGTTTTGCTTTATTCTCTTTATTGTTTGCATCTCTTCTTCTTAAATATGTGCTCCTTCGTCTTCATTTTCGCGACAACGACAACGCGTCCTCCTGATCATCATCAGTTTTGCTGTTCTGGTAAACATTTTCCAGCGTATCGCATAATTGCATGCATAATTGAGTCTGGGAAAGCGTAGGAACAGCGTAGCTAAAGCGGCCAACAGCGTTATCGAACAATGTCGAAGCAGGAATGAAGCGTCGTAGGAACAGGCCTTGATTTTATACGAGAGTAGAGAACTAAAGGCCCCGTCACACTACAGCGTATAAATCAGCGAATGCCTAGCGGATGGGCAAAATTTGGGAAAGTCCAGATACGCTCGTATCCGCTCGAATTCGCAAGCAAAATGTGGTTTTCGAACGTTCGCCTGACGAATGATGAGCATATGCTGACCGTGTTCACTCATGAAGGAGTAAATAACAAAAAAGAGTGAGTTTCATTTTCACTAATTTTGGAGTGACCTCAGGGATCACTCGAAGATTTTGGAGTGATCTTCTTTTTTTAGATAGTTGTGACTGTGAAATGGCCCCAAAAAGAAGGAAGCCGAAGTAACCACCAAGTACTCCTGATGTCACTCATTCAAGATTCCCCTAAAAAGTGTACTTCCTTCTGATGATCACGTGACGATGATGTTGGTAGTCCAACATCCTCCATTGCGTCTGGTGCCTCCAACTGGAGTCGAACTTTCACAATTCCCAATTTCCATTCAGAGATTCCCATTTACTACAGGTTGACTTTTATAGCAGTGGTTTAGAATAATGTTCTCTTATTACTTAATGTCAGAATACGTATAATGAAATGTCATGTGGGGGGCTGTGGCATAGTGGATCCGACTCCCGAACCGAGGACCCGGGTTCGAATCCCGCCTAGTGCTTACATCCTTGGACAAGATTTTTTAAACACGATGTCCTTCTCGACCCAGGTGTATAAATGGGTACCTGGCAACGCTAGGGTAATAATAATGGCAGGGCCCTCTGGTAGAGCAGTGACAACACTGAAGAGGCTACCCTGGGCAAATAAGACCTTTTTTTTTCTTATTATTATAATTATCATTATTATTATTATATGTGCTATATATGAATATCTATTTTCTATCTACGCTTGATTAACGTGTGTTGCTGTGCACATTTGCTGGGCGAATTTGGACGAACGGCGGACGAATGAGAAACGAATGCAGAGCGACCAAAACTTTCAATCAGCGGATGCTAAGCGAACACAGAGCGGATTGTCATTCCGTTCGTCATCCGCTCAAGATTTTGGACATGTCCAAAATCAAAATTTTGCTCCGGCGGATCTCAGCGAATCTCTGCGAACAGCTAGCGGATACAACGAACGTCAAGCGGGTCACGAACGACGAGCAACGGATGTGAGCGTATGTCCAAATTTTCGGATCCGCTGGGCATTCGTTGGCTCGATCCGCTCTAGTGTGACGGGGACTTAGTGAGAGCGTCGTTAAAGCGGGAAGGTCGTGCTTTGATCAAGAAAGCGGCGCAGCAGCGGGATGATGTCGTCGGTGTCTAGTTTAGACTACATTTCCCGTTCTTGTGCCGCTGTTACTACGGTCAGAAAAACCTGGAATTGTTACGCTCATCCCGCGGTATTTACACTGTCACTGCTCTCTCCCCGTTTGAGCTACGATTCAAAATAGGTCACTCTTGATGTGGAGATGAGGAAGACATTTTGAACCAGTTCAAAATTTCTTCCCGATCTGTAAAATTGCCAGATCCAACCCCATCACCCAAACGCTGCTGCTACGATGCTCCCGGTCCCCGTACACTTTTGCCGCTCTCTCCCAATGTGACAGATTGAATAGATCGGGATGCAGATCTTGATAGTGGAATTACATGTGGGGAAATTTTAGGAACACTCCGTGGGGCCCCGTACAGCTATATAACTGGTTTCGGTGTTTTTGATACCTCGTTGAGTACTACTTCAATTGCAAAAGAAATTATAGCAGTGATTCTTTTCACTTAGAATAAAATAATACGGGAGCACTTTCCAGCTACTGGCTGGGGCCATTGTGTTTTACGTATCTCAGCTGTTAATTCCACTAGCTGCCAAGGAAAATAGGCATACATGACTCTTTTCACCTAAAAACACTTCATTCATATGGGATGGGAATACCTTGGGGCTATACCTGTCAAGGGCCCTGCATCCGGGCCAATATCGCACCTCTTTTAATCGAATTCGTTAATGTTGAATTAAATTTAGCAAAAATTTCGCCTAGATGACATGGTAGTTCAATGTCATATTAATCTCTTCATTCAAATTTATTTTGAAACATTCACATTACCTCTAACCTCATTCTAAATAACACTTTTTCAACTGAAATCCATATATAAGACAAGTACCATTCCACTATCCGTTCATTCATGAATTCCTAA
The DNA here is from genome assembly GCF_040938485.1 of Diadema antillarum. Classification (NCBI taxonomy): domain Eukaryota; kingdom Metazoa; phylum Echinodermata; class Echinoidea; order Diadematoida; family Diadematidae; genus Diadema; species Diadema antillarum. Next base: position 273,040 of record NW_027271926.1, on the reverse strand, counting down.
TGATATAGTCACGTGATTACATGCTGCGCTCGTTCATTCAAATTGATTTCTGGCCATCTAATTTAACATGTTCTGCAGTCAATTAAACAGATGTGTTCATGCTTGGCCTCTTTTCTTATTTTCTTTCATTGTAGTTATTGTTTTGTAAGCATCATAGCATTTCATGTTTTCGTATTCGTTTAAGAGACTTTGACACCATTTTTTTAACGTGCTTTTTGAATCCAAAGAAGTAAGAAGCCACAAATTATCTGGCCGTTACGAGCGCTTTATTACGAGCGGTCGGCCAGTTCTAAGAAGTCAAGGTTATGATCCTCAAATGTTTTTTTTTTTTAATAATTCTTTCTATGTCTTCTAGAGATATACGTCTGTATCTATTGTGCTGTCATGACTATAAAAAATGAAGTTAATCTGCATTACTGGTACACGTATAGGCCTATAATGACATGTTATGAAAGAGAAGGAGCGTTACCAGTCTGGTTACAGAACAACCAAATCCAGTTATACTAGATAAGAAATATGATACTTTACTGCTTTATAACAGTAATTCATAGATGAAACGAAAACACACATAGAAAGACATGTTAAAATGATCTGAAACCAAGAAATAGCATGATTTGAATTTGAATGAACACGTTTGGAATTTGACTGTCTTTCGCGAAATTTAATGGCTGAAATACCCTTTTCGGCAAGCCAAGGCGAATTTGAATGAAAGTAGGGTACCAGCCAATTTGAATACCCATTTTACGAATTCGAACCTTCTATCAAATAAACCAACAAAAGTGCGAAATTGGCTGGGAAAACCTAACTGGCTTTGATGTTTTGGGTATCTATGATGTAAACTAAGGCCTACTTCGATTGTAAAAGAAAAACAACTTTGACTCTTTTCAGCTAAATGATGTCATAATAATTATGTGGGGGAGGGGCACTGTATGGCTACTGTAACCTGGGCCCAGTACAAGATGAAATGACTGGTTTTCGTAATAATATGGTCATCTTAGTTGTGCACTATACAGAAGTATGCTTCCTTTGCAAATTTCTTGAGTGTTTTGCTACTGTAACCTATGGGACCCCGTATACAGGATAAGATGACTTGCTTTAGTGTTTGTGATATCTCTCTTCAGTAGGCCCTGATATTAACGCTACAAAAGAATTTGTAAGACCATTTTCAGCTGATTCACAGTACATGTATAATGGATGGAACACTGTGGAGCTACTGTCTGGGGCTCTGTGCAGGATAAAATAACTAGCCTTGGTGTGTTGAATATCCCTGATAGGTACATGTACTTCTTCCCGTGCATAAGAAATTACCCGTGTTTGGGGCTATACTGTGCGGGGCCTCGTACAGGATAAAATAACTGGCTTTGGTATTTTGGATATCTCTGATGGGTACTACTCCCATTGCAAAAGAAATTAGCCGTGACCCTTTTCAGCTGAATGAAACTAATGTGTGTGTGTGTGTGTGTGTGTGTATGTGGAGAGGGGGGGGGGGGCACTTTGGGGCTACTGTCTGGGGCCCCGTACAGGATAAAATAACTGGCTTTGGTGCTTTGGATATCTCTAATGGGTATACTTTCATTGCAAAAGAAATTAGCCGTGACCCATTTTGGCTGAATGAAACTAATGTGTGTGTGTGTGTGTGTGTGTGTGTGTGTGTGTGTGTGTGTGTTGGGGGGGGGGAGGGGCTGCACTTCGGGGCTACTGTCTGGGACCCCGTACAGGATAAAATACTGACTGGCTTTAGTGTTTTGGATATCTCTGATGAGTATGCCTACTACTTCTAATTGCAAAAGAAAGTAGCCATGACCCTTTTCAGCTGAATTAAATCAATGTGTGTGTGGGGGGGGGGGGAGCAATTTGGGGCTACTGACTGGGGCCCCGTGCAGGATAAAATAGCTGGCTTTGGTGTTTTGGATATCTCTGATGGGTACTACTTCCATTGCAAAAGAATAGCCGTGACTCTTTTCAGCTGAATGAAACTAATGTGTGTGTGTGTGGGGGGGGGGGGAGCTCCTTTGGGGCTACTGTCCGGGGCCCCCGTACTGGATAACATAGCTGGCTTTGGTGTTCTTGGTATCTCTGATGGGTACTCCTTCCATTGCAAATGAAATTAGCCGTGACTCTTCTCAGCTGCACGAAAGAAATCAATGTGTGTGTATGTTTGTACGTATGACCTATGGGGGGGGGGGGGTGGGGCACTTTGGGGCTACTGTCTGGGGCCCCGTACAGGATAAAGTAGCTGGTATTGGTGTTTTGGATATCTCTGATGGGAACTACTTCAATTGCAAAAGAAATTAGCCGTGACTCTTTTCAACTGAATAAAATCAATGTTTGTGTGTGTTTGTACGTAGGCCTATGGGGGGTGGGGCCCTTTGGGGCTACTGTCTGGGGCCCCGTACAGGATAAAATAGCTGGCATTGGTGTTTTGGATATCTCTGATGGGAACTACTTCCATTGCAAAAGAAATTAGCCGTGACCCTTTTCAGCTGAATAACACCATATTTGTGGGGCCCTTTGGGGCTACTGTCTGGGGCCCCGTACTGGATAAAATAGCTGGCATTGCTGTTTTCATGATAAGTACACCCAAAGGAACAATGTCCACCAACTTTTGTCCGTGACCCCCTTCGGCTGAATAAATCCATTTTTCGGTGTCCCTTTTTGTGGTCCCTAGGCTTACGGTACAGGATGTGACTTGCCAGCAATTCATTTTATTGACCCTTGGACACATCCTTATATGATGAGACCATTAAAAAGTGTGACCCTTTTCAGCTGAATAAATCTTCTGGGCCCCCGGTCTAAAGCCAAAATGGCTGTCCGAGCGAGCCACGAGAGCTTCCGAATGGACGCACATTCTCAGTGCGCATGCGCATGAAGAGAGGCCAAAAGAGCCACGCGTCTTCTGGCCTCTCTCCTCCAATCACCGCAGCTCGCGGTGACAATGTTTGTGTATGATGCGTACACACACACGCACACACACACACGTGTCTCAGTGGCAGCATTGTCCCACACGTTTACGGATATAGCACCGAGTCTGGCATTGCGCAATTGCATGCACAAACTTCGGTCGTTCGGAGTTTACGTACCATAAGGGATGACGATCGGCTGCCTTTAATAGACCTTTCTCCGACAATGTCAGGACAAACTCTGGAGAACAAAATTCATTCTCTCGGACAATGGGGAGCTTTAGATTTATGACGCGGACGTTTGAAGACTATACGATTGCATTGGCCGTTCTCCTCTCTGCCTGCGTCGTGTTGCAAACAAAGAGCTTATTATACGGTATATGAGTGGTGGTGGGGAGAACAATTTCTTTGGTTGCAAACTATATTCTTTACGCGAAGACGCAACCTTTGCAAAGTAAAATGGCGCCCCCATGAGATCAGTGCATCAAGTCGCTCTCTGCGTCGTGAACTGAGCGCGTAGGGAAAATTCAGATGACGCGAGATATAAAATAGATCGATTTTGATTAGGGATTTTTGAGCAAGCGCAGAACAGTTTTTTCCTTTGAACGTCCGCGTCGCGAAAATTAAACAACCCCAAAGAAAAAAACAACAACAACAAAGAAACATACAAAAGAGCGAGGGGTACCGTCTTATTGGATGTGAATAATATTGGCATTTCTTGAGCTGCCTTTATAGCATTGATACTGTAGATAATGTATACCACGAACTACTTTAACATAAATTTTCGTGTATCAAGACGACTGTTGATTTGTTCATATCATATCTAAGTGATTAATAACAAGTGACCCAATCCAAAGGAGCAAAGGCCCATCCATCAATAATTATTAAAGAACAAGTCCACCTTCAAAGACATCTGGATTGAGTGAATGAAACAATATTACTAGAACACTTAAGTGAGGGTTTGAAGAAACTTGGACAACCCGTTTAAAAGTTATGAATTTTTGAAGTTTCTACTCAGTCACTGCTGGATGAGAAGACTTCTAGAGCTTGTGATGCCATATGTGTTCAACAATATAAAGAAAATATAAAAGAAATTCAATATAATTTCCTTTTTCTCGCATAATAAAGGAACCATTGACTTGCCTCTTTCAGAAGGCAAGGGGAATAATTATTACCCTTAACATACGTCAGCGACAAGTCAAGGAAAGGTGCAATTTTTTCCCCCCAAAAAGTGTGAAATTCTCTTTAGATTAGCTGATGATCCAACGGTTTTGGAAGAAAATTAAGTGTTGCATTTAGTAGAGTAATGACATGGATTTAGACAAATCGTCTCGTCATTAAAACCGTCAAAACTTGTGTCATGATTAACAGTCCCCGTGCTAATCTATAGTTAAGATCGGAGCTCTCCGTATCTCATCGAATGGAAGTTTGATTGAAAGAGTTCAGTTCACCAAATGTTTACATTTTCTTTTTCGGTGAAGAATTGAACATTGAAAATTCAAGTAAATTTACTCAGAAAAGAGAGTGGAGGGTTTGTTCATCAAATAGATTTTATTTGTTAATTTTTGATAACCGCAGCAGACCGTAAAAATTACTTTATAACAGTCTAGTGTTACCATTTATTACCACAATTTGATTATTGTTCTGTTGTCTGGTCGAATAGATTTCGATCCCATCCAACTAAAGCTGAAAAAAAATAAAAGGACGGCTGCAAAAATGATACTGAGCAAAACATGTGACACACCGTCAGCTGATTTGTTCAAAAGGGGTCATCCCACACTACTGACACCCATGAGTCATACAGCCCACGAGTCCTACATTCCACGAGTCCTACAGTCCACGAGTTCGACACTAAGCAAATAAAGTCCATGAGACCAACACTAAGTAAAAACAGCCCACGAGTTACAGATACAGCACGGGGTTTAATGTGTCAGTCTCGTGGGCCTTGTTTGCTTAGTGTCGAACTCATGGGCTGTATGACTCGTGGTCTGTATAACTCGTAAGCTGTATGACTCGTGGGTGTCGGTCTCGTGACGTGCACCCGCTCAAAAGTCTTCAGTGGATGACACTGGACAAACATTTTGATTTTAGTCTCGTTATGAGGATATATAAATGCGTTCACAACGTAGCATTTTCTTATTTTCAGGTATAGTTATGTAAATCTAATATGTATACGTAAACACCACACAGGGCAAACAGACAGTGTAAATCTACGTGTGATTTCGCCCTTTTTGTTATAAATATAGCCTAATTATATCTTTTATATTTGAGTGAAATAAGCTGGAAAATTCGGTCTGACCAGCTACTTCTTCTATCTCTTCATTGAAAAGATTGTTTAAACAAAATTAAAATTTGTACATAGCACAACCAAACATCGCCTAGAGCATAATCATGTTCTGTGATATGTAATCATATTCATGCAAGTGGCGATTTGATTCGATTTGATTGATATTTCTCATTTCTCATTCTGATGAACTCATGTTATGGCTCATTAACATAAAATATATTATAATATATGCACATTACTTTGCAATGTAAAATGAAATCTCTAATTTCTTCTGTATTATTATTATTATTATTGTCATTATCATTATTCTTATCATTATAATCATCATCATCATCATCATTATATATAATATGTATATATACATGTATGTAATAATGCATAAGAGTATACATTTGTTTACATGTATATAACATTGTATCTCTGCGTGAGTGTGTGTGTGTGTGTCTTTATGCGCGTGCGATGAGCAAAGTAGAAATAAGTACCCATAAATATAATCACTTTCACCGTACCAAATGGGCGTCAACATATGCAGAAGTGTAACGGTAAGATGCCAGTGCAAGTGGTCATGAAGTTTTGTGCATTTGCTTGTTTTCCTGTGGTTCCTGGTAGCATGTTGCTGAAGTCACAAAACCCGCTGTCGTTCAAGACATCCGAAAAGGTTTTCTCTCTCTCTCTGTCTGCGGGACGATGTCTTTAGCTGTAGATTCTATCATACGATGCACCTGTGGGCCAGTAGAACATCCTCTGATCATTGTATTGGCATACGTAAAACTGCCTGTCTTCACTAACTGCTCTTATCGAGTAACAGGTAGAAGGCCTACCCATTCGCTCAACCTTTAGCACTATTTGATATGTTGCAGCTTTCTACTTTATCTACTTCATCAATAGAAAAACATCATTTCCGAATCATTAAAGTTAAAATCGGAAGGTTTTTTTTTTATTGAGTTATGCGTGCAATACCATCCGCCTGGATCAGACTATCGTTCTTTTTTTTTTCAATCCTGACATTTTGAAAACGTGGGCGCTACTCTCCACTATGCAAGCTTGTTATACCCGATCTGGCACTTTGTAAAAGTTCTCTTTTTTTTAAATCCTCAAATATGTCTAGCACTTTTTGCATTCATTTCGAAGTTTGTAAAGAAAAGTGTCAACTCCCTACATGAATAACGGATGTCCCTTTACTTTACTTTGATTGACAAATGTACAGCTACAAAATAAAATCATTGCATCTGGACTTACTGTTTTAAATTCCGAGGACGGTTTTCATGTATCGCGTCCGATTGCAAAGTTTCATCAGCGCTTCTGCGCCGATCTGGCAGCAACTAGTCGTTTTCGGAGCCAAGAATTAGACGAACCGACAAATCGTCCTGGATCGGACGTTCTACAGCCCTCGGAATGTAAAATAGTAAGTCCATAATATGCAAGGATTTAATTTTGTACCTTTATTGAACACTGCCCGGATGAATCAGAACTTACATCATTTGGTTAAAATAATTCGATGATACTAATAAATGTATGCGAGTCAAGCTTAGTCGAACCTAGAAAGAGTTGTTGTTCATGTGACGTCTGTGGTGAATAAAGTTCAAGAAAAAAAAAGAAAACAAAAAATATATATAATCAACAGATAATGAGAAGACCTGTAAATATATAGTAGTCTGCTAAATGGAGGACACTTTTACACAAGGCAGTTTTTTTCGAAGTTTTCAGAGACTACGGTGTATTTGAATTAGCAAACTGTTAACCGTGTAGGTTTTGATTACTTCATCAGATTGCTTATAATTTAGTCAAAACACAAAACAACAAGAAAAATAAAACAACAACTTCCTGACAAGAATGCTTTCGTGATCACTGGTAGTAATAAGACTGAAAACACAAGACTAATGCACTGGCTATTTCGACTGATGAGCGTCGACATTGTATATACTTAATGGAGTGCAGATAGACGACTTGATTACTACGTGGGCTACTTTTCTTTTTTCTACCTGTTACATATAAAGAAGTAAAGAACAAAAGTTTCATCTTTCCTTTTCAATCGAAAAAATTGATCATTATGAAGGACATTAACGGCGACATTGTAATGCATGAACTTTCGAAATAGACGATTTGATTACGTTATACTCCATACTCGATCGTTTTCATTTCACATCAGAAGTAAATAATCTTTTTCAGTCGAAAATTTGATTGTCGAGGTCATTAACGTAACGACATCGCACTGAATGGACAACTTCATTACATACTTAAGTCATTTTTCTTTTTGCCCATCAAATTAGAAGTGAGGAATAGAACTTCCATCATCCTTTTTCAATCGCAAAAATTGATAATCAAGGGCCATTTTCATGAGTAATAAACGACAGAATGCGGACAAGACTCTTGACCTTTTAAACGTGAAATCCTCAATTTCCAGGGCAATAGGTCAGTGGGTGTATTGCGACAAGACATCGTACTTACCTTGTCCTTTATTTATCAAAAGTTATAAATGGGTATACCTGACAATGCTTTCTCTTTCGATAAAAAAGAAAGAATGCTCCCGAAAAAGCAACCATCCTCGGTTAATAAGACCATTATCACTCTTTAATCGTTTTAAGTAAACTCTTCTTGGCTGTCTTTAAAAAAAGAACTTCATGCTCAAAACTGTTAAAGATTGTTGACACAGCACAAGTCACGGCGGAGTGACAGAGACTGTTTTTTTTTACCGTGACAGAAAACTTTTAATATAAAGGGCTCTCAACATCTAACTGATTCGGTCAAGTGCTTGTAGGTCTGATATACTGTTTTCTTGAATTTATTTCATTCAATCAAATTTGTGGACACATCCTTCAAAATGTGCCGTTAATTGCAAGTCCCCAATGTCCACACTGTTAAGGGATATTTTCCATTTCCTTCGAATAATGATTTATAACAAACTTTCCTTTTTTTCAAATATGTACATAGACAACTGCCAACACAAGGTAACATTGTTACTTCAATGACTTTGATATTCTTACATGGTGTGCCTACATCAATTTAGTGTCGTCTCACTGAACGGGTGAGATTGGATTCCTTTTGTTCTTCCGTCTGTTTTCATTTTTACTTTATACGTAGCGATCATTATCTTCATGACCTTTTTGATGATTCTTTGGCATAATCATCCAAGATTTTTTTTTCCGTATCTGTAAGATTTGTTGAACCCGTGTGTCCATTACTTTCCTCCTTCGACTATTCATTCCTCTTTCACCTCCTCTGTTAAACTTCCCTCAAGGAATACTTAGACATGTACCTACATTCAACATCCAAAAGGAAATCAATTTACTGCTGAAAGAGACAGCGAATTAGGCGAGGATGCCCTTTTCAAGGCCCCATCGTAAAAAAAAGATCGCCGTGGGCTGCACAAGGAAAAAAATACCAGCATAATCATAGAGAAACAATTCCACAGTATCTAGCTGGAGTCACCCGGAGCGATTTCTTCCTTGAAACCTAATTAAATTGATATTTGTATTTGTTTATGTAACTCAAATATTTCCCCTAGAGAAGAGAGAAAAAAAATCTGCAGCATAATATTATATACCTGTTCATTAAAACCTCGATTCTAAGCTGTTTCTGTAGAGTAATGGAGTAGAGAGGCTATGTAGTACAGCCATCAGTGATATTCTCAACATGCTCTTCGAGAATTTCGTGAAATCGAATATGCTAAGTTAAAGACAATGGGGCATGAAAGGTAGAAATGGGTTTTGTATTGCGTCTGACATGGACATAATATCTTCTGAATACTTTTAGGGAATTCATATTTATACATAAATATAATTTGTTGCGTGTCGAACAAAATAATAAACAGACAACAGCTAAAGTGTACAAGTTGCACTATTGCCTATACAATGGCAATGAAAACGCGAAAGCAGTAGACTTTGATACAATGAGTCCAAAATACCAGTCATGGACATTTTCGCCAAATCGCTGCAAAATAACTGTAAAACGGTTGCCTTTCAGTGCGTAACAAAGTAACATAATCAGATAATATTCCGAGTGATCTTCCCCTGTAGAAAATATAACGGATGACATTTCTGCAAGAACACGTTCCTCTTCCTGTCTACAAATGTACGTATCTTCTAATATCGTGCTGTGTTCGAAATGTTCCAAAACATTACACAAGACATTGCCCGCAATGGTCAAGCTCAGTTCAGTTTCATCATGGGAGGGCGCACTCGCCCAAGAGAGAGATCAAAAGACAAAAAAAGGAAAAATGATTCTGATAATGGTGATGTCATCCATTCTCCGTGTTACAAGGGCGCGTAGCGAAAAGCTACGGTGTAGCCAGGCAAAATAGTGAGACTGGAGTCGGGCAGACACCGACTTTGGAAAATCATCTGAAATTCACAAAACACAGAAAAGATAACATTAAGGACAACATACAGCCATAGACACAAACGTTTACATTATGACATCGATAATTACTTAGTCATCATCTCTTGAACGTGGCATAGAAGCAATCTTTTCCTTTTTCATTGTATTTCTACCTTATCTCAGTCAGGTTACCAAAGGACTGTCCTGGTGACAAAATGGTGCCAAGTTATACTCTTTCCATTATTAGATTATTGTGAGCAAATAAGCAAACATTGTTCTCTTGTGGCTGGCGTACTTAGCTCCTCCAATAACCTATCGATGAATGCAGCCAATCGATACAGCAACTTCTTGTACAATCTTAATCATTATGCAAAGACGTGAACAGTGTCATTATGCCGTAAATTCACTGAAACAGATATCTTTTGAACCTACGGTACCAATGCCCTTGAATATTTGGGTTTTCAAACTCTACGACAATAATAAATTGCACACCTGTTTTTATTAATGCACTTCTGTGCGCTGACTTTCACTATAGATGCTCCATTTTACGGTAGTTAAAGAATGCACAATAAATGCGGTTTTTAGTTTGTGCCGTAATACCTCGTCCTTAAAATTGATGATAGTTATCTTCCAGTCGTGCGAGTTGTTCACGGGCATGCCCACCATGCGGGTGAGAATCGCGCAGTCGCTGTCTACGGTCGACAGGTGGATGGGTTGGCCCTGAGCACGCGCCAGTTGGCGGAGCAAGTCGATGATGGTACAGGCTGGTGGCACGGCAAGCTTCCATTCTTCGACCAAGCCGCTTGTTTCCACTAAAACCTTTACCGCCATCTACATCCACACGAGAACAAACACAAAATCGTCAGTCACAGTCAAAAGAATCAATACAAAACAAACAAACATACAATGAACAGTTTCACCTTACACAGAGATTGACAGTATAACCTCTTTACATGATAACAATAGACATACGTTGAAGAAAAAGGTGACGCGTAAGATTTCTTGATGAATTTTCCATAAACGGCTGCGTGTCTTACCGCTGGTGGTCCAATGTAAATTGATCCTTGATTTGGTTTGGAGAATCTATTCGGAGGAGAAAGCGACGACAGTGTAGTTGTCGATGAGGGACTTGATGTTTGATGACCGAGAGTAATGGACGTGGTCGGAGAGTGTTGCTTTGTTATGTCCAAGGTCGTACCAGTCGGGCGGGAAGTCGTGGGCAGCAGTGAAATCTCTGTGCCCCTCTGCAGCAGGAGACCCCTGGATGTCGCGACTGAAGAGTCGTCTTGTGTGGTTATCCGAATGCCGGAATCCTGCTGGTGAAGGGACAAAGAGACCGAAATAGAACGTGAGTGTGTATGTGTGCTATGTGTTTGTGTTTGTGTGAGAGGCAGATTAGGGAATATGGCTAAGCCCTCTGGTATGGTGGATGTTGCTCTACACTACGAGAAAAATAGGTTCAACTTTGCACCTTTACGGGTGCAACGTTAATAATGATAATAATAATAACAATAAGGATAATGATAATAATAATAATTAGGTCTTTAATCGAAGGTGCCTTCTTTCAGTGTTGCCGCTGCTCTACCAGATGACCCTGCCATTATTTTTGCCATAGTGTTTCCAGGTACCCATTTATACACTGGGGTCGAGAGGGACGTGGTGGGTAAAAACAACGTGTCCAAAGACTTAAGCACTGGGCGGGAATCGAACTCTGGTCCTCCGATTTGGAGTTGGGAGTCTTACAAACTATACTCCGGCGCCCCCACTCAACGTTGCACCTTTCAGACCAGTGTGAACTTTTAAAGGTGCAACATTCCTCTTTCTAGTCTGAAGGGTGCAAAGTTGAACCCGTAAAGGTGCTCCCATTGTGGCACTGGAAAAGGTGCAAAGTTGAATATATCTTATATTTTTAAGAGTGTGTAGACTCTAAAAAAGAGATTCTTAATTCAAATCCTACAACACACACACCAGTGGACAAAATGTTTTACCCGTTGTGCGCCTCTTGACACAGGTGAAGAAATGGGTTAGTATCACATGAGAATAACGCCAGGACGGTGTGAAAGAACAGTGCTGTAACCTAAAGAGTTTCTCTTCCTATTACCTTAGTAATATTATTATCATCATTGCTATCATAATTACCATCATTGTTATCATTGATGTTGTTATCGTCACTATCACTTTCACTATAGGGGCTTAATATTTTTATCACAACCATAACTATCATGAAAGAGTAAGAATGAAGATGAATTAGGTGAAGTCATTGTTTACATCTTTGATCACGCTCCTCTTTCAAGGGGTGGGGTGAGAGGGGTTAAAAATCCTTAAGTTTTTGAATAGTGAATCGGAAAATTGTCACTTTATTCTTAACCAATTAGGAAATGTTGACAATGTACAACGGACAGCCTAGAAGCAAATTTTACCTCGGCCGATACTCCTACCATAACACTGAAACTGCCATTGTGTTACTTCAACATGTTCAAGGCACATGCCTATGACAGAAAACTTTGTCACCATTGATCAGAAATCAAAGCGTAAGTTTGACGTTTTCGAAATACATACAGATATTTTCTTCATAAATGACTGTTTAAACGTTGTTTCAATGCTGGAATTCACTCCTATGTTGTGTGTTTAGGAGGACAGACGTGACAGAAGACAAGTGTTAGACTTTGTTTGCCACTGGAGTTTGGTTATGGATCCACTATTAATTCGTGACTCTCGTGCAAGAGCACTCAAATTTTGAGTCCTCTAACTTACGCGAGAGTCACGGATGGTCTCATTAGGAACAAGAACAACTGAGGACAGTCAAAGCCCTCCAACTCTGATCCTGCATAGGATCAACTTCTCTCGACTCACTGTGACTGCCTGGACAATATCTGGCAGAGAAGGCGTTTGCTCCTCAATTCCCGCTTCACTCGTAGCAAAGGCAGGGGGAGGTAACCCGCTCATGTCAACAGGTGGTGGTGAGAAAGGCAAGTCTTCCAAGGGCTGTGGGGAGTAAGGCGAGTCTTCCAATGGATTTGTTTCCGTGTTGACAGCTGCAGCCGAAGGCAGGTTGATGCCCGTTGTCTGGGTGCTCGGCAGCACGTCGGGTAAATGGCCGATGGGTGCGTGAACCGGAAGTGATCGTTGGATGGGACCAGGAGGCGGTAAGTGAGGTGGCCTGAGGGATGCTTTGGGGTCTACCTGTAGACTTCGAGTGGTGCGGGGAGGCGGCTGGGTAGCGTGCGGTCCCGGATATCGAACCTGTTTCTCTGCATTTGGCGCCAGAAATTGAATTACGTCGTGCAGTTTGTCGGATCTGCCGGGTACGTGGGACGTGTGAGTCCTCAAGTCGGCCGTCGACGTATGCGTTGAATCTACAGAGAGCAAAGATGAGGGGGCTGTCTTGGAGGTTCTTGACCTATCGTTGGTTGGCCCATGAGATGCCTGGCATCGAATAACCTTCTTAAGGTATAGGCCAAACTGTGAGCCCAGGGCAGTAAGAAACGGCAGAACCAGTTGTTGGTTTTCCCCCTGAGTAGCAAAATGAAAGAAACAAGGTTAGCTAAAACAGGAAAAAATCCCCAAAATATAGCATTCTTCGAGAAAGGCAAGATGAGAAAGGTTTTTATCAACACATGCTTGGCATTCAGATAAATGAACTTAGGTTCCTGTAGCAACGCGAATAGATAAATTGGAATTTAGCAAAGAAGCCGACTGTGCCTCTGAAAAATTTGATAGACAGCTTCCTTCTGACCTGCAGCTTCGGACTTGAGCGATGTCGGTAACGGTCGACGAGGCGCGGGAAGCGGCGCTGCTCCCTCTCAGTGATAACCTCGGGTAGGTCTCTCAGCAGGTTCAGTAGGTTGGACGGCTGTGAATGCTTTCTGACACAACTCCGGACCTCGCTAGGCCTGCCGGTACCCGTTGAAGTCTGGCCGAACCGTCCTGTCGGCTGCCTGAGAAAGAGCTGGCTGGGCTGCTTGCTACTTCTGTGGACGAGAGACGGATCAAGTTGGTTCGAGGAGACAACGAAACTCCTGCCCCTCCAGGGGTAGTGCCTGATGTGGTCAGTGGAAATCTCATGGACGAGTGTGGAGAAGATGAGAAGCAGAGACAAAACCCAGTCTCCCATTTTGTGCGTCTGGAGCATAGGAAAGAGGGGAGGGGTGCGATTATGTCAACTATTATTTACATATATCCAGTTGTCAATGTTTATGAGTGTTTATGAGTGCAATTGTTCCGAATAACTACTACATAAGCGTGCAAGTTTAAACGACGCGAAGCGGAGTTGAATAGAACGGTTAAACTTGTACCGAATGTAATACAGTGCACTCCCATAACAAACACGGTTACAACGAAATGCCGGTTAAGACGAAGTAAAAATTCAGGCCGCAACATTATCCACTCCATGTATTTTTATTGTTTATTTGTTCGGTTATAACGAAATTCCGATGTAACGGAAAAAAAAAAACCTGCCGGTTCCGAGGACGTCGTTATAACGGGAGTCCACTGTATTCGAAGTTTCGCAAGAAAGATAAATCATTGAATATTTGTTTTATACAACACACTATAAGTTATGTTTCTGGCTGGTGTAGACCAAAATAAATCTGACGTATAAGCATATAAAAATCATCTATGAGGAAGACGAATAGGTCTTAATGCTTCAAGGGACACAAGTTCAGTGTGTCCTAGGATCCACTGAACGGCTGGCTCGCTTTCTTTACCCTTCAATAGACGCCTATTGCGCTGACATAAATAGTGAACGTGGGATAGCTGATTCTTCTGAATGTCATGTGACCCGAATTCATCCAATGAGATGCAAGGATCTATACTTGTGTTGTACTTGTATAAGGATTTTCGGTCATTAACGCTCTGTCAGTTAGTGTTGCTGTGGAAATTGGAAATTGTAGTTGTGATTAATGAAGTGCTGACTACAAAGTTGTAATAAAAACAATGGTTGTCATGATTTAAAACCATTTCAAAACGTACTTCCTCATAACCACAAATTGTGAGTATTCACCTAAATGCATTTTATGCGATGTACCCTCAACGAACTTTAATGCTAGGACCTCATCTTCGCTGGGGTGACAAGACCTTGTATCTCAAATTTTGGTAAAAATGACTTTTTTTTTTAGATTAATGGTCAGACAATCGGTTAAGTTATGTCCTGTCCAAATTCTAGATGCGGCACCTTACCCTAAAAATGAAGCCATCACGGCATGTCAAAGGAAGGCTCTCCCATTCGCTGTAGTGCTTTGACCGCTATGGTTTTTTTTTTTTTTCTCTCTCCTGAACATTCGACATTTTGTAGATACACTGCAAAAAGTCCGGTGTTAAATAGTGAACACCGAGCTGGTGTTAAATTTTCGGTGCTCATTTAAGGTGTTAAATTAACACCTCTGGGTGTCATTTCCAAATATAAAACTGTTTTTTGAAGAGTTTCTTAGTAACTGCACTTCTTGTTGATTTTTAATTTAAACAAGACGATCAAGAATTTTACATTAAAATACTAGATTTTTGAAAAAAAAATTTGAAAATAGATTTACACCACAGTAACACCAGCTGGTGTGGTCTCTTATTGAAGCTGGACGGGTGTTAAACCATTGATATTAACACCAACAAATATCAAATGAACACCATGTGGTGTCATTTTTTAATTAACACCAGTACAGTGTCAAAATATCACCAGGTACAGTGTCAAATTAACACCACGAAGTGTCAAGTGAACACTTTTCAACACCATCACAGTGCATTTTCCACACCTGTGGGTGTGGTCCTCTATTAACACCTGATCGGAGTTAAATTTAACACCCATGGAGTTAAATCTAACACCGATGTTTTTACAGTGTACGAGGTATTGTCGCCCCAGCAACGTCATATCTCTCTTCGTCATGTTAATGATATAGCACACTCGATTAAACTTATTCACCAACGACTCTATTGTCTTTTTCACTAAGGCTCAATAATTCATTTAAACAAGGGATCCAAGCTAACACATATGATATTCACTAGTAATTCTTATCAAAAACATGATTGCCAATATTGCCAATAACTCCCGTAATAGAGCATACTCAACTAAATTCCTGGCGCTTTTTTACTGATGATAAGTTAAATTTGATCGCTCATCTTGTATTTTTTTTTCTTGGGAAAAAAATTCAAGAAACCCAGAGATTATTTATAAACTATTTATATACATAATTAAATTTTTTGAAGGCGTATTGTTAATTATTGCTGTATCTAGTGACGATATTACCTTGTTGAAATAACTCAAAAATTTCATGGGAAAGCTCTGCAAGGATTAGCATTGATAAAATATAAAATCCACTCCTAAGAGAATATAAAGGTGCACCTACGATTGTGAATTACGTGCGCCAGCTAATCCGCCAATCTTCTCTCTGTCTTATTCTATATTTAAATTGGAAAATCTATATTTTATGAATGTGGGATCTTTGCAGCAAAAATGTTTAGACTCTTCATTTAGGAGAAATAAATAAGTACACATTGTTTAACTCTTCGACAAGAAATATCTATATGTACCCGTTATCAGAACATTGAATTTCTTTAGGTATTAAATAACAATGAACTGCCTGACTTCGTATATTCCAATGTTATTTTTACAGTACTCTGTGGTGACAGTATGAATAAAAAGAATTATTAATTATTTTGCAGAGGTCATGTTTTCTTTCTCTCGCTCCTTCAGGCTATCAGATTATTTTCTATCTAATGTTTTGTCTATGTTTTGTGTTGTTGTTTTTTCTTGTCAGTACTCTCTCCTTGTCTTTCATCTTTCTTTTTGTGCGAGTGCTGGACTCAAAGGTGCCCGCGCGCATGTTTGTCATGTCCATGAGTAATTTGGACGTGAATTGTATGTATGTGTTAGTATATTTTGATAATGTATATCAATATGTAAAATATATTTACGTATACAGCCCCCCCCCCGCATCCGCTTTTCTGTATATATGTTTATGCATACATTATCTTAATTGTCAAAATTTTGTAAACACGTCATACCGCAGATTGATTGAAATAGATTTTGTACGTTTAGTTATTATGCAAAGTGCATTCTCGGTACAGACTGGATTTTCAAACTTTTGTTACTATCATTTTATGTGTAGATTTATGATACGAATATACTTTGTGGAAAAGTCTATGAATTAAATGAACAAAATGCATGAATAAATGAATTAATGAATAGATCACTAAATTGATAAGAGGAGAGAAAAAGGCCCACGTGTATAGACACTTATTGTTATGTGTCCTTTATGTATCATACGTCTTTCTTTTAAGTGTGTGTGTGGGAAGGCTTCAGTTATTCAGCAGAGTTAGCTCTAGCTATATAGCCTACTAAATGCAAAATCACTAAAGCAGTGATAGCTTATGATGAAATGTAAAATATAACACTCTTGAAAAGGATGCAAACTGCAGAACGGAAAGGCTGACAATGAATTTAAAATGGATCAGATACCTTGAATTCTTCTCCCCATATGGAAAAAAAAATCCTGAGATATAAAAAAGGAAAAGTAAAACCCACGCCGTCATAACTCAACATTCAGTGAGATTGTACTTCCGATACGTCAATAGACACACAATGTATACCGTATATAATTGTCATAGGTCGCCACTTACGCTAATCAATGAATTTCTTATGTTTCACAATATGATTCCCGAATCACATTTACGTACTTTACGCCATCTTCACAACTGCTGTCCTTGTAGTGAGTGCAAAAAGTTATAATATTCTATCATTTTGCAAAATTACCTGAGGAAAGCTTCCGATCGTTTTACTTCGCCAATGAAATTTGCCCTGTGCATTCCAGCTTTATTTACTTCAAACTTTGTCGAAGACTATATTCTGTCGAAGTGCATATTAGACAGGAAATAAATTGATATCTTTACTTTCTGTAGTGCTTGTACTTACGTATATTGACTCATATTGTTTTGGATGTATTCATGGTTCCCACTTTCCTAAATTTTGTTGCTAAATTTTGTTACTATGTATGAGACCCTGCACCACAAAACCAACAAAATGTCGCCAGATATGGCTTTTTAGTCAAGGGCAAATTATAAAAGAGCACACTCTAAGCTTTAAAATGATGTATAATTCAATTTAAATAGATTCTCCTAACCTAAATAACTAAATAAATATTTTTTTGATATTTTAGAATATTTTCTTTGAGTTTATACTGTCTATAAACTATGAAATAATTAATGACTGAAATTTGCCGTAAATACAGCATTTCACTTGAAAGTATTTACCACAAGACGCTTAATCAGATACAATTTCCTTCACTATTCTTTAGACTTGAACTTTTAGTTAGAAATAAAAACATTCCGTTATTTTGTTATTGTGCAGTATCCGCTGAATTATGTTGTACAGAATCATGTGTGAGACCTGCAGAGGACAGCTCTTTTCCCGTTGTTATCACTACAGCAATATATTGTTAATATAAGCGTTGATCAACAGAAGAAAAAAAAAACTTACTTCAGATTCAGATGACAAGAGATATATTTTTTTTAAATCGTGAACTCAGACCATACAAGTTATTTCTTCTTTCTTTTTAAACACGGGAAATATCTGGAACACCCTGACATACACTGTAAAAAATGCGACATGCGACATGTTTATGAACTAAACACAGTGTTAAAAATATAAACACTTTGTTTAACATCTAAACACCCGGTGTGTATAGCACGTTTAAAGTATTGAGAGTTAAAGTGTTTAGCTTGGAGTGTTTAGTTCGAGTGTTTATTCTGGTCACGCTATGTTAATCTCAATATGTCCATATATACATGTAAAAGTGTTGGAAATGGTGTGTAAATTGCAATTTCTAGTTTCATTTTATCACGAGAAAGTGGAAACTGTTACGACATCAAGATGCACTATGAAATAATTCATGTTTTAGGCCTTTCACGGAAATGCCTAATCAATAAGGAAAAAGGATAACCTAAAAATATGTAACACAACTGTAATAAATTTATATTTTGGTTTCGCATGTACAGTCCTATATTTTAACTGCTAGAAAAAAAAATGAATTGCCTTTGTTAATGATTTCGTTCATGGTTTAGGGCATTACCCAAATGTTTGTTGGTTAGGCCTAAACACTTCTACTGTCAGGGTAAACAGACGCGTTTACATTTAGAACGCCTCGTAAACACGTTCTAAACACCGCACATGTTTAACATAAACACTGTGATACTCGTACTCTACAAGTCAGCAGCGCATGTGACATGACGGCCGCGGCCACAACGCACGCAGTGCAAGTGCCCTGTGCGTGCGCTTCTAGCGCACACTCGTGCTATGCATATTATGACCATAATCAATGCACAATTGGCGGGAAAGAAGATGTGCGCGTACGTACCTGTACGGATGGATCTGTCTGATTGGATGGCTGGTGCTGCCCTAGCAGCGTGATGTGCGTAGGCCTACAGTACGTGCGCAGTCGTTGCTTGGCACACTACACTTGTACACTGTACTTTACGACTCGATCGACTGCACTGACTGTTACTGCATAAAGCTAAAGGCCAAGGAGCGGATCTAGCTAAGATGGCGTCGAAGCGATAAAGTTCTAGCCTGGCCGGCCTGCATGAAAGCGGTAAGTCTGCTAAGCCTGCTAAGTCGGTGAATAACAAGATTTAGTGCAAAATTGCCCTCGTTTAATGTAAAACTGTAGTAGGCGTAGAAATAGGCTATGCCCTTAAAGATTTTGCTCGTTTGTTTTAGTTTTCTATTCTAACGGTTAACGTTTATAGAACGGGGAACGCTCTAACTGTAACGTGTTAGTGTTGTTAACGTTACAATAGGCCTACACTCTACAGATTACCGGTGCCGTAGTTATGGGTAAACTCGGCCTAGCGGGTAAACTCACTGTATCTTTTACGAAGTTATGAAGTATCTTTCATGTGAATGACGATGGGTTAGTGACTATATTATGAGTGAAATTCAGTTTTATTCCCTGTAAATTCTTCATAACTCAACAGGTGGTGAAAATTGAATGTAAAGCCCGTAAGAATAGGATGTCTTGGAAAGGGATGCCGATGACACCAAAGTGGGTGACGATGATGTCCTGACGACTGTATAAATTCTGCAAGACATTACCTCTGCTGGCAGAGAACGAGGCATGCTGCAGTCAGCAGAGTAAATCAACTGGGGATAGTACATCACTGTATACAGCACTACCCATGTGGAAAGTGGAAATCAAGTAAGTACTCAGAATTGCAGAGCCAAATCAATGAATATTATGTACTTAAAGGGCATGTAAATGATTTTCTATAAAATGCAGATTTTAGATGCTTTACGTTCTTCTGTTTGTTTGTTTGTTTTGTTTGTTTGTTTGTTTGTTTGTTTTGTTTTGTTTTGTTTTGTTTTTTTTTTTTTGGGGGGGGGGGGGACCTACTCCCGACTCCCGAATCCTACTACCTAAAATAAATATGGAAAATTGATTTATTGGAAATATTGTTGAAAGTGTAAATTACAGGTGTGAAAATCTTCACCCAAGAGACAAAGGATACAGTAATGGTCGTAACTCTGCTTGATAATGATGATGAATAAGAAAGAAACAACAGCAACAAAAAAGACTTGAACTATGTCCAGAAAATTCAGCAAAGTAAGTAAAAACTGACGCAAGACACTAAGTGGTAATGTGACGAAGGGATTCTGTCATTCCTTTAAATTTGAACTTGCTTATGGATTCAGTCAACTTCTTTGCTACCCATTCATTTTCAGAATCTATGGGAGCAGTTAAGTCCATTGTATTGCAAAGCCAACTGATTTGTTTTCCTTGTGTAATCATTTCTTTTTACCAGCACCAGTACGTCATGGAAGAATTGATCAGGGATCACGCCAAACCTGTCTGGATTAGAATGAAAGATGCATGCGCTTTACTATACACCCCGTCTAAAAGTGCAAACATCTGAGGATTACAAGGACATCGCAAGATATACTGATATACAGTATATCTATAGGCCTACATGCCATATAAAGGAAATGAACCATGGATAACAATTTTGAATGTTAATAATCTTTTTCCCGCTAGCCATGTGACGTCTCACATCGTAATGATGGACTACAGACCTATTAGGAGGCATCCCACCTGTTAGAGCAACCTTTCTATTGTGTTTTTTTCTTCACTGACAGTGTGCATGTAAACCTGTATACTAGAATAAAGTAAATCATATGGGGAATGATAGGGTTTTGTATGCGATAGGGCTTCAGTTCTCCGTGTGTGTATTACATAATGACGAACCTCTAAAGAAATATGAAGGTAGGGGCCTATATAATTCAAAGAGGAATTCAATGCTTATTTGATGAAAATTGGTTTTGAAATGGCAGGGATATCCAAAACAAAGCGATTCTATTGTCCTCTGTGCTTACGATAATGGTCACCTTCATTCTTATTGCTCATAGATATGTGTAGTTGTCTTTTTTTAAGAGCTGGTACGTAAAATTGTAATTTTATCTAATATGTAAAGACACTTCCTCGAAATCGTTTTGCACAGTTATTAAGAAAAACAATATTATTCACTTCATTTTATTCATCCACCAATGTCCTTGTAATTCACTGTTAAGATATTACTCAAGAACTTTGTTCGATTGGCTTTCTGTTATATTCTTGTGCAAAAAGGAATATAGAAATCAAAACAAATCAAATCAAAATATCTGCCATTTCATTTTTTTCCCCTCAGGTGCTTCCTAATACAATGAGCAGATATTGGACGCAAATGAGAGGCCAGTAGTTGTATTTGTTCGGAATTCTTTGCAATTTTCTTGTAGACCTGATAGGAAATGCAGTATTCGCTAGTTAATACAATGTATTTTCTTTCTGAGATATTCTTGAAATCGGTCACATGGAGAGAGGTATTAGAAATGTAGTACAATGTACAACATGTATGGAGAATAGGGAGGAGTCTTGCAACTGACAGACAAATTGACAAGGGAGGAGTCTTGCTGATCACATTGCGTGTTCATGACACCCTTGCATACCCTCCCGACTCCAGTTGCAATGCATTATTTTTTCTTTGTTCATATCCTCTTGTCTTTACCAAAAAATTCTGCTGTGTCGAGATTGAAAGTAGCCCTCCATACCATGATTATGTGGAGTATGATGAGACTGATTAGACTCTAATAGGCTATTCATGTATACCCATTGAGTTTGACTTCTTTCTCCAAGGTTCTAGCAAGGTACAGTTGGAGAATTTTTTTCTTACTCACCCTTTGAAATCCACTAACATTCTAATATTTCCCTCAAAATAGCAAAAGTGAAAAATCCATACAGTACTGTTAGCCTACATGTACTTTCAGTGATCGTCGCAGTGAAAAGAACAATATCATGTATGTATTTAAGTTCCATTATTGGTACTGATCAGGGAGTGCAGATGTTCACCACAGGCTAAATACAGTGAAAACATTTTTTTTTTTTTTTTTTTTTTTTGGGGGGGGGGGGGGGGAGGGGGTCTCCTTATGATGGAGTGCATCATCTATACTCCCTGATCAGTACCAATACGACCATAGTGTTGTGCATTGTATAATTTGCCGTGAGCCTAATCTGGTTCAGGTACCCAAAGCACTTTGCCAATAATTGATGCAATCTTGGATTTGTTCACAGACTGCAGTTATGTTCCTGGAGGTGTTACATATATGTCAAGCTTCCGAAGCGTTGAGTTGCAATTCACAATCACAAGTTTATTAGTTTGTTTTACAATACTAAGAATTAGTTCTGAATACAGTAGAAAGACGGCAATTCTTGAAAGTAGGCCAAGAATTACATGTAACTGAAAAGTAATTGTTAAATGCAATATTGTTTTTTCTCCAAAATGAGTTATGTGCCATTTCCTGCATATACAAACTTTACTGTCTGTATAGAAGAGAATTTCATTTACGTCTTCCTGTACAGGACAGTGACTCCCAGGTATCTTGCATTTAACTCAGTATGGTGTCGTATAGCAAAACATGGCAATATCTAAAGGGGAAATCCAGTGAAAATACAAGTTAGTCTGATAAGAAAGAGTAAAATATTAAGAGGTCATTGGTAAAATTTTGATCGAAATCGGATGTAAAATAAGGAAGTTATGACATTTTGAAGTTTCGATAAGTTTTGAGGATACAGTTCTTGAATGGTTAATTATGAATATGCAAATGGCAACGTGGGCATGTCATTCCCCACTTACTTAATTTAAAGTTTTTCATCCAAACGATATTATTCCCGAGGCTCAAGTCCTGATATATCTAACTGATCACTTTCTGAAGTTATTCAACCAGCAATACCATAATCTTTCACATTTCATTAACATAAACATTGAATTTCATCATATTTTTTTTTGTACACGATCAATGGAAAATTGTGAGGTTATGACATGGTCAACTCACTCATTTGCATATTCATATCCACTTTTAACTGCTTCGCAGAAATTAGCAAAACTTCAAAAATTTTATAACTTCCTTATTTTTCATCCGATTTCATTCAAATTTTTACTGTTAAACTTGTAAGATTTTACTCTTTTTTATCAGACTATCTTATTTATTGGACTCGGCTTCCCATTTAAAGGATTTTAACTTATTATTCATCAGATATTGCCCAAGCTTTGACTGATGTTTTGATAACTTACATTCAGAGAAGTGCCTTTGACTCTTGTAGCCAAAGTGTTTGTGAAAGCTAGCCCAGGTCTTCCCTGGTATTATGCGTTGTAAGTGTGCTGATGATTTGGTACATTACTGGGTAAATTCTATATAATGTTATGCGTTTATCTCATTCTATGCAAAAGTGGAAACAATTCACTTTACATTAATAATTACATGGGAATTAACATGCATGATGAGTAATGTATCATTTAAACACGTAGAAATTAGCATGTATGAATGTATGATGTGTAAACATGTCTCATATAAACACGTGGAAATTACCATGTATGATGTGTGAACATGTCTCATATAAACACTCAGCATGTATAAGGTGTAAACATGTATCATATAAACACTGAGAAATTGCGATGTTTAATATGTAAACATGTCACATGTTTAGTGTATGCAATTTTGTGATCGATCTAAAAATCAGACATGTGTTCTGAGAATAAACACTCAAATGGCAAATAAACATGTCGCAGTGTTTTTAATCTGTCACAGCGAATAAACATGTCGCAGTGTTTACATCGTAAACAGTGCGTCATGTTTATTTTTTGGTTCAGTGTTTAGATCTTAAACATTGTGGGTGATTATGTGACTGTGCGGTGTTTAGTATTTAAACACTGTGAGTGATTATGGTGTAAACGTTTGGTGTTTAGGCTATAAACAGAGCAGGTGTTTAGTTTTTAAACATCAGAACCGTTTAAAACATAAACATGTGTGTGTGATAAACACCTAGGGTGTGCTGAAAATAAACACAGCATGTGTTTAGTTCTTAAACATGTTTAATATATAAACGCGTCGCAGTGTTTTTAAACTGTCACAGAAAAGTGTTTAGTTAGGTGTTTAGAAACTAAACAAATTTTTTACAGTGTAAGCTATTACACCAAGACACGCTTCATGTACGTAATAATTCTTAAATGAAAACAGTTTCATTAAAAACAGTTACATACAGAAACGTTGGAACTCTCCAAAATCTTTGGATCAAGAAAGATTTGGGGCCGGCTATAATCTGCACATTCCTATCCGACACACTGCGCCAGCTGCTCTATAAATGTCGATGGAAAATCCTTATTATTGCCTTCGTACTTGCGAGTGTGTGTGTGTGTTGGGGGGGGGGGGGGGTGGATCGACTATTACAAACGAGATGACCGTGGAAGTGGCAAGTATTGGCATATTTATCAGATTTCATTTTGATATAATGAACGGGAACTGAAAATACATTACGAAAAATAACGAGTTGAAACTACACTGATAACGGAGGCGTAAACACGTACTGATATCCTACAATACACATCTGGTGATGATGATGGAGTTGGTGATGATGGCGATGATGATGACAGCGCAAAGCGGTCGTGAAACGGACTTAATTCAGTGTAATTTATTCTTTACTCTTCTGTGTCACATCCAAAGAATGCCTCGAGGCTATAGGGCCTACTCAAAATGTATATATGACGAGTGCTTGGCATCAAGGTGTTATAATGATGAGAAGAATAATGAATGCGTTACAAGCTCTTCTAAACAACCTCGGCACACCTGCTGCCAGACAGAGGTCTGATTTTGTTTTTATTGTTGTTGTGTTCTATCGTGTTTCACTGTTTCCCCATCCCCAACGTAAATGAGGGGGAAAAAATGGAAGGAAGGCATACCGCAAAGGGATGGATGACTTCTGGCGGCGGCATGGCCGTCTAAACTCCATTAATCTTAAATATGACTTTCATCATATCAAACACATTGAAATATGATACGCCCACACATTGTTACTTTCTCGAAAGCACTGTGGAGAAAGAAATCTTAAATAGAGAATCTATAGAAACGAAGCAGGGAAACAAGCTAACAAAAAGATTAAAAAACAAGTAGTGGAATGCAATGATTCAATTAAATTTGATCAATTATAAATGATACCAATGTACATTGAATTTGACATTTTGAATTATTCAGTAATCTGTTAGATTTTGAATTACATTCATTTTCGTAATGAGATGAATCATCTTTTTTCTCGTATATATTATTTTTCACAAAAAAAAACAAGCATTAAACTCTTGTTAATGCATGTGTTATGAGGACATACCTTTTGTCTTTCTCTGTGTTTCTGTGTCTAAATGAATTTATTTATATTTTTTAAGGATATAAATGACATTTTTCATCATTGATTTGAAATGTACATATTCTTTTCCCAGGAACATATCGCATCGTAAATATCCATATATCTCCGCATTGGCCTTTTACAGTGTGTATCATACAAACACAATGTTTAAAAGTAGAGTTACTGCAGAATGCTAATGATTTTAATGGTCACGTGACTTCATGTAAGAACGAGTGAAAAGTGCTTTTAAGCAGAATGACATTTCAGTACTAAACTGAATCCTCTTGGTCTCAAAACGATCAATGTTTTCAGAACAGCATATCGCCTATTTATCGTTTATTGTTCAAACTTCTAACGACGATAACATACTAAACAACAGCAACAGCATCACAGAAACGTCTTTATCGGTGATCTATCAATTATTAGTTCAACAGATCCTCTATAGGACTTCTTTTGACTTGAAAACAAAAAGGTAATGAACAGGACATAGGGCCTTTGCATAGGAGAGGCAAATTAGAAGTAAATTCTCCGAATTTAGTATTTTCTCTGCATATTTACAATCATTCCGGTCATGAGTCGCGTCCCTGTGAAAAAAAGGCGACAACTACAAACAAACAAACAAACAAACAAACAAACAAACAATGAGAATATGATGTCAGTAATTTCCCGATGCTGACTTGTGTAAAGTGAAAATTTTCTAGACGCGTGTGCCAACCCTGCTGGAAAGAACACATTGTTCCACAGTGTGAACTGCAGTGTTAAACACAGAGTGAATACATTCCAAACACAGTGTGAATACATTCCAAACACAGTGTGAAGTCTCTTCACACTGATGAATTCGATGGTTTTAACATTGTGACCACATTGTGAATCATCTACTCATATTGTAAATCATCACAGTGTGAAACAGAACGTTACTGTGTGGACACTCTGTGAAAATCCACACCACAGTGTGAAATCATCTTCACACTTTTAAATTCGAGCGTTTTTAGCCAACCATGAGAACACGTTGTAAACACACTTTCTTTCCAGCAGGGTTTACATCTTATTCAATCGCCAGTGACATTCGATACGAGAGTATAACCAATTTCATACTTTCCTCGTCGTAGCATTGCCTTTATCATCTTGTCTAAGTGTCTACAAAACAGTAATTAAAGCCTTCGTGATTTCCTCTCTCTTTTTTTTTTCTTCTCTTAAAAGAATAAGAAAAGAATAGATGATCCTTGCTTTGTGTGATAGCCGCTGTCGCCACCGGCTTTATCAGAAACTAGAACCAACATGCATGACCTTAATACCAAAGTAATGTTTCTGAGTGACGTTGCTCTTTTTCAGAACAAAATGCTATACTCAAATGACGGAAATGGAACAAATTACATTTCCAAACTTTTTTTCCAAGGTTACGTCAGGTTCTTTTTCCTTATTACGGCCGAAAATCAAGTGACGTATCTTCAACAGTCAACAATCTCAGTGACGGCATTCATCATCATCTATAATACCGTCACTGAGTTTTCGGATTGTTGAATATACTGTACCTCGCTTGCTTTGTGTGGGAGACAGTGATACGAAAAAATAATCAAGACAAAGTCAAATGCCTATGACATAAAGTTGGTCTAAACATTGGCCATAGCCAAAACGCATGCCTCAAAACAAAAATACAAAGAAGCAGACTAAACTTATGTAAAGTGTAACGAAATAAGTAAAGTAAAGACAGACAGCAGGTAAAGTTTGATACATGATGTGTTTTTGCCAATGCAAAGTACCTATCAGGAGAACGCATTGGGTGTCCTAGCAAGAAAAGTTGTTGATAGACCTGAAAAAACAAACAAACAAAAAACATAAGGGAACTTACGTTGCAACGCTAAGAGGCTTGCAGCATGCTTTTCCCCTGTTCTTTCGCGATTTATCAGCAGCAGACGACACTTTCCTCCAAGGGTGATTTGTCACCTCTGCTGGCTGTCGCCCACCTCCAACTTCTTATAACAGCCGATGAACAATAGTCATTTTCTCAAGAACCACACGTTGGTCGCTGCTCCTTCATTAACGAGCGAGGGAAGAAGAAGAAGAAGAGTAGTGGGGGGGGGGGTGGGAGTAAAGGTGGGGGCGGGGGTAGGGAGTCAAGGTATGGAGGAAACAAATAGGCACCATCCCCCGCTCTCCCGCTGCCTATCATAAAATATTGAACGTATCAAGGAGCGCGGACAAGTCTTGGCTATCGAACGCGCGTGTCCCTGGGGATATCAATTCGAGATGGGTGCAGAGGAGTTGGCGTGCGAGGAGAAATCTTTCGTAAGGGGCGATGCGTAACTTTTACTACTGTCTTGTCTCATGATACGTATTCGTTCAACAACGGTATGCGCAGTTCAAGAGTTGACTACTATTGGACATGACAGTTGTTATTCAAGCCTTTAAGACGAATGCATAATGGTCATTAATTGCCATAGAGGACTCATTGTATGTATCTTACTCATTTTGTATTTGATCGTTTTATTCGGATTTTTCACAATTACATTCTTAACAAAACTGACTACGAATTTCATGATTTTTTAATGGTTATTTACAAATAAGATTTTCCCAAAATGTATTTAAATGGTTTTTCGTTGTTTTTATTTTCATGTACGTAAGATATCCATTGACTTAGATATGCTAATCAAGTTTCTTACACAGGAATAATTGTGACAACAATGAATTTCTCTTTTTTTTTTTTTGGGGGGGGGGGCTCTCTTATTTGATCCTTGCTCTTGTGAAATTCTGACAGTAATCAACTAATAATAAACCTCCTTTCTTTACGTCACTGACATAAAATATTTACCATTTTCCGTTGTAAGCACTGCCTAACAAATTTAAGTCGTAATCCCCTCACTCAAAAACACTCGTCTTAAAAGTGCACTGGTTGTAAGTCTAAGTATAGCCAGAGGCGGTGAGACATCCAACACGTGTGGTTGTTACCTAGTGTAGCTGACATACAGAACACATTTTGTAAAGAACAAAAATCCTTCTAAATACACATCGACATGAATGCGCAATACGGACAAAAACTTTATCGCGAGGGATCGAACACACATTCTATCACATCCATGAAAATACTGAGCACCCGCGTGCGCGCGCGCGCGCGTACACACACACACACACACAAACACACACACACACACACACACACACACACACACACACACACACACACACACACACCTTCACTATCTTCCTCTGTGTGACGTTCGAAACCTTAGAAAACAGCCCTGCTCACACATACCAATACACAATACTGGCCAAAGCTGCACGGAAATTGAGGAGAAAATCCCTTCCGCTTTGGCCAATGAAAGGGTGAAAGATCTCTTTAAGATATTCTCCAGTCTCCCTTACTTGCCGGAAATGACGTATGTCCATTGCGATGCATCACAAACATGACGCAAATATCCCAATGTCTGACAGTGTTCTAACAAAACATGAGCTAAGGAAAGATACCTTGTACTGCTATGTGAAAAAAAAAGAACCAAACTCCAATGCTCAAATGAATAAGGGTAACATCCGCACTTGGTAGCTGAAATACTTCGTAATTTGTCGGTGGAATTGCCCTGTATTTGTACTTGGAAGGGTGTAAATTGGAAGTTGTCTTTTTTATGGTAATGTTGATGAGAGTGAGAGAGAGGGAGAGAGAAACAGACAGACTAACGGAATTGATGAGACGTACGCTATATCTCAGAATATCATCTAATTTGATTAGCCATGCGGTGAAGAATTCTGAGTAGGAATATTACACATAAATTAGGCACGCATAGATAAAAGATAGATAAACACAAATGCTCCTTGTATTTAGTATAAAAAGCCTTCCTATTAAAGGTACTGTTTACCATTTTAAGCAGTGATTTAGAAAATTTTCGAGATATCACATTAGATGCATACGTGTAGGTCAGTTGGACCACAAATCATACCATGTAAACATTGGC
Source organism: Diadema antillarum (assembly GCF_040938485.1). Lineage (NCBI taxonomy): Eukaryota > Metazoa > Echinodermata > Echinoidea > Diadematoida > Diadematidae > Diadema > Diadema antillarum. The sequence goes on along the minus strand of NW_027271926.1, from coordinate 243,909 downwards.
AATAAAGCCTAAAACATAAGGAGATATCACTATTTTTCTCAATAAACCATAACTGTGAACGGTTTAGTCTACAAGTATTTTATTATAACTATTGTTCACATGTTTTATGATAAACAATAATTAACATTGATAATACTGATTCAAAATTGGTTGTTTCTACCCCTAGCTCACATTTTAGAACTATTTTGACGCACTAAAGCTGGGATTTTGTTTTATCTGCAAATGGTAAAATATGCCTTTAAGATAAGTTTTTGATAGTATTTGTTCGGAAACATAACACATAAGTTTATTATAACGAAAACCAGTCTGATATAGCGGACTTCCGTCGAATGGCATCACAGACGCACTATTTGATGATATTGCAAAATATTGCGTGCAATATTGCTTTCCCTGAATCTATTGTCCAACCCTGAAATTTGACAACGCGCGGGAAAATCACTCCCTGCTCAGTGCTTGATTGTACCCATTACACCTAGCTGCCGAGACCAGGGTTGAAATATCGCCGCTATTCTTCATGCCTAAACTACATCAAAATTGGGCTAAACTATCTTTTAAACGACTAAATTTCACAGCAAAAGTTTATCTATCCAATAATAGAAATAGGTATAATACCCCCTATGTTATAATCGTTTCATGAATAATTTGTTGTCATGGAAAATCATCTTTATGCCTAAATTTCATACCGAATATGTTAGAATGGAGAGCTTAAGTTACAGTATTCAGGTTTTGTGTCTGAAACATGCTTATTATGGTGTTTATAGTTTTTTTTTTCCTGTTCTTTGCATATGTTATGTATATGTTTGTAATGCTGTATGTATAATAAATATACTTGTATTTTTAACTTATATGTATGGACCCCTCTGAAAACTATGCTTTGGCTGACGAAGGTGTTCCACCCCATGTATGGAAAATAAAAATTGAGTTGAATTGAATTGAATTGAATTGAATTGAACTGAATTGAATTGAATTGAATTGAATTGAATTGAATTGAATTGAATTGAATTGAATTGAACTGAATTGAATTTTGTATGCAGGTGTACGGTCATGGTATTTGAAGCCCTTTGTTTTTCCGTCAGGTTTGTCACATAATATCATGGTTTCTGAATATGTTAATGTCTTATTACAGTAATGTTCAATGGACCGCCCCCCCCCCAAAAAAAAAAAACAAAAAAAAAACAAAAAAAAACAAAACCAAAAACAACAAACAAACAAACAAACAAACAAACAAACAAACAAACAAACAAACAATAAAACTTGGACAATGTAACAGCGATGGACAGATACTGATGACAGTATGGTATGTAATGGTTCGAAAAGACAGCATCACGCTCTTCTTCATTTGATTGCATATTATGGATAAATAGTTATGCTCAGAAAATCTACGAACATATAATTATGCGTTACAACACATTTTTTCCCAAACACGCTGTAATGTCAGTTATCATGCAATAGTGCGCGACAATTATTTCTTGAACAACGAGACTAATTGAATTTGCCCTGAAAATGCAGCCACGAGCCACCTACGTCTGCTCCCACGCATTGTCCGATGCCTCGTAGGAATTCCCGCCTTAGATGTTTCTCGACGATCAAATCAACGCTTGTTCACACAGGATATTAGTGAGTTCCAATTAAAATTATAATTGAATAACGTAGTCTGCCTTACCTTCTCCCCCGTCTTTCGGATTTTTATCTAAAAATATCCAAATTGGACAGTAAATACGCTATTTATTTGCATTACAGCTATCGTGCTTGCGTTGTGATAACTAGAGCATACTCTAGAAACTTGTTGTCAATTAAGAAGAAATAAATCACTATGACAATCAGGCCAGTATATATTTTGCTTCTAAATTATCGGCATAGTCACGTTCGACTCAAGCGAACGCTCGCTCTTCCCTGCACATCCAGATTAAAACGCGGAAGCTTTCGGTCACTCAATTTTATACTGATTCGGAGTTTTGAACAGCTGAATGCAAAGTCTTCCATTCCGGTGATAGTAGGTGTATCCTTAGAAACACAGTGACGCATTTAGCAGGATAGCAGACACACACGACACGAAGTATTATTCTCTGTTTCTTTCGAATCCGCCACGACACGTCATCACTGCGTCATTGCTTAAAATGTTGAGGGACAGGTATAGATTTAACCTTATTTAATCATTGCGATCGGCTAGGAACCACGATAAATGTAGCTTACCAAAAATCTACCTTCACACAATTGCGTATGTATAAGATTGTCCCATTACATTGCCTATATTTACGTATCTATTTTCCGCGTGAACATACATACGAAACACAATACGATCGAATACTTGCAATAACTCCCAACCACGACATCCTCTTCACGAGAGAAACAATGGCAATGAAACAACGGTCATTCTCATTTTCATTTTCATATGGCTCAGTCGATGTCCCGTCTGCCCCCAAGGTTCCATGACACTTGCTCCTGCCATGGTCGGTTGAACACATAGGAATACATAAGATGTAATCACTTTGGGGGCCCCATTTTTATCAACCCTGAAGTACCTAAGTGGAATTAAAAAAATAGGGTCTCGATAAAGATCTTGAAGTTGCCTGCGACAATTATTCGCATGAAATATCTACACGCTAAGCCAAATATAAATTCTATCCACAAACATACTCTCTAAAAAAAAATCGAGTGAAAATATTCACTCTTAAAGGAGTGAATACAAAAAAGAGTGAATTTCGAGTGAAAATGTTCATATTCACTCATTTTGGAGTGACCTCAGGGATCACTCGAAGATTTTGGAGCGATCCCTGACGTCACTCTAAAACGAGTGAAAATTAATATTTTCACTCAAAATTCATTCCAATTCAACTCTAAATTCACTCTTTTTTGTATTCACTCCTTTAAGAGTGAAAATTTTCACTCGATTTTTTTTTAGAGAGTAATCCTAATCCTTATCCTCACATCAAACTAAACCTAAAAAGCCTATCACAACCCTTTAATACCCTAACCCTAGGTCCTTGGAGAAAATAACACCGGAGCAGTTGTCGCGGGAGCAAAATGTCGTGTCACCCCCTCTTGATCCAAGGTACCGGGTTCGATTCCAGAGTGTGACCGATTAATGTTTTGTGAATTAAGCATTTCCTCCCTTAAAGGGGATGGCTACTAACTGATCAGTGGGAATCAGTGGGAATGCTGGGGGATGATTGTTTCAATTTTTGTGGGATTCATTTTAGAGTGCATGATATATCTATTGTTGTGTGAAAATTATTTGCTTCAGAACAGTCTCATATCCAAGTAATGTGCAATTTAATGCCCCGTCACTGTACAGGCATGCTAACCTGTTAACATTAAACTGCACATTACTTGAATATGAGAACATTCTGAAGCAAATAATGCTGACACAACAATAGATATGTAATGTATTCTTAAATGAATCCCATAAGGATTGGAACAATCATCCCCCAGCATTCCCACTGATTCCCATTGATCAATTACTAGCCATCTCCAAGCAAGTAAAAAAAAAATCCCACTTTATTCATTAATCTGAGGATCAGGGTTGTAACCCGGTGAAGTGGTCCCCCTCCCACCCACACAAGAATGCAGACCCGTTTTGGTTTGCCCCGGGTGACTAGCAATAATCAGCAAACGCTATCAATCAGGCACACTGTGCCATATACGCTTGAATGAATTTTCAAAAGTCCGTAATATTCAATCTTGCCTGAAATGCGGTAAGTAGAATAGGATATATCAATCCCAAGAATTTCCATTTGAAGCATCTTGTATGAAACAAGCTAATGGAAAGTCAGCAGAATTACCTCCAATGACTAGATGTTGATCATTATTACAATTTCTATCCTTTGAGGACCAATTTCTATCGTCTAAAAATTGATAGAAAGAAAAAAGAGAATGATTTTGTTGTTCGCTATGTATAAAACACCACCCACAGATACTTGCATTAATGTTCTTTCGTCAGAGATTTAATTATCAAAACTAACATATTGTGGAAAGAGGAACTGCTAAAGATAAGCATTTTCGAAATCTCAGGTTAGACACTAAAGCACTTTTTCGATCTTTTTCTTCCTTTACTAATTCTGTTCAAACGGAAAAAAAAAAGTTGAGACAGATGAATTTTTCATAACATTTGAAGAAACGAGGGAAGCCAGTGACTCTATCCTACGCACAGATCTTCTCACGGATTAAACCTTCAGAAATAAAATAAAAAGAGTACCGCAGGAAAAGGTTAGGAATCGGTATACCAATCTGGTTAAATCCTGCTAAAATCCCTTGAACCTAGGATAATCTTGCACTCGACATGTTTCGTCGTTTTGAAAAGAAATGAAATTCAACCGATTCAAGCGATAAAGTGTGTGTGTGTGTGTGTGTGTGTGTGTGTCTGTCTGTGTGTGTGTAGTGTTTCATGATTTTTTTTTTCCTCTCAGGAATAGGATGCCCGAATTAAATGGGCTGTACTTATTTATAATGTATATATGAAGAGTTCGGTTTCAAAAGGTACTACATCCATAATTTCAATTTTTGAGGGAAACTAGATTTTTTCTTAATTATCATATTCAGCAAGCTCAGATCGGAATGATATTTCCCCCATTATACTGCTATATGATACAACACTAAAAAATCCAGGTCCATACATTTATTTTCAATGAATTTATCATCTTTTATATTTTGGGGATATAGTATCTTTTGAAACCGGAAGTGTATGTAGTGCCTTTTGAAATCGAAATTTCACAAACCAGAGATAGATTCATTTTACTGTCATAAGATATTTCGTGGATTTATTGTTTCTAGCTATGGGGTCGATGGGAAGTGGATGCAAGCTCATGGGGGCCTAGGTAATTGACAATGCCCTGCCCCATTTAGTAGCCACAATAACAACCCCCCCCCCCCCAAAAAAAAAGAAAAAAAAAGAAAAAATGAATATATGCATATATCATATGCATATTAATAATTTATTCATAGAATAATTTATTCATATATAAGTATGTATATGTATGTGTGTATGTGTGTGTGTGCGTGATGCGGCTTCCCGACTGCTCTCTTTTCGTCATTTACATGTAGTTGAGTTTAGCGGGCTGTATAGTCATTATAGGTTGACCGGTTACCATACGTAATAAACAGAATTAAATAAAGGCGTAATGATGTCGCACATAAGAATGAAATTAATGTATACTAAAATTGATTAGAAAAGGCATGAGGGTGGTTAAAAGAAAATATGCAGTATAATACTACCTTTGTTGCAATTTTCTTTAGTTTTTCCCCTGATCTCCTGCACTCTAGTGACAAGGCTCCGAGGAATTTGTGGCTGTATGTTCATCCGCAAGAAAACTTAATTCTAAAATGTGGCGGATCACTGTTCTATCGTAAGCGCGCGGCGCCATTATTTGGTATTCACGACGTATAATGCCAAAGAGCATTCCATTTTAAACGCCACTTTCCTACCCGCAAAATATATTAAAAGGATGGTACAGTATTGGTGGAGATAAGAACTGGGCTTGAAACTTTTTGCGAAATACCAAGAAAACACTTGTGAAATAGTACAGATCATACCATTTTAAGAGGAATTTAAATTTCATTTGATGAAAATCGGGTTTGGAATGACTCAAACATCCAAATACAAAGTAAAACAAAGCGACCATAATAAAGTGTAGGTCCCATACTTATTTAGAATTGCTCTGTTTTGGATATCTCAGCCGTTTAAAAACCAATTTTCATCAAATAAATGTTGAATTCCTCATGGAATTACATGCTCTTTTATACTTCACAAGAGGTTTCTCATTATCTTACCAAAATATGTTCGAAACCTAAAATTAGATCTCAACCAAAATATACGATCCCTTTAACGTATCACTGTATATATATATATATATATACTCAGGTTGTCGAACGATTACTGTCACTGAACTCTAAAACACTCAGTTCAATTACATATGCTGACAAACTCAGACTCAAACAATGACACATATCATTTACGTAACGAAAAAGCTGCAGTTCTTGTAAAAAAATTTTATTACACAATATGCACATGAAATAAAACAATGAGGCATATTTTCAATCCCTGATATCTGAAAATTAGAACCTCATGATCAGTCAACGAGAACAATTAATCCCCGAGTTTTGTATCAAGAAATCAGATGTGCTTGTAACAGTGCTTATTCATACATATGCGTTATGAAATAAAAACAAAAAGGCATATTTTCAATCTATGATATCTGATATAAAATCAGAACCTCATTATTGAGCTACGACATCAATTAAACTCCGAGATTTGTATCAACAACAAGATTGGCCATAGTCATTAACCTCACCACTGAGGGCGAGTGAAATTAGATTTCAACGTATTTTTCAAGGTATTGCAATAACTCATTTTGGTAGAGCCCTTGAATAGAGCAGTGGCAACACAGCAATGATTGACAAGTTACTCAGGTTAACATTATTATTATTATTATCATTGTGAATAGTAAATTTCATGGTGATATCGATAACATATCTTGATGCATTTTGCGTATAATTTTCATCTTTTTTAAATTTAGATGTAAGGAAAATGCAAGGCCTCACTCTCACTTTCATTTTAAGTCTTTGAATAAGCAATTTATGCAGTCAGGTACCCATCTCTGGCGGGGCATTCATTTACAACGGCACTGAATAATCTGAGTACGCGGAATATCAAGTAAAGTTGTATTCATCTGATTCATTTCTTTTGGCAATAAAGATTGCTCAGTATACTCATTAGAAGCGTAGAGTGTTGATCCAAGGTAATAGCAGTTTCAACGTGTTTATGCGGATGGTAACCCATGGACGTCGGCGAGAGATTAGTCAAGGGGGTATTTCCGTGGGTTGCTTGGCGCATTCACCGCTGTATGCCAGTTAGGGGGGATTTCTACATGATTTATGTGTTTGCGTTTGGTTGAGAAGTATCCGATCCTCAGCTGGTAAATCGAACGAGATTCCCTCATCCTGTTCCTCCTACGAAATGTACATTAAAGGGGAACTGCGGTCCAAATATGAGTTAGTCTGATAAAAAGAGTAAAAACTTACGAGTACATAGGTAGAATTTGACTGAAATCGGATAAAAAATAGGGTAGTTATGCATTTCGAAGTTTTGCTAATTTCGGCAAAGCAGTTCTTGTACAGTGGATATGAATATGCAAATGGGTGTGCTCACCGTGTCATAACCTCGCAATTTTCCATTAACCATGTGAAAAAAAATGACGAAAATTCAATGTTTCTGTCGTTGAAGTCTGAAACATTACCTTATTCCTGGTTGAATAACTTCAGGGGGGGGGGGTATTTCATGAAGGAACTTGTCGGATAAAATGTCCGACAAGTGAATTATATCCGACAAGTTCAGAGAAATCAGCCAATCAGACTAAAGAATTTCTCAAAACTTGTCGGATATGATTGACTTGTCAGATATTTTATCCGACAAGTTCCTTCATGAAATGCCCCCCAGAATGAATAATTTCAGGAGAACTTCAAAATAATGATCAGTTAGATATATCAGGATTTGAGCCTCGCGTATTATTGTGTTTGAATGAAACACTGGAAATTCCAAAATTTTATGTGCAAACTATATATTTATACTTGTATTTGGGATGGATTTCACCTTTAAGAAGATGAGCAGGTTTTCTGCAAATATATATTGAAAAAAATCAAGGGTTAAAACTAAAAGATAAAGAAACGAGTCAGAAACATAACGAGAAACAGAAGTCAGTTACCATAAAAACATTCTTTCCACTGGTACAAAATACCAGCAGTAATTGAACGTCACGTGTAAAGTAACAGACAAGCATGGTGTCGCTGTGTTCACAAATCAGTTACTGCTCAGCTGGGAATCCGAAATTCGGACGACCTGCGATTCAGTAGAGGTACTTTCAGTGCACTGGAAGTACATACATTCCGTACCATTCATTTCACTACTGAGTGATCCCGAACTTGCTAATTGTATAAGCTCTGCTTCTTGTGCAAGTTCCCTCCATATCTATATCCCTCATATTCTTTACTGTCGAGGGCTGTTTAAGGTCACGGTGATTTCAAGATGACCAACTAAGCAAATCACGTGTATTTATACGTGTTTGTAAAGGTGCAGCTGCACATGTACTATACTTTTGGATTATTGTTTGGATTTGTATTAGTGCTTCACGAGACCTTACCTTCTTGTTCCAATATCAGATTATCCTATTTTGCAATTGTTTGTATTATTTGGATATGGAAACAAATGAATGAGTGAATGAATGAATGAATGAATGAATGAATGAATGAATGAAATCATGTGCTATATGATCTCTTCTCTTTATGATGAGAGGCATGTATTTGTTTTCTCAAACACTCAATTCACTTCTTAGCTTCATAGCCTCTGAAAGAAGCCCTCGAGGATCATTTTTTTAGACACAAAACAGCAAACCAAGTAAATTGAAAAGCAAAGCAAAAGTAAGTGAGAGGTTCAGCCGAATGAAGCAATCTCCAATAGTGATAAGATGAATCATGTGGGTAAACAAGCCCACTGCAGTCAGCTGCAACTTCAACCGCGAGTAAATATATCCATTCACTCTTCTCAGATATGAAGTGGTTATAAGGAACGCATGATTCACGTGCAGAACGTGTCTTGTCTCGTTTGCATTCATGTGACTTCAAGCCCTAGTTTCTTTTTCATATATTTTTTTTTTAATCAAAGGGCATTGCATGTATAATGTATACTTATTGAAATATTGGTCTGCATAAGAGATTAGCATCAGCGTTTGACTTTCTGAACTGACAAAAAGTTGTTTAGCTTTGCCCACATAGTGATTACAATTATTGCATCCTGATTATTGGTTCTTTATTGCTGTTTTTCCTCTAACCTTTGTACCTTTAAGCTTTACTGTACGGGAGTTTAATGTGGATTGATGACAAACTTTATCGGGCCATTAAAAAAAATCGCAATGGAGCTTTAAAGCTCTAGAAAACACGCCTTACGCGTGAGCTCTTTCAGACATGGTACACGTGATCAAAAGAGACGTGGTTGCTGGCAGCGTCGTGATGTACTGGTTTGTAATTGCAATGTAAATGTAAATGTAATACAGGCGACAACCTTAAATGCAATACCGACCCAAAGTGTAATACTTCTGAACTTTAAATGAAATACATCTTAACTTTAGATTTACCAGACTTTGATTCTAGAATGTATTTCCTTTTTATCCTTAATATATCAAATATTAATCCCAAATGAAATAATTTTAAACCGTAATTATGATATCAGCTATGAATGTAATACGTTGTAACCCTAGATATAATACCGGTACCAAAACAATGTAGGGCCCTAATACATTTTAACCCTAAATGTAATAGCAATCGTAAATGTAGTACAGAATTCGCCCTAAATGTAAAAGCATCCATACTAATATCATACATTTTGCTCCTTGTTGCAATACAAACATGTACAAATAACATTCTAGGCTAATTTGCATTACATTTAGGCTTGACTACGGTTATTACATCTAGGGTTGATAATAGATTTAGATTAAAATGTATTACTTTTCGGGTTGATATTCATTTAAGGTCAGATTCTTTTGTATTTAGGGTGGATATCACGTCTACTGGTAAAATGTAATAAATTCAGGATTTAAGTGTACTGAATTCAAGTGAGGTTGATATTACATTTAGGGTTGACGTGTGTAACATTCATCCTCCGGTCTGCCGGTCATGACATTCTGGGGTTGAAATATAGTTATTATTGTATCTATATAGGATTGGGGTGCTTGTTATATTTAGCGTTGAATCATTATAGATCTAGTGTTAGATTAAATACGTTTTGGGTAGAAATTAAATTATTTAGGGTTAATGTTTTGCATTAGATTAGGGTGGATATCATAATTATTTGGACTTCGTATTACGTTTGGGGTAAAAAGTATTAAGTTTAGGTTAAAAATGTATAATAATCAGCGTCGACATTAAATGTATGTTTAAATCCAAAACCATCTTCCAACAATTGAAATTTGCTTGTAATACATTGAAAGGATCTACCAAAAAAAAAAATGTACCTTGATGATAAGTTGTTTTGAAGTATTTCGATGTAGAAAAAAAAAATGTAATGTAATTTCGATCCTTTACACAATTATTACACGAACTTTTTTCCCCAGAAGAGCTCTCCCAGTTCAGCATTGTGGGTAGGTGGAGGGCGATACGAGACGATCGATAGTGCCCTACCTACCATTCGTAATTTCCTACAAGCTGATACATGGAATTCATTCGCGAGATCGGTTAAGTATACTGCTCTTGCCCGATTTGTAGACTATCGATAACCGATTATAATAAAGAAACGTAGCAAGCACGATCGGGTATGATCTAAAATAACTTCAGTCATGCTTCAGAAGAACTTTTTTGGGAGGCTAATATTTCGAATTTTCGTCAATATGCAATTGAAATTGTGTTACTACAGCGTTATTTTACACATTTCTAATGCATATGTGTGCATTTTAGAGCAATCGACAGTTTGACAGACAAATGAAAGGAAACTTTATCTTTAAAGGAACGATATAGTATTGGTTGAGGTGTGGATTCAGTTTTTATCTTTATGCGAGATACATTAATCGTTAAGAAGCATATAATTCTAAGAGGAATTCAAAATCTATTGATTAAAGTAGGTTTTAAAATGGCCGCAATATGAAAAAAACAAGTAAAACAAAGTAATCCAGATTGTAGGATTGCTTTGTTTTTTATAAATTATCTCAACCATTTTAAAACCAATTTTAATCAAATAAACTTTGAATTCCTCTTAGAATCATGAATTATGCTCCTTCATTATTTCATATGAGGTTTCTCATTATCTCACAAAATCATCATCAAAAAACGTTGGACACTTAAAACCCATCTCAACCGAAACTGTATCATCCTTTTAATTATGTGTCACATTCTACATTCTTCTCATTTTATAGAGGGGAACTTTTGCAAGCACGACGCGGTCGCTCGTTGATCGTGCCGCGTGCAAAATTTGCTTCTGCTCATGCTCAAATCTGAAAATACCTCCCGTCCTAGGAAGAACGAGAACGGTTCTCAGCCAATAAAGCGTCCAGCCCCGATGTTGGGCACGATTGAGCTGCCTTCCTTCAGCCAGTCAATCGGCGATCCTGTCGCTACGGCTGCGTCCGCACAGAAAAGCGAAACTACTTTCGGAACGGGAGTCCGAGTATGAGGACCGTCACAACTGATTGCTTCCTCGTCCTATCGGTCTTCCCATCGTGTATCGAAAATTATATTTGGGTAATACAACGCCTTGGTGGTTGATCCACCAATCAGCTAATGGTTTGACGGTTTGGTTTATATGCAAGAGAGTGCAGATGTGCGCAGGCTTAGGATCCTATAGCTAGTAATACCTCCTAAAATCAGGATTACACGATACGCATTAAAAAATACACACACACACACAGACAATAAAAAAAAACCCGAAGCCTTCATGCGGCACGGCTTCAAATATGCATAATTTAGATTGCATGCAAATACCATTCAAACTGGCTTGACCAGGGGAGATGGTGACAGTGTCTTTTGGAAAGGGAGAGCAGAGCAATTAAAGAATATTTTGATTTGTGTTATTATGTTCAAGGCGCTCTACCACAGTTGACTTCAGGGCAGCTTTTCCTTGCAACTTTCTTTAACTGGTTGCAGGGATCCTTTTGTTTGTTTGTTTGTTTGTTTGTTTGTTTGATTTTGTTTCGTTGTTTAATTTTGTTTCACTTTGTTAGATGTTATTGCCTATCGCATTTTTCTTAAAGGGGAACTCCGGAAATTTCGTGACTTGTACATTGGATCAACTATATTGGTTATTCTGAGTCTCGAGTTTCAGAATTTATAGTGATTGGGATAAGGAATAAGAATGTAATTGTATAAATGTATAACAAATCGCAATGAAGAAGGATGATGACATATAGCAGCTTCACCATAAGAATGTATGAGTGGGACTAAAAAAAAGCAGAGGAAAAGAAGAAAGTATGCACAAATTCTACACAGGTGACCTCGTTAGCAAGCGGCATTTAAGGAATGGAATTGGAGTGTTACATTTCTGAAATATCATGTGAGCCTCCTACTCACGCATTTTTATGTGGTGAAACTGCTACCTTGTTCAGTGTAAAATGTCTTGGGTTTTCAGAGCATTAGTTTCTCTGCTCAAGGACTACAATCAATTCCACAAATCTAAACGTGGAGCTGTCGTTTTATGTACTGCATGATGTGAAACTGTATTATTATTGCATGGCTTTGAGTCTAGAAAATAGTTAATTCAAAAATTGAGGTTAGGAACTTAATTACGCCGTCGTGTTTACTGGTCATAAATCCACAATTATTATAGCACATTAAAAAGTATGCATAACACAAATATGTGTTGTCAAGTTTCATCTTTTACATAAATGTCACGATTTGGCAATGCTACTAAAGTATTGTGTTTGTTTGTTTGTTTAATGCTTAGATTGTTTGTTTCTCAAATTTGCTATGCTCTTGTGAATTGCTCTTCATGCAATCGTTGAGCAATCACGATCTTAATTACACACATTGCAAAGCTTATTCGGACTTGTCTTAAAAGTAAAACGATATGTTGCCCTTTTGATGTTTAGGCTGCAATGGACACATGGGACAGGATAAAGAGCTCAACGATCAGCCTCATAACTGTTGTTGCCAAGCAATCTGCTAATGGATAGAACTGGTAATCTTCCTAAGAGTACAAGAAACTCGTTATGGGATGTTGGGATTCTAAAAGGTTCACAACGTTGTGCGAACCGAAGCATAATTTCTTTGAGATTTGGCAAACACAGATTCGTAACAAACGTTAATCTCTCAAACGCCAAGAGACAAGCTTTGCCTCTATGCATTATGTATAAAGGACCATACAAGGCTAAACTAAAAAGGTCCTTCGGGCACGACAGAGTCACAAACAAAGTAGCAAGCCAAAGAGGTTACCTTCAAAGAGGTCTTAACAAGTTAAACCTCATGAGATATAGAGTATTAAACCCAAATGAAATGAAATAATGGAATTGTTGAGTGCAGTTTCCAACGTGTGAAGCATGACGCAAAGTCATGGTTTTATTGAATTATATTATGCTTCATATAGATTATACAATACGGAACTTCTGATAATGGTATGCTTAATATAGATTTTATAAAACGGAACTTATCATAATTGCTGTTCAATATACCTGAAATTATTATGTATACGTATATGTGACGTATCCATAATAGTCTACCATACATAACAATGAAACGAAAACGACCATCGAAATATACACTGAAGTAAACGCTTAAATGTATCTAAGCTGTTTTGAGAATACCCGATGAATTCAACGAACAAAGGTCGTTTGAAATTAAAAACGTTTGATTTAATATAAACACATTTGCTTTGTCTGGTTCTAAGGCACTACACGGCAGGAAGAAGATACACATGGTCCTTTAGCCATTTTGAGGTCATTTACAATAATGACAAAACTTGTAATTTGTAGTTACCGTGTGACTAGTATCGTTACCATTACAAAGATGATTGAAAAAAAAACAGATGTTTTTCTTGAAGGGTCAAAGCTCTAGGTAATACCACTTCATCAAAACAGAGGATTATAATTTCCACTGGCATGAATGTAAATAACAGTGATGACTGTGTGCACGGAGATACAAGCAAGTATCCAGGATTGTTTGCCTTGGCCTGAGCCTTGGACTTACGTCACTTTATGCATCTTGTTCATCAAGATGTGGCTGCCCTGCTTCATGTATTGTACCGACGCTTTTGTCAAAAAAAAAAAATGATGTTACACACACGGTGGATGGTAATAATATCAGTAATCGTCTTATGGTGTATCTCATGGACGCACCGCCATTATCTGCTTAGCATTGAAATGCAAACTTTAGGCAACTATCTATTCGACGCCAGGTGCAGAAAATCCCGCAGATAACACAGCCCGCCTCCAACCGCATTGTTTTGGATAAACACCGAACAGATGGACCGATGTTGTCATTTGTTCCATTGTTAAGAGCGATGAAAGCAGCAATGAGCAATGACATTGCAGCCCATCTGACTTCGCTTGTACAGAATAACAGAACTGGACATTGTTTTGCCTTTGTTTCTGTGACATCCAAAAGCAGCATGTCAACGTACTTGCTCTTGGTGTTAACTGCCTTTCATTGCGTTTCTGGCGGTGGTGCTGAGTCCAGCACTTCCCTGGCCAGAATGCAAGACGACCTACTTTTCAATCTCACCGAGCATCAACTAGACGGGATTGTGACGGGTGGTGTATCGAGATCAACGTGGCATCGGTGTGGTTTCATCGACTCATGCGTCGGTCGATGTGGCTCAAGTCCGAAGGACAGCGATTCGATCTTCTCAGTCCTCTTGAGAGAGGATAACCTATCTGCGTTAAGCACCAGTTTTGTGTGCTTCTGTGACTCACATTGCAAGAAGTTCAATGACTGTTGCTACGATTATACAAGTGCCTGTGACACTAAGAAAGGGGAACCGAGCAATGACAGTGGTGAAGTACAACCTCCCGAAGGTAACAATGAAAACCAGAAAGACCCGGGTAAAGAACCGCACAACGCTGAGAAACCTGTGAATTTCAACTGCCTACACATTGACGAGCTGGACAGCGGATCGCTGTGGGTGCGGGAAGAGTGTCATCACAAGTGGACAGAAAAGAGTGTCGAGTTCCTGTGCAGAAACCTGGACGCTAGGGATGACATTTCGACCTTGCTCGTACAAGGTGAGGACCGCACTACATATCGAAACGTCTTTTGCGCCGAATGCAATTTCATGAAGAAGTATGCATTTTGGATCTTAGACTCGTATTGCTACGGAGAACTTCCTGACCGAGTCGATGAAGATCCCAAAGTCTTATCCTACTATCTCCTGAACAAATGCGTCACAAAATTTCGCATTCCACTTGGCAGCAGTTTCCGACACTGTCTAGATGTCATTGACACCTGTCCTTCAGAGAATTCCCATGAATCTTGGCCTCAAGACCTGGAGAAGATGTGTACTGCTGGACATAAATCTTATGTTACGACTAATCCCTCATCAATAACATTTTGGGAGACACCGATCTACAGCAACGTTTACTGTGCTCAGTGCAACGGCATCAGCGCTGATGCACTATCATGCCCAACAAGAGAGAGGCTCCGAGATTTCTTGGTTCAGAATTCAACCAAAAACCAGGGACGAGAAGAATCGCTGAGAGGGAGTTACGAGAAACAGGTGTCACACCGCGTTGTTACGAATTACAATGCTGCCGCGATGCAGTCTCATTGTAGTACGGTCATCTACGGACAGAACGGGATCGTCGTCCCAATCATTGATACGTGCGAAGACGGGAAAGTCTTTGATCCGTATGTCGGGAAGTGTCGGCAGCTTTACTGCGGAGATGGCTACGAGCTGGTGAAAGACATGTGTGTACCTCAGGCAGCATCGGACCTACAGGATGTGAAAACAATCTCCGAGTTGACTGAATTCCTCAGAAACGTGGTTGAAGAAATGGCTCTCTACGACGAATTCGTAGTCACGATAAAGCTCATTACCGAGACGGAAACTCGCGACAACGAGGGAGTCGACAGTGTGTCCAATTCAAGCGCCATTCCGCTCATTGAAAATCTAATTTTGAACCATACATCGTTCGATGTTTACATCTCTCCAGTTTCATCAAACGGTACACAGAGTATCGAAGAGGAGGCTCATTTGTGGGAAGTGACGGTGACAATGGTTGTTGACAGTCCTTCCGGCGACGCTGATAAAATTTCTTCAGAGCACCTTCATGTCATCATGGCCATCCTAGATTTCTGCGATTCACAGGATTTACAGGTATACATCAATGACATGTGCCTGACAAGGCAACCACGTGATAATAATTGGTGGTTGGAGGATTTCATTCAGGGGAACATGACAGACCTGAACTACCTTCTCAGTCGTTGTAAAAACGGAAACCTAAGCGTCGTTGAATCTTCGGAATTTGTTCTATACTCCGATACCTCTTGCCACACGCTCTACGTCAATAGTACAGAGACCGTCTATGACTGTACAGACAACTACATATTTGGTTATGATCCTAACCAGGCTCCTGACGAACAAAATTTTGGGGCTCTTATTTGTGATCCTCTCTCACCTCTCGACCCCCACTGCGAGCGACTTCGATTAAACGAATCTGAGTATAGTATGCTTGCAAATGGGAGCGTCGTCGCTCAGGGCGGGCAAATGTTCGATGTCGGTGAATATTTTCTTTCCTCTGAGGGTCTGGAAATTTGTAACAATCATTCAAATGTTAAAAATGAGGAGTACGTCATTTTCTTTGACTTTTCGACACCTCAGATCATCATGGCGTGCACTGGGATGGCACTGTCAAGTATTTGCTTGCTCGTTACCCTGGCAACATACTTTTTATTCGATGAGTTGCGCACTCTGCCGGGCCTAAACCTGATGTCCCTCATGTTCGCCTTGTTAGCGGGAAATATACTATTTGTAGCTGGAATAACCATCACGCCGGGATCTGTGGCTTGCCAGATCACGGCAATTCTCCTTCATTATTTTTTCCTAGCTCGAGTCTTCTGGACCAACGCCGTGTTGGTCCATGCGTTCCGCACGTTCGGACCGAAAGTCCACAAAAGTGTGAATCGTTCTCTCAGCGTCTTACAGCGGCAGAATTCGCGCTCACGCCTTGTAGCGCACGTTCCCTACGCTGTGTATGCATGGGGAACTCCGCTGGTGTTCATCATCCTCGGGACTGTGTGGAATCAGTGCGCCTGTGGACCTTTCCCAGTTTACTACGGTGTTTACTTCAGCTGTTGGATAGCTGATCCGAAAGCTTTTACCTACCTTTTCTTGATCCCCCTTTCCATTTTCATTGTCATGAATGCTGCCCTGTATATTCCAACGGTGTGCAATATGACGAGAGTCACCAAGTCGGGACTTCGAAAAGGAAACGACGTAGAGGTGAACAGGACACGATGCAAGTTAAGCATCTATGCTAAATTGTCCACAGCTACAGGTTTCTGCTGGTTTCTCGGAGTTACCGCAGTGCTCATCAATGCAGATTTTCTCTGGTATATTTTCATTTTATTCTTGAGCTTGGAGGGATTTTTCATATTTTACTCCTTTTTCTGTACAAGAAGGGTAAAAAACCTCTATACAAAGCGATTTCCCACGAGATCACACGGTACTCGATCAAGTCAGACAAAGGAAAAGCACAATGAAATCTTTGCTATCTCGAGGTATAGTAACGAGAGGAAACTGTCGCAGAGTCAACATGAACATTACAGACCATTCAACGTGTAATGCTTTCTATTAACACCAAGACAAAATGACTGGGCTGTTTCCTTGAAAGTTTACCCTCGATGATGTTTTTTTATTTCTTTTTAAATTTTTATCATGCCAGAATTAGATAACAGCGATGCTGTACATATCATTAATCTTATATTTTCTATATGTATTGACACTTGTATCAAGCGTAATTTAAATGATTACATGAACTGGGCCGTTGTCATGGACCCCTCCCTTTGAGGAAATAATTACAAAATAAAGTATATTCTTGTGAGAGGGGCCTATTTGGCAGAGTCAAGTCACAAATCAGGTAGCTGATTTATGTCTACTGAATGGGAGCGGGCTTTCTCATTAGGACGCGACTGATGAGATTAACCTTTACGAGGCAGGTTGAATATTCATATGGATCCTCGTAGTGTTATTATAGCATTATCAAGGTATCAACATAAATCTTATATATATATATAGAATATATATATTCAGCTTTAACTGCGGTATATGAATGTATATATATAATGATACACCTGTTGAACATATAAAGCGTTTGATCGCCAAAAAAAGTAATTGAATTATAAAGATATTTCTGATCATAATTTCAAAAACATTCCTTGTTATGACAGCGAGTGATATATCACCACAAAGTTTTTATTTTACTCTATTACTTTAAAGGACAAGTTCACCTTCACAAACATAAGGATTGAGAGAATGTAGCAATATTAGTAGAACACATCATTGAAAGTTTGAGGAAAATCGGACAATCCGTTCAAAAGTTATGAATTTTTGAAGTTTTTGTGCAGTAACCGCTGGATGAGAAGACTACTGCAGTGTGTGAATAACTTAGATGTCACATGCGTACAACAATGTAAGGAAAATATAAAGAGAATTTCACAAAATTTCATCTCTTGAAAAAAGTACACATTCCCCCGACTCGTTACCAACAAATGTTATGGGTAATATTATTCCCCCTGCCTTTCGAAAGAGGCAAGTCAAGTGCTCTTTTATTATGCGAAAAAAGTGAAAATATGTTGAATTTTCTTTACATTTTCTTTATACTGTTGTACGCATATGACTCACAAGCTGTAGTAGTCTCCTCATCCAGCGGTTCCAACACAAAAATTTTAAAAATTCATAATTTTTGCATCGATTGTCCAATTTTCCTCAAACTTTCACTGATGTGTTCTACTAATATTGCTGCATTCTCTCAATCCTTATGTTTATGAAGGTGAACTTGTCCTTTAAAATGTTTATAAAGATGTCACCTAACCCGTTTGCAATCGAATTGTTCATAATGCGTCAGTATGTCACTCCGACTTGAAATTCAATTCTATCTGTTTGTAGTATATTTGTACATCTTATGTATATATGATATATATATATATATATATATATATATATATATATATATATCTGTGACGCAAGCACAAGATAAATATGAGCCATACAGGGAAAACTGCTGCTAAGAGACAAGGTTTGTTAGGTCCGCAGTTACGGGGGGGGGGGGGGGAGATTTCACATCTGGTAATTTTGCAGAATTTCAACGTCTAGTGGGAAACGCAACTGCTACAGCATTCAGCGAGCCTACTCCCACACAGGAAAATTAGTCGCCTGTCTTCGGAAGATGAAGAAAATAATTGAAAGACTCAAGGCTCGTGACCTCGGTATTTCCCAGCTTGCATTTGATTGAATATTGAAGTAAATGAAGTAGGCTATACCCTTCATATCTCTTGGATAGAATGATAGTTTTTGCATACGTTGTTTCTTTGGGGTTTTTTTGGTATCACCATATCCAACCTTTGCAGGCCTGTGTCTCTGACATGTTACTATTCACGGCCTCCTATCTCTATGGCTATTGATAATCTACGTGAGGTTGATCATTAACTGGAAGCAACTGCTCTGCATAACCGTCTTGTCAAACATAATGTCTGAAATGTACTGTATTTATACTTGTACAGTGTAAATATGGAGCACATCATTATGTTCCATATGAATTCATCGTGCTTTGCGAAAAGATGCTTCACTGAATCCCCTTTCCGAGACCAAACTTTATTCCTATAATATCATTTTAGGTTAACTACATTTGTATAACTATATGAACTATAATGACTTTAAATGGGAACATGTTCTATTTGCACAAAACGATGGAAGACTTGTGTGGAGATGTTGATATGATCTCGTCGAGTTTTGCCACAGAAGTCATTACCACCAATCGTGAACGCACGTGGCAATTTCATATTCCATAACTTTCTTTTCTTTTAAATCTATTTGTGAAATTTGTTATTTGTTTGCTATTTGTTTGCTTGACGAACCCTGTTTTAACTTTCAGTGGTACATGTCGTGAAGTGTCACTGTAATATCACACATCAGAATATTGTTGGATATTTTGAATACCAGAGCCAAGTGCAGTCATTGTACACAGATAGAGAGAACGACTATGAAGTAGGCATGTGATTTTGCCTGGTACCACACAGAATTCAAGCTACGGTACCGAACCACGATGAAGACAAGCGGAATAATAAATGATCATGCTTTCTTGACATTTTTATTTTCTACAAAATTGTGTATCATAAACAACAGTTTGTCACAACTTGATGTTCAAGATGTATTAGCTAACAAGTAACAATGTCAACAATGGTTTCTTTCATACCAGGTCTGACATAGCAATGATTAAGACAAAAACTCTCCAATGTGTTATTTCATCCTCGTAGTAACAATCATAAGACGTCATTTCCTGATCCCATTAGTATGCAATTGCTGGCTTGTAGTTTGATTGATACTTTGGAGGCAAATGGTCACGTGATAGCTCAGTTAGAATGAGTAACGATTTTCTTTGTTCCTTACGCTACTGGCATAATATATTTCTTTGTTCGCTGGCAGTATGACATGTACAAAAATCACAATTGAATGAATTTCTTTATCATCATTCGTGTTGTGGCGAGACACGTCAACTTTGCAAAGATTATTAAATCCCTTCGCCTCGCTATCTGCGAATAACTTCCCCCGTGGGAAATACTCGGCGTGACATTTTATTTGATAAAAATGTGTGTTTGCTGCCTTCTTATGTTCCCCACGGACTCTCCCGTGAAATCAGAATCAAACGGTGTAGATGAATGAATTGATCTCCGGTGTGACCTTTCACAGAAGCGAGGACAATGGTCAGGTAGGTAATACCACAGGGGATTAAAGTTAAAGCCACCCCCCCCCCCCAAAAAAAAAGAAACCTTTGCAAAGCGCTTTATATATTAAAGAGTTTTATCGCAAAACGAACTAACTCTATTCTTGTTAAGTTGAGATATTTGTGATTAAAAGCTGCTAAAAAAAAACCCTAAATCAAAGAAAATAATATGAAAATACAGAATATTCTATTCAGAATTTCTAGAATATTCCTTGTTATGCCACAAGTGAGGTATTACTGGAAAGGTTTAATCTTGCTCTATCTGATGATGTACTTACTATGAAATGTAAAAAAAAAGAAAAAGATGTTGCTTAACTCATTTTGCAACAAAACTCTTCATATATATATATATTTATATATATATATATATATATATATATATATTATATGTGTCTGTATGTATGTATATATATATATATATATATATATATATATATATATATATATATATATATATTGTATATTTATATATATATTTCTGTATGTTTTTCCCCCGTTTTTCCCCAGGGTTGGCCAATATGTTAATATATTATGATCACAAGGGGAGACGTGGGCCCCGGGCTAGATCTGTGATCTTTGCCAAGAATTAGTGACTTATCAATACATCTGGCCTCTATCGTAGCTTGAAGCGCGTGGGCAAATAGCCTGAAGATAAAAGACAAACAATACTTAACGAGCTTTAGATTACCTAGTATTGTCCTCTGTCAGTCAACACATCATAAACGATGAAAAAGACAACGAAGAATTAGACTAATTCTTGTTTAATCGTGTGCAAATTTCTATTCTGTGCGTTTGTCAAATAAGCCCCGGCATAAGAACTAAGACAAAGTGATACAATTTGAAAATGTTTGGACGCACAATTGACAGGCGATACATGCATAATGTATATGCCACTATTTCGTGTGTGCTTTCATTTTCAGAAGTAACAACACTGTACTGAATTCATCATTAAAAAAACCCCTTCACTTAAACATTTTTGTGACGGACTTTTTTGAAACGTCACAAGCGAGAATGGAGGATGTATGATACGTAAACTGAAAATTATATCCTTGTCTCTTCACTTTCTGTATAAGCAACGTATGTTACGTACTAATAAATATTTCTTGATTTACGTCTTTTCTTGTAATTGATGTCTTTGGTGTCAAGATTTAACGTTGGTTGATCGAATTGAGCAGGTGATCGAAAATATTGTGTGGCACACGAACGCTAACGCACTAAATCACACAGTCACACATACACTATCAGCTTTGTTTGTTGTTTGTTCGTACAACAAACAGCATTCATTATGTTCTCTTCTCTTCTTGTTAATGCAAGTACGGGCGTGACGTACCTACATTGCTTCATAATACCTCCCTTGTGGATTATATCAGACTACTTCTTATCCTTTTTTTTGGGGGGGGGAAGCTTATGTGCGTGTGATTATATGTAAAAACAAGTTTAATTTTTCCACAAAGTTCCCTACTCACTAAAGTTTTAATCTTTGAAGGCTCTAGGCTTGGCTTAACGAACGTATATTCCTTTGCAGATCTTAATGAAAAGTCGGCTTTCGAGAGAAATACAAATATAGCGTTGTCAAAGCTTCCTATTTATAAACTTCATCAGTGCGAAGGACAAGTTTTTCCTCTTTTTCCAATCTGAATATGCGGGACTTAAAGTATCGAAAACGTCGTATAGGACAGATATAACGATGTCGAGAGTCCCAGAAAAATAGGAAATTGTTATTTTTGAAAAAAAAATGTCCTGTGACCTTTCCAGCAATCAATCCTGCTAAGATTGGATTCTTTGATAATGATACCCACCAGTTCTTTTTCATTTTTTATTTTTTGAGTTGGTTGGCAGGAGAACACACAATCGTTCTACACTTTTCTGCACTGCCATGTACCGAGGTTGCAAACACTCATCGGATACATTGTGAGGCAACTTGACACAAGATTGTACATGTGCATTATTTCGCTTAACGCCTACACTGTGTATATATAGAGAGAGACGTTACATCTTACCATGCATGTCTATGCAAAACACACTTGCATGATGTTTAAAGAGAAGCCTCAAAGAAAGAGTAATACAGAGGGGAGCATGTACATGTATATGTAGCTTTACATGGACATATCCATATGTATGATATGCGTATAACAATATACGAAGACAGAGATAGAGAAGGATATAAAAAAAAAAACGCCTTTATAAAACCAGTTGAAAACCGTACCCGCATTTAGGTAGAGAATGAAAACTGGAGAAAGAGAGGGAGAGGGAGAGAGAGAGGGAGAGAGAGAGGGAGAGAGAGGGAGAGAGAGAGAGAGGGAGACAACGAATGCGGTGATTATATTTCCATTCTTGGACAATAAAATTAATTTTGGAGTTTATATCCAAACAATTATTATTAATACCGTCCTGCATGTTGTATATTATGTAGTGTTGTACGAATGAAAATATAAATCCTATGGGTGGATCCAACTTTACACTTGAATACAAGTTTATATATATAATCATAATATATATATTGCAGTTTTAGTTTGTTTTGTCATCACTTAATGCAAGAGAAATCAATACGAATACAAAATGATTCAATTTCTTTTTTATTCTTAACGTGTGCTTTTTCTTTTTACCCTCACTACTATTGTAATCTGTATTGAAAAACCAAATCCTCTAAGCTGAATCCTGGATGTCAGTAAATATATATATATATATATATATATATATATATATATGTATATATATAAATATATATATATATATGTATATATATAAATATATATATATATATATATATATATATATATATATATCAACACTTGAGAAAGGGCGGCGAGACGCTCGAAAATTTGTTTGAAGAAATAAACCGTTGGTGAATACAGCATGAACTTTGTTGCAGTTTTGTTACTTATATATACGTAATATATATATATATATATATATATATATATACATATGTATATATATATATATATATATATGCGTGTGTATGTAAATATATATCATATATATATATATACATATATATACTACAAAAATCAGTAGTAAATGGTCTTTCTGTTAGTTAGGTCTATACGTATTCACAATATGTATCAGAAACGTAACATGAAATAAACATTAGGTCGAATACTAACAGAAAATTCACACAAGATTTGCCGATTCCAAAGTTATCTTATTCACCGAAAGCAGCTGCCTTCGGGGTAGGTGCCGACTCGACATGAAGTGGACAATTTATGTATAAGCAATTACCAAGCTTCAATAGAGTGTTCCAATCTTTTGAGAGAATATGGAAATGAAGGTACACACACGTCTTACACAAGTCAGTCAAGACAGTGATGGCGTTTGATAGCCGAAATATCGAATACAGAGAAAATCTATACATTGGGAAATCTGCCGTGAACAAAATCCTTCTAAGTTTATACCCTTTCCTGTTTTTGACAAGTCTGGGTGGATGAACGATACTTTTGAATAACCAAAGAAAGTGTACTGACACAAGAGGCCACTCCTTGATGTATATGTTACTGTATTGGTCTTGTTTTGTGTCTCTTCTTTCACATAGTTAATGCCTTTCATTTCCGAGCTATCCGATCCGCAGTACTATCCCAAATTAAAGACAACGATCGACGTTAAAGCTTGTCCTTTTACTTGTTTGTGGGAGTGTGTTTGTGCAAGCGTGTTGTACGCGTGTATGTGTATTGTATGCGAGAATGCTCGTAAACATGTGTCGATGTGTGTCTGTGTTAAAAGGTTAATGGATAAAAGGAACTGCTACCACAACAGTCGTGTCAAGTTTCCAAGAAGGCGATGCCCGAAACAAATAAAGATTTGGGTGATACCAGTGCTGATCCCCCACGCCTACACACGGATCTACTACGTGTTTAACCGATCAAATACTAAAATATTTTCCATTGCATTCAATGTATTGAGGAAGGGCCAGACGGTGCTGTACAAATCTGCTCAAAATTAGAAGAAGAAAAAAAAAACCGAAAAAGACTTTTCCAATTTGAGACTGAAATATTAACTTTGACCCACTTGAATATAATCAAAGCCATTTCTTATCTATAACAAACAATAGCATAACTCTAAAACAGAGCACAGAAAAAAAAATTATTACCTCATTATATGAGAATGCGCCAAATGAGCGTTAATATGTATACATGCACATGAAAGACTTTATATACGTGCATGATTGTATACATAATACACATCGATAGATAGATAGATTGATAGATAGGTAGAGATATGTTAATCAGGTTCATGTGTGTGTGTGTCAAACGAATATTCATACTCCATAAGGCGTTTAAATGTTAAATTTTGGTTCATTTGTTTTGCAGACATTTAAGTTGCATGCCAAAAATAATATCGATTTTCACAAAATTCACAGCTTTTTATGTAGCATTGGCTTTGGAATCGTGATTTTTCTTTTGGTAAATATCTTTTGCTAAAGGAATTGTTTTATTTCATTTCGTGAAAGTAATGTAATTAACATACAATGACCATTTTGAACCATAAACTTTTAAAGCGGTATACTGCGTTAAAAATATCTTATATCTTTTCGGCAAACAAGCAAAATGTCATTGGAATCTTTCTGTTAAAGAGATATAGTATTTTACCGCTGAATAACAGCACATTCTGAGTGTGAATCATGTTAGTTGCGTACGTCGTTGGTAATAGTATTGGCTTAAAGATCCCCTTGCATCTCATTCTGGTCATGATAGCTTCTGCTAATTATTCAGAAAAATCAAAGTCTTCACATAGCAGATTTCGCAGTATAATTTATTTTTTTTTTTCAGATATGTTCATAAGATGTTGATATGTTTACATCAAATGTTGTAATCAATCAATATTCATATTGTTTTGCGCCCACTGCAAAATCTTTTTTTTTTCTTTTTTTTGTGATGTCATGAGCGGGGAAAGTCAACTGAGAAGAAAGTATAACAATAATTTATACGGTGTGCACTTATCAGAACATGATGTTCCAGCTAACAACAGCAAGGCATGTTTTATACAAAACTATGAGGTGGCGATATGGATCTTAATCATAATAAGATGGAATGGAAGCAATCATGTGACAGCATTAAATACTGTCCCATGTCTTCAGTTTTGAGTTGAACATGCAAATAATATCACATTATTATGTAATAAAGATGGAACCATGCATCTATGTTTGAAATAAGAGTTTAACACCGAAGAAGTGCCCTGGGCGATCATGAGAACAAGCAAACAACAACAACAACAAAATATTCACCAATGTCAGTACCGATATTGATATCTATACCGATATTATCGTCGCAACATTTTATTACACGTGTCAGTTACATTTTATACAATATCCTTATAACAAAGCTTGGGTTGATTCCATTTTATAGCGTTCGTTACATCCTGGTAGTGTTTTTTTTTTTTACATTCCCATTTCCTCCAGTCATTCTAACTTGATTTAGGAGAAGATGGTTGGTCAAAACACCAAAATATTGAACTCAATATAAAGACGGTACATGATGTTAACAGGGCGTATGATTGTCAAGAAAATAAAAGAAATAGATTTGTTACGATTACATTATGTCATATTAATTAATACAACATGATATGTGATAAAAAAGCGCAGCAACCCATTTAAAAAACTCTTTACTTGGAAAAAAAGGACAAATTAGGACATGATTGCATGAACCCATATGCTTTTATGAGAGTTTGGGCGATGGTGTGTGCCAGCGTGTATGTAGAAATCTCTCTCTCTCTATCTATCTATCTATCTCTTGCACACACACGCGCGCGCGCACACAGTATTATATATATATATATATATATATATATATATATATATGTATGTATATATATATATATACATATACATATACATATACATATATATATGTATATATATATATACATATACATATACATATACATATACATATATATATATATACATATATATAATTCTATGTTTGTTCATGTGTAAAGAGAAGTAATACGGGAGATAGAGAATAAGAAAAACAGAGGGAAATTCACTACAAAAAAAAAACAGGAACAAAGGTTCATTTATTTTTGTCTGTTTCTCCTTTTTTTGTGTCTTCTTGTTTGTTCCTTTCGACTGGTCACTCTGTTTGTAAGTTTTTCTTTGGTTTAATTTCGCTGTCTCTGCAGCTAAATCGAGCCTGATCATAATGCTGAATGTTCAATACACTCAGTGTATTCCTATAAGGAGTACGCCAGCCTATTTTCCGGCACAGACAACTAACACTAGAAAAACTAAAAACAAAAGAAATAGAAATATCCCCAGGGGTTTTCTACTCATGTGCTCATGTGGACCCCTCTGAACCTAGTTTCTTGCTGTCGAGTGTTGGCCATCAACTTTGATTTTAGGTCCCATAAGGTGAGCCAGAACGGTATAAAGAAGATGTGTCTCTGAAAAAAAAAATCACGTGTCTGCACTGATCTTTGAAGAAAATATATTTTGGGGGATTTTATGGATTTATAGCAAGTTTTGGAACAAAAAAAATGTTAACAAGCTGGTGTACAACATGTAAATGTTGTTGAGACTAGTTTCTGTGACTTTGTGTATAAACATTATATTTTTTTTGGGGGGGGGATGACTTGTTATGTCTTCACAATCTCCTTCAGTTTTGTTTATCTCTCCAAAGAATTTGGACGCATAGAAATGAAATACTTCGCAGCTAATAATCGAGTAATATAAGGGGAAGCTACAAAAACAGCCAGTCTGGCATTTCATACGCCAGGATCAAAGCTCCGTAGAGCATGCACGCTGGTTTTCTGATTGGAGCCCGCTGGATTTTGCGCCTTCAGGAACAAAACTAATTCTTGTCATCACCTTATTTTATCCGTCTTTTCACAAGAACTTTAATACTTTGAAGAGTTAACTGCATTGGACATCTGAAAATAAATACACATTTGGTTTTTTTTAAGGTTCTTTTAATAGAAATGAACTTACCACCTTAATTCTGGAAAGGAACTCTTCATATTTCTTGGCCCACGTTATGTTTTGGAGAGATGATTATTTGCGTACAGCACAAACCAGTTGCAGATTTTGCTTCTCATGGACGTTGTAAAACTGTAACAAGGAAGCCCACGCACTCCATACTGGAGGAGAATTGGAAACGGTGAAAATCAACTTATCACCTTAATTCTGTAAAGGAACTCTTCATATTTCTTTCATCTCATACATGCATACCTACTAATGTGTGTGCTACTTCATACAGTAGGCCTAGATCGACAGTCGTGGACACATTGTATAATTAATCTATTATTCTTGAATATTTTAACTATCGAAAGCAAATTATTGAAACAAAAAATAAAACAAAAGAAGAAAAGAAGAAGAAAAAAATAAATGTCAGCGGAAACAACACGAGAGAGGGGACAAGGGTGTGTCCTGTTGAACAAGCTCATCAGTATGATCAGTGCACGAATACAAGAACCATATGTAATTGCTATAAAATCCAGTCACTCTTGCACGATTAAAAGTGGGTTGAAAAAGTCACATATTACGTATATTATGGGTAATGTGTGATTGTACATTTTGTCTTTTATTGTACTTGTCAACATGTTTAACTGTGTTTCATAAACTGAGGGTAGCTGTTTACACGAGACAAACAACTAATACAAAATAGAGGTATAACAACATAATACTCCTTTAAAGTTTGACTCGGCCAAACTCCTGGAATCAGATCTTGATAGATACCAGTATGATTGAGTTCAGGGGATTAGATTTCAAATCCCACAATCATCCGAACCACTGATATTCACGATTGAACCCCGGGGATAGTGCCCTTCTCTCCTCCTAAACTGTAACGAAAACACTTCACGGATACTCTGAAATGATCACAGGGTAATCTCCGTTGTATCCCCCTTGATCTTCTTTCATTTCCTCTTTGAGCGTTACCTAAATCGCCACCGTTTCCAATTCTCCTCCAGTATGGAGTGCGTGGGCTTCCTTGTTACAGTTTTCCTCGTGGCGCAGGTAAGCAGCCAGACAATAACCCAACGGAATAATGACCTACCTGATCTGTCGATTAAAAACACCGATGGCTTAACGAAGCAGAGACTTGACAACGTCCATGAGAAGCAAAATCTGCAACTGGTTTGCGCTGTGCGCAATTCATCTCTCCAAAACATAACGTGGGCCAAGGATGGCGTGATACTGTCTCGCCAAGACCATCTCGTCTCGCAAATATCGACGGACGAGCATTACAATATCACGTTCACCACGAGGGATAATGGGCGACGGTTCTACAAACTTTCCATCTACAACATAACCAGAAACGACAGCGGAGTCTATGAATGTGCAGCGGAGTCCCACCCCTTCCAGAATGATGCTGTCAACATCAGCGTTAAGTTCCAGCCAGGATTTAGATTCCCGAGCTGCGGGTATCGCCACTACACGCCAACGCTCAACTATAACGGAGAGACCTGGGTGGAGCTAGAATGCATCACTGAGATGGGGAATCCCCCACGTCACTTGGAATGGTACAAGAATGGCCAGAATATGTCTTCTGAATCAGCGGAGACCTCGCGGTCTGGTACTCACCAGGCAATCCGAGTGAATATTACCGTGACACCAGACAGTGAAAACGACACATTTGAGTGTGGGCTGCACCTCCCGTCTGAGACAGTTCCTGATCGAAAGTGCTGTCTTGGACCCAGCCAAGGATGCCTCCAACTTCCCGTGGCGCTTACCGAATCTTCGCAAACTCCTGACCAAACAGAAGCACGCGATCAGAC
Source organism: Diadema antillarum (assembly GCF_040938485.1). Lineage (NCBI taxonomy): Eukaryota > Metazoa > Echinodermata > Echinoidea > Diadematoida > Diadematidae > Diadema > Diadema antillarum. Next base: position 214,798 of record NW_027271926.1, on the reverse strand, counting down.
GTTGATCACAAGAAATCCAACTGACACCTCGCCCACTGCATCGGATTCAACACCTGCACATAAGAGAGGACTATCTGGAAGCGCCATCTCTTCCCATTGCCGAGTAACGTGCGTAGCAGCGACATTTGCGTTGTACACGATGATGTATATCTCACTGCCATATGTGATATTGCAGAGTATGTAGAAAAAGAAGAAAACGAATTAGAAGAAGAAGAAATGAACTATACTGTCAAAATTAAAACAATAGTAAGATAAACGTAACTGCTGTAAAATACCAGACATATTCTTGTCTTGATGTTCGTTCAGAAAATCCCTGAAAGATTACACTTATTGCACTACGAGCGAGACATCTGAATAGGATGGATATGGTGTAATGCGTTATTTCATGATATGAATACTAGTTTTCAGTGCAAGAAAGAAATGACAGTGTAAAAGCGACAAATCGCTGTTGTTGTTCTTTTTTCCTCATCTTATAAGCGATGTGTTAATCCCGATACTGAATTCCTCCTGTAACTTTGACATTTTGGTATTAAACGGACAATACTCCGTATATCGTGGAGCTCACCCCGTAGTCCAGACTCTTACAGTTTCATTTCAATTAGTCCCGCTTTGTTTTCACTTTAAAAACAAGACGATATCTAAAGTGCCATACGATACGATGTTTGAGACGGACTATGTAGAGTGTTATAGAGTAATATAGAGTATTATCACACATGTTTTATGAAAATCGCTGGTAAGGTAAGGAAACTATGACTTAGGTCCTTCAAGAATGATCATTGATATTTTTTTTCCAAACATTTTAGTCTTAACTGCATACATCATTTCATTACTTGATTTTGTTAGTCAATTTCATTCATATTCATTTTCAACAAAGAATAGAAATGCACAAAACAAATGCTAAAAAACACAATGTACTTTTACTAAACACGTCAAAATATGATAGAATAACACAATTAAACAGGTAGTACTCTAGTATTCAAAGCGTTGCAATTTTCAATCGGCAGAGTTAGTGATGTCATCACCACACAAGTCTCCATATGAACATTTTATCAATCCTCTCTTATTTCCTAAATTTATAATTTTCCAATTTTTCACATGAAATAGATTAGCATATTAAAGATATGTACATCCTTTTATTGGCATCAAAACATTAAAGTTTCTTTTGATTGTTATATGTTAAAATTGTATTTATGATGAATATTTTGTGATTCGTGATTGTGCATATGTTTAAGGTTTCATGCCCTTTATATGAAAGACTTGAAACAAACGGAAATTCTATTAATGTACAGTAAAGATTGAGAATGTATTGAAATTGAATTATTCTGACTGGCACCGAGTACAGTAGTTGCTATTTACCAAATCATTGGCAAAAATCACGAGTTGTTAATGATTTTGGTTGCAACTTGAAGGAGAATTGTGGGGGTTTGACTTCATTGCCCCTCCAACTATACAGTGATTAACATGCATTTGTTGGATTTGGAAGATTTTAAATAACGTTTACTGTATGTCTGTGAGTCAAATTGAATGTGGTGTTGGATTGTAATTTTGGAATTATAGAACATTCGTTCATCAGCAAACGCAGTGACCTCGGGGGTTTCGGGTGGACGGGAATTACAAGGGTGGGATGAGAGGTCATGGGGTTAGGGCCTACATTACATTTGTATGTGTGCCTCTTAATGAAATATGTATTTTTTATATTGTAAACTGACTGTTTTGGGTGCACCAGGTGGGTTGGGAAGGATGGCCTGAGGGCCCAGGTCATTTAGTTGGCTCTTTCCAAACCCGGGCTGCCCAAGCTGGTGCACTCTTACTACTCTAGTGTATGTTCTGATTTCGAAAAATGTAATATAATATTTGTGATTGAGAGCAGAATAAATAATGGTAATAATAATAACTCAAACATGCCTCGAGCTCGGAACACTAAATATATATTCAATTTCTTTTCAAAATCTTTATTCAAACTATATCTCCAATTAATTTCCATAATGCAGATAAAAATGTAATAGCGCCGATGAGAATAAACTATATGATAGTAACAGTTTCTGATCAAAACAGGTTGTTGTTGTTGGTTTGTTGTTGTTGTTGTTGTTGTTGTTTTGTTTTGTTTTTTTTTTTGCTAAATAATGCTTTAGCTCCCTTTGTTTCTCTGAATTTCATGTCTTTTGCTGACTTTACCCTGCCCTCAACCGCCTTCTTCCTGATTTCATCCCTGATTTTGTACAGATCAAATTAGAGCCAGTTTAATAAAGGCATATATTGACTTTAAGTTCGTATAACTCTGCATGTACCATGGAAATCATAAATTATACCACTGTATTGTTAATCATTTCATCCATGCTTGGTGTATTTTTATCCTAAATAAAAATTTCATCGTTGTCAAAGGTTCTGATGACAGTTGAGTCCTCCTCGTGTTTTTTTAATATTTCTTTCTGTGTGTTTTCTGTAGTGTTTCTGTATTGTGTGGGTGTTTTTAGCGTCATACTGACTTATTTTTGAAGTGCAACGCTATTGCATTTTCAACTTTAATATTAGAAATTTAAATCAAAGAAGCACAATATTCATAGAAGTGTCATCAAAACTCCCCATTAACTAACAAAGCTACGGAACTTTAAAAAATCCCAATCATCTTGATCATAAAATAAAACCGTAAAGGAGAGACGATAATGACATTGTCTCACAAAATGCTTGGTTAGTATAAAAAAAACAGTAATAAGATATTGCTTAGGTCAAATGTAAAGAAACTAAAAGGCTACAAGGATTTTATTTTATTTTTATTCTTGACTTCTCACAACCACTGTTACAAGATTAAATGTTTAGAATGCGATATTTGAACAGTTTTCTGTTTATCCAAGTATTCTTTCCGGTTGCGGGTTTTTATCTTTTTTGTTTGTTTCAGGTTTCAGGTTTGTTTATTACATTTTTGGCTTGATAAAATGTTTGCTTGTAATACCATATATATTTATGTTGATATACTTTTTTTTTTTAAATTGGTGTCACATCATGTCATATTAAGTCATAGTAGACCTATGTCATACCATTTTACGCTGTAGTATAATTTACTCTATATAAAGAAACATATTCATCAAAATATAATACGGTAAAAAAATCACAAATTTTAAGGCCATATCATCATTGCATTAAATAGTTCGTGGTTTTTCCTCAGTTATATGAAGGAGGTTGAAGAGATGGAGTAACAACAGAGTTATTCCCTTTGATCCCATGTTAGAAGCCGCCGCTCAAAAATATGTGAAGCATGTGCCAATTAGGATCTGCCCCGCAGATATATGAAGACAATATTGACTCGTGACTCATTGCATAATCACCAGCCACTTTCAAAGGAAGATATGTCTCTGTGACGGTAATTTCTTTTCGCTATCCCTTCCTATAAAAGGTAGGTGGTACAGACACGAGGATGCGCGAATAAGAATTGAGCAAAAAATACTGAAATGAAGATGAAAATTACTTGACTGGGCATACCAGGGCACTAATCTGATATATCTATCAATAAAGAATTGTACTTGAAGACTATTCCCTATTAGTTTCATTTGTGGAGATTAAGCGGAAAAGTGATAAAACCAGCTTTCCAGGATGGGACAGTTTAAAACATTTTCACATAATACAGCTCTGATTTACACTTTTGCGCAAATTTCTGAACGGAATTGACTTTTGTTTTACATGGTTTATCATTAAGTGAAATTTGATTTAATTTAATTGATATAAGAAAATATGGCCAACATTATGATAACTTTCAAAATGAATCTTCAGATTGCTCAGCAAGACGGCGGCCTGGAACATCCATCATCAAAGGCACAAGTGCACCAGTCCTGTGGAATTCTTTTGTACATCAATAGAAATCTGACAACCAGACAACTGTTTGAATAATTACAGCCAGCTGGAACTCCATGTATAAAAAATCCCTGGTTATATCCTAATCTAGTTCGAATGGAGATTATTTGGGTAGGAAAAATCATATACAAAATCATGTAAATGCAAATACAAAAAACAAACAAACAAACAAACGAAAAAAAAAAACTACCAGCAAAATTCGACAAAGACCTACTGGGAATCTACGAGGAACCAAGTGATCACCATGATCACATACAACGTTACACGGATGTTTACTTAAAAGGGGCATTCTAGACGTTGATAAATAATAAGAGCCTCACGTATTTCAGAAATGTAGCAGTGTAATTCCATTACAATACCACTTGACTGACAACTTCACCTGTGTAGAATGTATGCATGCCTTCTTCTTTTGTTCTGCTTCCTTAAGCCCCAACTCATGCATTCTTGTGGTGAGGCTGCCATGTCATCATCCTAATTCACAGCAATTTGTTATAAATTTTGAATACATTCTTATCCCTCATCCCAATCACTATAAATCCTAAAACTCTGTACTCCGTATAAGTAATTTTTAAATGTAAAAATATGAAAATCATCCGGAGGTCTCCTTTAAGTCTGTTATAAAGATGAACTGACACGCGTATTGATTAAGGTAGAAACAATACAGTCCACTTTTGAATTTGAAGGATAAGGATTGTGAGTGTTCGCGTATCTATTTCGCTGGGTTGGCTTCTTCAGCGTCGAACTCCTCTTATACAAACGTCCTGGCGTAGCTTTAATGGTCAAGCCTTGTTGAGTGTCCAATTTCTACACAAGGGTCAAGTGGGACAGAATTGACAGAAACGTTAACCTAAGATGTATACAGCTGACATGATTCAAACACGATATGTCTTGCTAATACCTTACAAGAGACGAAGTGGGTACCGTGAACGCCAGACATTTTCGCGTGCATGAAATTTTCGCGAGGAGCCAAGATTCGCGAAATTAGAATGCACGGCAAAGTCCTTGTCTTCACTATGCATAGAATGGCAGTGGCAAATTCGCGAAAATTTCACTCCGCGAAAAAGGCTGTCGGCTCCAAGATGCGAAAATCATTTTTATGCCGCAATAATATTATTTCTGGTTTTCCAGTATACCTGAGTACCAGATAGTTCCCTCGAAATACATACTTTGACACGAACGCATTAACCTTTAACCATGGTGTTTGTACGTACAAATGTTGTTTAACAGGGTAAGCAGTTAGCTTCATAACAATTAAGTTAAGAATAAAAAAATACTGAAAATCTTGTTAATAACGTATCGTTAAGACACTCTAACACAAAGACGCAGAAAAGTATTCATAATAATGACATTTTTTCAGTATTTTCACTACACATGCAAAATAAGTACAATGTGTAATTTCATATACAACAAAGTTATTATCACGATTTATATATCATAATGTTATTGTTTTAATAGATAATGTTTATTCTTATTCACTTGTCTTAACTTTTCTGGCCACCGCTGTCATTGTCGGCCACCAAGGGGGAAAAGTAATTTTATGATTTTGGTAACACGAACGGACCACCAAAATATTTTAGTGTCGGGCATCGATAGATAATTGGCCTATGTATGGTCTAAGACGAGGAGGGGGTGAGTACATAAAGCCTTTTAAAAATGGCTTCGTTTGGTTTTGATTCAACTGTGTTTGTAGTCTGATGATCATGGCAGCTCCCCGAAATGTCTGAAAGTGTTCGCCACCAGTAACTCGTGTATGACCTGAACTTCATGAATATTGCCGATTGCAATTTTACTCGTTACGAAAGCACACAGCTGCCAGACACTATTACTAGTATACTGTGAGCATAGAGTTGGATCATATACAGCTCTATATGACTGTGAGTAATCTCTGCACTAGCTAACTTCGCACGTTTGAGGGCGCTAGTCAGTGACAGTTTCTAAAGATACGTTGACTGTGCCATCGTGGTATTCCTAGCAGACGACTTGACATGCAAATGGGTCTAGGGCAATTACCCCGGACCCTTCTCCGGTCCCTAATCCTAATCCTAACCCAAACTTTATACCCTAAACCTAACCCTAACCCTAATCCTTGCTCTAACCTTATTACTGACTCGTATTTAGCAGGGGAGTAATCGCCCTCGAGGGGTAATTGCCCTAATATTCTTAACAATACCAGTTGATTTGACTCAATCCTGGCTGTAAATTGTTCAGCCTGTAATGATTCCTTGCAGCTCAAGCCGATTGAAACCAGTTTTGCTCGTTTATTTGTACTGCACCTGTTATCAATAACGATATTCAACAACATCGTTTCGTTCTCGTGTTGGATGTGTATGAATGATTGTTGCATTTGGCTTGTTTACTTGCCCCCGCTCTTTAAAAATTAATGTGCCATCAAGTGTTTTTATGATTAAGATTTTTGTTTGAGAGTTTACGCCTCCATAATGTGCATAATATAAAATTCGAATAGGTCTATATTCACAATCCGATTTTGTTCTTCCTTCAGACTTTGTATAGCAGCATGCTATACAATATACCTCTTAATGCTTTGTATAGTGAAATAGTTCGTTGTTTTGCTGTTGTTTATATAATTTGATAATCTATTAGAATTCTGTATCTATTTCTTAGTGTATTTAGTAAGGCCGCAAATATCAAGCTTGGTTTTGCTGGGAATTTTCCTGAATGGTAGTTTGTTTTTGTTTTTGTTTTTCATTTCTATTATAACTCTGTATTTTCTCACGATGCATTCTTTATTTCTCTTGTGCAAAGTAGCCATGGTTGTACGATGAATCAAAGTGTATATTTTCGAAAGTGATTTGACGATTTGTACCATACAGAAACAATGTGAAATGAAAATGTTCTTAGAAAGAAGGTACGTCTGTTCGATGTATAGTCTCATCACCTTCATGGCCCTGTGTCGTGTGATAGATTTCTCTAATGGACACGTTCATCTTCATAATAATACATGTGGATTGGGTGACTGCAGTAACATCAGTAGAACACCTTTTAAAGATTGATGGAATTCGGACATTCCGTTCAAAAGTAAATGTTTTTTTTAAATTTAAAGTCACGTGCTGGATGAGAAGACTACTGTAATTTGTGATGTCAAATGTAATAGGGAAAATATAAAGAGAATTTCTCAAAATTTATATATATCTTTTTAAGTGCACATTCCTTTGAACAAGTCTCAGATTTGCACTAATGTGTTCTATTCACATTGCAGCATTCTCCCGATTTACATCTATATAAAGGTAAACTTAATTGTCCTTTAATATAGGCCATACATTTATTTCTTTTATTTGAAATGTGCTTTGGAACATCAATACCTGTTCGAAGTTATGTGGCAATCATTACTGTAATCGCCTTGTTTGTTTGTTTATTTTTTATAGGGCCACCAATGGCATCATGCATGTATAAAGTGCTTTAGAAAAACTGGTGTTCGTTTTAGACACTCAATTAGTTCATGATATGTTATGAGTGCGCTGTGATAGGACAGTTCTTTGTTAGTTCCAAAGTGCCTGTTTTGTTAATGAATAACAAGAATATGTATAGTGCGGTATTGTTATTTTGCCTTTTATTGTATACATGACACAGAATAATGAATATCCCAGTGGGAGAAAAAACAACAACAAATATGTATCAAGAACATACTTCTCTATTCCCCTCCCCTCCCCCCCCCCTCCCTCTCTCTCTCTCTCTCTCTCTCTCTCTCTCTCTCTAGGTGCGGGGGGGTATTTTTTCCCTCATAACTGTAGACTGAGGTAACGCTCTCTGTTACCTAATGGCGTCCTCTTCTGTTCGAAGTTTGCCAGGGAAGCCACTCCATCCAATATTTGGTTAGGTCCAATTGGGCCCGTTTTCGTGAGAAAACATCGTTTATTTCATTGGGTTACATCATCGAAAAGATGGTCATCTTATTAGGAAATCACGTGACCGCCACGGCGAGGCACCTCGAAGTCATCTTCGCCGCCGTAATTACGCCGATTGGAATTCGAGCGCTAATCAATGACACCGGAGAACGCAGATGAAACAGAATGTATCTTCTCTGTCACCTCCGCGCGTCCGTTTCGTTCCATAACTTCGTCTCTTAATGGTATCTTTCGGAGCGGGACCAAAAAGCAGGGTCGCGAGACCGGTAGGTGACGTACAGACAGCGGCCGTTTATTTCAAAGCAGGTAAGAAGTTCGTTAAATATTGTACATCGTGACAGAATGGACATGTTTCGTTCAGAGCACGATTTCTCGGAAGATGTGATGTATTCTACTGCATGAAGATCTTTTCAAGGTAGGAATAAAATGCGTTTTGAAATACTATACGCTCTTCTTCAAAGTTGTTCCTTTTGAAACATAGTGCACAATAGTTCCAGAATTTACTTCTGCGTGCATGGCTAGAGATTAACAAAGCTTTGGTGTGTCAAATTCAATTGCAAAAATGTACCTAAAGCCACTTTCAGATGTCATTATGATAAGATAGTTGCTACCAGAAAGCATTCAAACAACGAATGGGATCATCTGCTTTTGGCCGATTGTTTGCAGAGCTCGGGAGGTCATGAAAGCACCCAGATTCACCGTATGTCATGTTTTTGTTTATTTGTCTGTTTGTTGAAATGTTTGTTTATCTTATGTGTATTTGCGTGCGTTCGTATGGATTGTGTGTCTGTGTGTCTGTGTGTGTGTGTGGGGGGGGGGGGAATACATTTTCGGTATTTTTTCAAGGACCTTATAAATTCAAAACATAGTAAATCTATAGTGTGTTTTGTTTTGTTTTTCTAATTGACGCTGTCATATAATACATGGAGCTAATGATAATGAATACTTAATACTTGATATCAAATTTGATTATTTACTTTTATCTATCTTATATTTTTTTTTTCATTTTGTGGACAAAGCAAATGGTTAGGTTGTGTTGTGTTTCTCCAAATTAAATGTACATGGGAATGTTATACTGTGATTATGATTTTGTTTGAAGTACTGTAATGTTGTGTGAAATCTACAAGGTAAGCCTGATTTGGTATGATTGTCATTCAAAGAATAAAGCTTACAATCACATAAGCCAACAAGCAATGTATGGAGCATACAGATCTGTAGTAAAGATTAGCCGGAGAAACTGTGAAAACCCGAAAATTATAGGTTATTTATGTGTGAATTATTGGAGTATAAATCATGTGGTAGAACCGTATCATAATATCATATAAACATGAGGGATGAAGATGTTACTTCTTTTTATCACTTTATTGGGATTTTTTATCTATAGTTGTTTTTCTAGGAACGATATAGTCGGTTGACAATCGCTTCTCCGGATTGTAGGGCCTAACAGGTTCAATGATACACTTTTCTTGGGTGATGTCCATTATACGTAATGTTCGGGGTTTGTTATTTCGAAGGTCCGTCATGTCAAAACAAACAAATTCCCCAATTTCCGTTTATTACGATATGAAATAGGGTTTGCTAATCTGGAAATTTGTTTATTATTCTGAAGGTACATTAATCCAAAAATAAAGAAAAAAAAACCTCCTTTATGAAGAAACAAAAACAAAAAACAAAAAGGACAGAAAAAAAGGTGTATACTAAAACACACCTTCGAAATTGCGAACCTCATTTCATTTCATTAACGAGCCTATAGAATAATTAACTCTTTTCATTTTCGAAATTACGAACCTTCGGAATATCAAACTGTAGCCACTCTGCTGTCTCCCTTTGGTAATTCGATGTCACTTATCTAAAAAAAAAGAATAAATGAAGACCCCCTATATCATAAATATAATGTCAGTGAAATTGGGGAAACACGGGGGTCCTCTGATAAGGCTTTGGACTCGATGATAGCAAAGCAGACGATCCTGAGATCGCACTGGACCCATGCTGGTATCTGTGGGCGAGATGTTCTCTCCACGATGTCCCAATTCTGTAAATATGATATAGCAGCCTTGCAATAATCGCAAGAATAATGATGGCTCGGCATTCTAAAAACACACCATATCAAAAACAATAACAGCAGCATTGATAACACTACTCTTGGTGGATAACGTCTTTTGTTGTTATTAGGCCTACAATGTTTGATAACCTTTTTGGAGTTCATTTACTTCTTTCTTTTCCGAATTTTCTTATGTTTATTCACTTCTCAATCTATTCAATCTTCCATTTCGCGTCTGTCTTTATTTCCTCCTTGATTTCATTTAAGAACATTCATTACTTTCCTTCGGGGTTTGAGCGTTTATAAATGGTGTTCTCCTGATATAACGAGTGAGGCATAGTGGATGAGACTTCCGACTCCCAATCGGAGGACCCGAGTTCGATTCCGGCCCGGTGCTTTACGTCCTTGGACAAGATGTTTAAATTACCCATTATGTCCAATCCTTTCGACCCAGGTGTATAAATTGGTACCTGGCATTACTTTATAGGAATAATAGATAATGACAGAGCCTTGAGCAATATCAACACTGAAGACGCTACCCTGGATAAAGAAGATATTATTATTATCATATCCCTGTATTCTATTTGGTCGTGAGTTTTATGTGTGCGAATGGTGCGACAGGTTTGATTCTGCTCAAATATATACACATAACAGAAGTTCGACACTGGAAATTCTAGTGAGGCCCGCTTTAATGTGTAAAGTCAACAATTGCAACTGATTGACCAATCATCGACGATAAACTTAGACGGGATTTACATCGATGAAGGCCAAATTGTCAATCAGCTGCAATGAAATAAATTTTATCGATGTAAAAAGTGGAAAATTGCGAAGGGAAATGTTCTGTGAAAATTATCCTCAGGAGATGCAATGTGTCTTGGAAAGATTTCCCTTCGCAATTTTCCACTTTTTACATCGATAAAAAATATACATATAAATGTATATTTTCTTTTTTTACAGCACGATATTGTATGAATGAGAGCAGCGTCAGAGTCTTTCCTCGTATGTTTGCATACAAATCCTGCTCACTTGTGCTTTAATAGTTTAAGAGAAGTTATTCTAGAAGTCAATATTATTAGTTCATGTAAATTAAAGCATCCAGACATACCTGCATGGCACTGATATGCCTGATGAATATACGTCTTCACAATAATAAGACATGTATCATCGAAATGGGTGACGTTCTGTCATAGCCATTCAAACAAACAGACGCCCTTGTAAAGCACCCACCAGTCCGGCCAGTACGCTGACTCTAACAAAGTACACAAACTTTGGAATACAATCATATCGGGCTCCCTAAGCTGTATGGGGGTGGAAAAGGGGGGGGGGGGAGGTAGCTTTGACTTTTTTTCCTGATATAACGGTGCAGTGGGATTGCTCATGCTCGGTCTTCACAAAAACTGCTTTATGCCTTGACTTTCTCTCCTTTCCTTTACATCTCAGAATCCCGACAATGCGTATTAATAGTATTGAATTCCGGTGCTGTCCCAGAAAGCGAGGCCTAATTCAATTTCGCCCAATTTTACTCTGTTAACCCCAGGCACCCAGGACCGGGCGAACTTTTCTAGCCAAAACCTCCACTATTTGGTTACATGCCATGGAGCCTATTCTCTCCTTCTGCCTCGGTCTCTCGCCCCTTGAGGACCCTTTTCATTCCATTCGGCCATTCTTACATTTTGAATATCATCATGCCCTTTTTCCTTTCTGGACTGAGGATCGAGGTACAGACTGCATTACGGTCTGACGTCGCCTTCAGCAATGCTACAACAAACCAACTTCTACATAGTGCTTTTTAGACTTTATCCGTGTACAAAGCAAGGGAAACCACAATATTATTGTTATTAACAGGATTGGTAGGATTGAAATAGCTGCAGCAAGTTGCCTTAAGCCCCCCCCCCCCCCTCCTACACACATTACGACTTTAAGGCTAGGAGAGGGACAACTTTCCCAGCAGAAAAGATTTCGACTTTCAAAGTGGAAACAAGCTACGTTATTACAAAGTAACGCCGCTGTACAGGCCTAAGTTTGACTAATAAATGTAAACATAACAGGTAAACATAAATGTGATAAAAAGGATTCAAATCAATTTAATAGGCGAGTATAAGATGATCAAATGCATAAAGTACAAGCGTAGATACTTACAAGGAAAAAATCTGGTTATTTGACTGTTGGTTTGAAAAAATTAAATTCAATGCTAGCTTTCAGATCTCAACACTAACAACATAACTATCTACACGATAATAGAAATTTCATGAGCGCATCATTTTGCTGATAACTAAACTTAAAGAATAATTTCATATTAATGATGTATTTGTTTCATATAGACATGTGTAGACTGGGTGACAGAGTTGGATGAATTGATCCTAAGTGTGATAGACTGGGCGTAGGATCCTTTTGTAGCAAAGATATGCCCTGTTGAACTTTTGCACTCCATACCTGGCCGCTGGTAGGCCCGGGGTATGCACTCTGTGGTGGGAGTAACAGACCGATGAGTAAACCATCGAATAATGACAGAAAACACTTGTTTCACAGCTGTTATATATGTATTTTATAAACAGCAGCGTAAAGAATGAAAGAAAGAATTAAATAAAACAAAATAAAGTTCAAGTTTAAGTTCATGTTCAAGTTCAAGAAGCACCGAATATATCTATCTCTACGCCCATGGATGCCTGGAAGTATAGAGGCACTGATCAGAAAAAGTAGAATGAAGAAGATCTCTTAAGATAGATATGAACTAGTTGTTTGATCCGTTAAATGACATGACGCTTTAGGCAGGCCGGGACAACGCACCCTTTTTAAATCTCCAAGATGATACCCAGAAACGACGAATTGGCAACCAGGATGAGCACGGCGCAGTTTCTCTTTGCCCACGTACATTCAGCAATGCATCCTCCTCCTGACCACAAGCAGGATTCGGGGTAATTTTATAGGGCTAAGGGTTAAAGTTACAATTCGGTCAGGGGTACTTAGAAGATGCTGTGAATGAAGGTTGATCTCACATTAATGGCTCGGTAGTGTAGATTTCCTCGTTAGGTGGCCATCCGGGTCTGACAAAGAATCGCAAGATACTGTGGGTGATGCTTTACGGTAATTACTGAACACCTGTCCAAAGGGAACTGCATACACGGTTTGAATGAATAGCAGGCATGAACGAATATAGATGCTGAGACAACTTCGTTTTCATACAGCAAATCTTGAACTTTATTCGTTGATATTACTATATTTCATCTTGTAGGGAAACAGAGTTAAAAAAAAAAAAACACTTGTGCTTCAGTCCCTAAGGCTGTAACCTAAAAACAGAGAACTTGAGCAATCGAAAAAAACATATCGGCTGTCCGTGAGATTTCAGAGAACCACGCCTCCTGCGACCATGCTCCTTCTCCTCTCACGCTGACCCTTTGAGAAATCGGACACTCTTCATTCAATATAATAATAAAAGGGTGTTCACATATAATTTGAAAACGCGTCTGGCAAAAAGACTATCAGACCTAGCAAACACTGTCAAGCTACTCTGCGGGAGATCCGAAAACAGTCTTTTACAGCCGTCAGTGTCAACGAAATTCATTGTTACGACAGTCCAATTTATGTCAAGAGATATATTTCATCATAAACACAATAGAGCAACCTTAGCTACGTGCACAGGGATAATATATCTCAAGTCCGACTGCTATTCTCTCGATTTGCAATCTCAGGGTGGCGTTTGTAGTGAGATTTACATAAAATGTTAGCATATTTACATGCAATTTTTGTTTGAGGACAGTGTCGGATTGCGGTAATATTCGAAAATTCTCGAGGCTAATTCTATTTTGTCGCTGTTGCTGTTGTGGTTTGTTTGCTAAGTTTCGAGAGACTCTGATCAATGTCTGATCATAGTCGTGGTCGCCACATAGCTGGATATTCTTTTTTTTTTTGTTCTGGAAAGCAAGACAATCAGTCACCTGTTGCCTAGTAACGTGAAGAGGCACGGAAATGAAAAGTGAAACCCTAGTATTGGGCATGATAGGGCATCTGTTTCGTAACGGTGGGATCACTTTCATTACCAAGGGGTTGAAATCCGTCGCATAAAATATCACAACTCCCGGAGCTATGCGACATGATAGGCAACCAGCCCAGAACAACCATTCGCCAGCTGAACATCTTAAGCTGCTCGTTTCTAATAATGTAGGTCGAACTGAGCATTCGGATGAGGAGTGGCCCTATACCGGTTCCATTGTCATCCCTGATTTCCTGCTTCAAGTGCGTTGGTATAGACCAGGCTGAGTCGTACTTGACGTGGTTTGAGTGATGAAGAATAAAACACGTGTTGTTTGCAGTCAACAATGCTGATAAGCAGTTGATGCGACCCATGTTACGATCATATTCTTACAAGCTCAATAGTTGTTCATTCAATGACAACGCCAAAGTCCAGTGAACTTGTTGCGGACGCTGTACGCTACCAGATTGGTGAAGGAGATTAACATCTTAAAACGTCCTTGGAGAAAATCGGTGTGCGATGCCTTCCGCAATGAAGACGGGAGTGGAGAATCAGGCTTTTGAGGATGATGGCGTGAAGCAGCAATCTCGTGGTCGTCGACCAGCAAGCGATGATGACGAGAGGTAAGCACAATGTTGCAAACTAGCTGGTACTACAAGTGTATCATGACTTTGTGTTTAAGTTTACGGTATGACCATTCTCGCTCAGCAAAATTATGATTGTCGCAAGTGAACACAATCCATCTGTGATTGCCCATCGATGGTTTTGGTTAAAATCGATCTTTCCTATCTTGTTATATAGATGATACTGTCCTCTACGTATCCACGTATGTTGATCATTTGTGGAGAAACTGGTAATAAAGCCGATGTTTGTATGTGTTAAACGACAAGATGCCCCAACAAGAAGCTACGAGACGTGAGGATTGTCTGATATGGGAAATGTGTAGGGATGGCGAACGCTTTGAATAAACGTGCTTACCATTATCATAAGTTAGTTCACAGTTAGCTCTTGTGCACATTGGTACAACTGAGCTTCCTTTTTTTCTCAGTTGGTGTAATAGGGACTTCACTTGTTTTTAAAGCGGTATAATGCATATTAAGCTTGCCCGACGTGACGATTTCTGGAATCCATGTTCTAACAAAGATTAAACTTGCGTATAGACCAGGTGATCAGAATGGTAATTCGGTTTACACTTAGGCAGGCAACCCTTTTATTATTTTGTATTGAATGCATTAACACCTTTTTTCTATTAATATTGTCACATGTCACGCTTGCTGCCAGGTGGATGTGCTGGGGAGCACCATTTATAAGGATTATGTGATCGAACAACCGTTACCTCACGGATACGTATCTCAGTGAATATTAAAACCAACATACCTGATTGTACAAATGACTTTTGTTTTTCGTTTGCCTCTGAAGTCAACTTTGTTCCATTAAGGATACCCGCGATCGTAAAAAAGAGGTCAAGCATATTCAGATTTTGATTACTTTTATTACTATAGTTATGTAAACTTCTACAGTGCGTAATACCAAACTATTGTTCCCTTCACACTTTGCAATTATCTATTGTACACACCAATGCACACAAAATCATATTATTATCACATTCCATGTACGTTGGCAATAAAGTCTGGTGGCTTTAATTGGAAATTGGTCACCTGATATATATACGTCTTATGATTCCTTAGCTTGTTTAAACATCATCGTTTTAGCATCTAATTCAACTTTTACACATAACATTGAATGAGGAAGTCTATAGACAGCATATAGGCATGTATAATGAGGTATCTCATTTTAATATGATGGCGCTATCCCAGTATGGTTCTTTTTCTTCGTTCCTTTCTGCTCTTGCTGTAGTCTTTCATAAAGGACGAACTGTACAGTTTGTATGTGTATGTGTATGTGTGTGTGTGTGTGTGTGTGTGTGTGTGTGCGTGCGTGCGTGTGTGTGTGTGTGTGTGTGCGTGCTACGATTGTTTTGATTGAAAAGAGTGCATATAGATGGAACATAATTGTGCCAACATTCCACTTATTCATGTCTGAGAATCATGATGTTGCAATCAAGCAAATCAGTGAATAAGATTTGTCACGCTGGCTGCTTTCGCCCCTTCTGGCTGTCTCCCCCAGCCAGTCTAACATGTAAAAGGGATGGAATAGTATTGATTAAAGTGAGAATTCAGCTTTTAACTTGTTTGCGAGATATTTAAAAACCACTTTATAAAATGTTAACAAGCATACAATTCGAAGAGCAATCCAAAGTTTATTCGATGACAATCGGTTTTGAAATTGCTTAGATATAAAAAAAAAAACAACTAAGCAAAACAAAGTGCTCCTGATAAAAGGTGGGTCCCACTTTTTATAAGGCACGATGTAAGGATCGCTTTGTTTTGGATATCTCAGCCATTTCAAAAACATTTTTTATCAAATAAACTTTGAATTTCTCTTAATGCTCTTTCATATTTCATATCATACGATGTTTGTCATGATCTCTAAAAGTCATCATAAAAAAAAAACAACGTTGGAAACCATAAGCCCCAACTCAACCGAAACTGTATCATCCCTTTAAAGTATAAATCAATATGTCTGAATATGCCTGCCTGTTTGCAAAGTTGAGTTTACTGGCGTTTGGCCATAAAATGGCGCGTTAAATTTAAGCGGAACAGTTATTTCGTGTACGCGGGCACTCCCTTGTACGTTAAGGGCCACCGAATAACACCAGGGTAGCCTTTTCGGGTCACGCATTGTTCTCTCCTAGAGCCTCACTATTGTAACAACCCTAACATTTCCAGGTATGCTCATTTAAAAACCTGGGTCAAGTGGAACAAAGTGGATAAAACACCTTGTCCAAAGATGTACGCACCCCGATTTGAACCTGAATCTCCTGTTTACATATACCCAGAGCATTGTACCACGGTGCGCCCTCCCGAACAGTATCATGTTGGCGTTTAAAGTCATGATTTATTATCTTAAGGAGTGCTAAAAACTGTTTATCTTCTCAGTATTAAACTTTAATGCGGTCACTTCTAGTTTCTTACGGAAGGAGTCTGAACTTCACGAAGATATTTACTATCATTTCTCATGGCTTTTACAAAGCTCGTGACAGGTTCCCATCCGCATTATTGAGGTATAGACAATTAAAAATATTATGCGAACATTGCCGGAGAACAGCACACCTCCAAAAGAATGAAGTCCATGTTCGTAAGGTTTGTTTCTTCCTGTGACTCCATAAGTCTAACAATATGTATTGAGCAAACTGTGGCTTTATAGGGACGAAGTGATACCAGTGAGGTAAATAAATTTAAAAACTAAAAAACAAACGAACAAACAAAAGTGTGATTGTGATGTTTTTGCTGTTTTTTATGAATACACGTTATATTGCCAATTTGAAAGAACTACCCTAGTCCATGAAGAGCATGAAACCGTACAAAAACATTTTAGGAGCTAACAAAGATACTTAGAGAAATTTAATTTGAAAAGATCTGTGTCATAAGACTTCATGTTGAAAATTTTAGCCATCACTGATTGCTAACAAACGTCACTGTAGTTTAATTGTCAGTGGTATCTCTGTGGGGACATTACGGGAGGGACGTTTGAGATATGGTTTTTTGTTTGATATCTTATTGCAGCATCTGGAACCCCACAAAATAAAGTGATGACATTAACTATTTCTATGCAGATAAACGGGTAGGCCTATTTCTAATTGTTTCATTTACCTTATCTATTATGGTCTGATTTTATGTCAGTATTGTCTGGGACAAAATATTTGTTTATCAGGGTCCCATTTTTTCTCTCTTCTGGTTTTTTTTTTAAAACAACAACATTTACATTTCGCATAATGTTTGTTTTGTTTAGATAGATTTCTATGACCATAATCTAATCACATATCATAAAGCATGATAATAAAGTGTGATAAAACTTAATTGAATTGAACGTGTAAATATTTCGTGTTATTTCATTAAATGAGATGACATGAGATATCTTCAAAATTGATGCAACTCACTATGATTTTTTTCTAGTATTATGTAAAACACAGTGTCTTTATCTTGGGGCGGAGGGGAGGGGGGGGGCGGGGATGAAGTGATAAGACAACATCGTATAGTGAAATGCTTAGGCACTGATATATCAGCCAGAAAATTAAAAAAAAATTATGTGGTACAATGTTTGCTTGTATAGCACTTTATGTGATTCCTTCATATTGAGAGAGCTAAATAACCGGTGAGGAAAATAAGGCTCATGAACGCTGCCAACTAGCATGACTAAGCCATCTTAATTTGATGAACTAAGTGCAATCGTGCATGCCTTTAGCTAAATCAAATTGATAACTATGTCTGATCACGTTAAGCATCCTTTTCATCCATTTCTTACTTACCGCGAGAAACAACTTTCAATAGCTCTTGATGAGTTCATTACGTAGTGCCGCTCTCGGTAAGTAGACCTACGTCAAAATTCGCTGTACCCTGATCCTGAAATTCGATTGAAACTACCCCCTCTCGATGTTCCTAAGCATTGTTCAATATGATATAAATGGAGTCAAGAACTGAATGCAAGTCTAGTCTCTCTTCAACCCTGTTTCATCATTTATTTCTTTTAGCAAAGAAGCCGAATAGATTATTTGATGCCCAGGTGCGTCAGTTGCAAAGTGTGCTGGTTACAGTGTGCAAGTTTTAATCGCTCATTGGCTTGAAGACTGCCTACTCTAAGGCCATATACAAACTGCAGGTACAATAGATATAGGAGATCACTCATTTTTTAGGGGCAGCAGTATGTGTGTATTATTTTGTATGTGTGTATGGGGGGGGGGGCTGCGAGCTGATTGGGGGAGCGAAGGGTCTATGCTCATTTCATTTCATTTCATTTCATTTCATTTCATTTCATTTCATTTCATTTCATTTCATTTCATTTCATTTCATTTCATTTCATTTCATTTCATTTCGTTTCATTTCCGACAATAGTATACAATACAAGATTATGGTGTTTGCATATACAAAAACAAAATGAGTACAATGTGACTTTGCATATTCAAGCGAAATTAATGCCGATGATTTCTTTTACAATGAAACAAAACATACCACCCCCTCCCTCCCGCTTCAGGAAAAAAAAAAAATCTCAGGGCTAGATCCTTGTAGATTCATGAGTTTTATTGTGATTTTGTAATCGTTTTCTTCGTTTTCTTTTTGTGTTTCTGTAATTTTGAACAGTCAAGACTTTTTTTTGGCGGGGGAGGGGGGTATAATCCCCCCTTCTTTGGGGTATTTTTTTAAAGAGCCAACATGCCCCCTCCACCCCGTCCAGTTCCACGATCCCTGTTTATTAACACCCAAATACAGATACCCACTGCGGAACAGTACACATGGGATAGGATGTCCAGTTCCTGTTGACAACGGTTATCTGCTAGGTCGGTTAGTGAGTATTTAGTACATCGGCTATAAATTGTACGCGCCTGTCGTATTATCATTGTACGGTGAAACCATCTGTAAAGATGGTACCATGCCCCAGGCCTTCCGGAAAGCAAGATTGAAAACCGGCTGGTAATGTTGTAGTATTGCCTGCATTGCAGCGATGTGGTTCTCTCTGCGATATATAAGAATGCCTTGCATTACTTAGATTATTTAAAAAAAAAATGGATTGTGTCAAACTTTATATTTGAAGAGTTTGTTCGCAAAAACCGATAAGTCCATATTTGCCAAATATAGATATTTGCGATTAAAGGGCAAGAAAAATAAAGAGAATTATATAAGAAAAATTTTGCTTCTTTTGACCATAACTTCAAAAATGTACCTTTATGTAGTGACCAATATATCATTTAAAAGGTATTATTTTGTACTTTATGACAGAGACCGTACTTCAAAATCTTCAAAAATGGATTTATCGGTTTTTTGCGAATAAACTCTTCATTTCTTTCGTGATAGATTGTGACTGATCAGCTGTCGCTCATTTACTTCAATTCTGACATTTAATATGACGTAGGTGTGTTGATACAAGACAATGACGGTAGATGCAGTTCTGAAGAAAAAAGACACATGATTATGTTCATAACGCTATAGGCCTATGTTGATCAGGACAGGCTGTGATGAAAATCAAGAAAGAAAGCAGAATGAACCGACAGATAAATAATTCTGTATAGACTTTGTTACTGATAACTTTTCTGCAAGCCTATTGCAAAGTAACGATAGAGTCCTAATTTCCTCTTTGAATCGAATATGTTTTTACACGTGAATTATAATTTGATTTATTCAAAGCTTCAATAAGTGGTTCATTGTGTTCTCATCTTATGTTATATAACACCAGTGTTACCCAATGGAGTGCATGTACAGGGCCTATACCTCTCAGGAACTGCTGTAAGGTTTGATGATAAAGACAAGTTCTCGCCTTTAAACCTTTTGAATAATTTCACGGGACATCAAAACACTGGTCTCCATAACGGATATTTTCAGATCGTCGACTTTAATATTAGAATGATCTAAACCCATGCTGGATTTGATTGGTATTCCAGGGGTAATTAAGAAAGAACCCCGTTTGACGGGGCAAACTTTAATGGGCTAAATGACGTAATAGAAGACATAATCGTCCAGATTGCTCTGTAATTGTAATCGTCTTGTTTCTCGGACTGAATGTTTTGCATTTCCAATTTTCTCTCTGAGCAGACTGACGAAAGAGATAGGTATTAATTCTCTGAGATCATAGTAATTAAGAACGCAGACAAATAATTGAGGGCAAAAGAAAAAGAATATAACAGCAAGTCCTCATGATTGAAAATAAACGTAGGCAAATATAAAATGCAGACAGAGAAAAGAAGGAAATTGTGGAAAAGGAAGACCTCGGATGACCTCTTAGAAGCATTTCTCTTTGGGGTAGCTGTTTTCATCAACTATCTTTAAGATGGTACAGTTTCGGTTGAGATGGGGCTACAGGTTTCCAACTTTTTTAGATACTGAGATAAGAAAACCCTATTATGAAACATGAAAGAGCATATAATACTAAGAGGAATTGAAAGTTTATTTGATAAAAATTGGTTTTAAAATGGCTGGGATACCCAAAACGAAGCAATCCTAATAAAAGATGAGAGCCACCTTTTGTTAGGATCGCTTTGTTTTACTTTGTTTCTAGATATCTCGGCCATTTTAAAACTGATTTTCATCAAATGAACTTTGAATTCCTCTCAAAATCGTTTGCTCTTTCATATTTTATAAAGTGGTTTCTAGTCATCTCGCAAAAAAAAAAATAGTAAAAGGTTGAATCCTCACCTCATATTCTATACCCTCTCTTTTAAGCCATTGAACCTCTCGTTGAGATTGTGTATATAAAAGCAAAGGTACACTTGTATAGGTATCGCTTGTTGGGTACTAACTGTGCTGTTGCTGTTCTAGCTACCGTGATCTACCGTGGGAAATGTACAAAATGAGTGACATGAACTTAAATTTGTGTGTCAAGGTCGCAGACACATTTTATTTCGTTGTTACTGTATGTATTCGTGCTCTTGAGTGTCGTGAATGAATGAATGACAAGCAGACACAATGTTACAGTCATTCAAGCTTAGTTCTGTTTCCGAACACCCTTGTCCATCAAAGTTCTTAACAACATTTTTTCTTCATTTTAGTACCTTCGGGCTGTTGTGCTACGATGCCATTTCTAGGGAGATTATTGTGAATAATGCTCTCCTGCATGGTCTCCTTCCTCTACGTGTTTTTTCTCCTCCTTCATTCTTTCCTCATGTTACTTTTCTTTTTTCCGGATATTTTAGGTACATTATGCAGATATAAAACCATAGGTCCTTGGATACTTTGAATTCCACCCACTAAAATACGCTAGGCGTAAACAATCTCTATCACTTCTTAAACTTAAACAAAATTACCTCTAGACTTAGGCCTATACGCATGTGAACGAGTTTATCACCAGATCATCATTATGCTCGGGAAAAATGATACTGCTCGTTTCTTTCAATTCATCACGCAAGCTCAGCTGTAAGATGGTCGATATCATGCTCCTCAGATAAGAGTAGGTAGCAGCAAAACATGACTTGTGGGAAAGAGATGAGGGCATACAATTATTGGATCATGTTGTCAGCTACTGCCACAGTTGAACCAACCACGTACGCAAACAGTCATAACCGTTGTTCAGCGGCTCTTTCTCTACCGACCTCTAACCGTTGGACCGGGGCCGCCCGAGCGATGTCAAGGGCACATCTGCACGAGTTCAAGGAGTCTAGCTACGACGTCCTGGGTGGACGACTTTGTAACTTTTGACAACAATTATCGCTGTGGGATATTCACCACGCACATGAAATATATTTGCGATCGCCGAGGGATCACGTCAATTCAGCTAATGTGCTCTAACCAGGCAGTCTTCCCTCCCTCTTATCCATTACCAAGACTGAATCGCTCTTCCATGCTGGCTGTATATACAAGCCTGAAAGAAACAAGGCTACGAGAGTGTACTTTCTACCAGTCAAACATGTCAAACATTCTAGATAATGTCTGGGAGATAAGGTGGCTTCAGACGTAACTTCAATGCTTCTTGAGTTGTGAGTTTTCTTCAAGTTTATCTCCCTCCACAAAATTGAAATTTGTGAGATCGCAACTGCTGATATAAAATTTGACAAACATGCATGGGGAAGGGTAACCAGTGGGACTCAAACCTGCCATTTACTGAACTTCATTTGCAGAGGGAGACAACATTGAAGAAAACTCACAACTCAACCTTCACCCTTCAGCTTGATAATCTCTTGCTTTCATCAATACTTCTATGTAGATTCCTCATATTTCACATGTTTTATTGTCTTATAAGCTGTACTTGACAATTCATCCATGTTTTTGTTTTGTGATGTTTATGTTTTATGCATTTGTTGAAATGTGCACTCTTAAAACATCCGAGTCAGAACTGACCCGGAACTGGGTCCGTTGGGGACATACACCGTTCCGGGTCAGAAATGACAAGGAATGGGGTCAGATATGACCCATTCAGAGTCATGATTTGGGTCAGAGTGACCCCATTCGGGGTTTTCATGACCAAATTCCAAGTCATTTTTAACTCGGAACGGTGTATGACCCCAATGGACCCAGTTCCGGGTCAGTTCTGACTCGGATGTTTTAAGAGTGTGGAATATGGAACAATAAAAACAAAACAAACAAAACAAAATACTTCTTGTTGACTTAAAAGGCATGAACACTGGTGTGAGATCAAGGAGGTATACTAGCACCTCCTTGGTGAGACTGGGTTACGGCAGAAGTGACGTACAACACTTATAAGCTAAATCACTTCAGGAGCCCTGGAGTAATAATGATCTTGTGTCTGTTTAGGCCTAATTTTTGGTATCATTCTCCAGCTGCTAGGCGAGAGACAAGCTATCGTTGTCTATTCAAGTGGCGTTCTGCCTCAAAGTAGACCTACTAACAATATAACATGATTTGATTTGATTTGATTTGATTTATTGGTAATGCATGAGATCGTTCATTGTTTTAAACTTACCAACAATAAAGAGTGGATGTAGGGTGTCGATGATGAAGATCATTATTATTAGTAATATTGTTTTCATTACTTCGATTATGATTATTTTCATTATTTCATTATTACCATCATAAATTGTCATTAACAGTATCAACTATTATCATTGATATCATTATTATCATTATTATCATTGTTATTATTATTATTATTATTATTATTATTATCATCATCATCATCATAATGTGTATAATAATTGTGTTTGTTTTTATCTCTTATGTAATGTATACTAAGTATAAAATGTTGTATTATGTTACTTTGATCTGTTTTTACCTCTTCACGGACTCACTGAAGAACAGCCATTGGCTGAAGTGAGTGACCATGTCGAAATAAAATAAACTGATCATCATCATCATTATTATCGTCATCATCATCACTATCATCATTTTACTATTATCAATATCATTATCAATTTCATCATAATCGTCATTATTTTCATGTCCCTTCTTACCTTCGAATATTTTACCATGTGAAGCTCGAAAGTTTACATTTTACTTACCATTTGCATGTATTTTCATTAGGAATATTGAACACCAGCCTTCACTCAGTGTCAATAAATCTATTCCGGTACATTCAATCAACGGGATTAAAATATATATTGATGATTCAATTCAAGTAAATGCAGGATGGCATAAACGCCTTGTTAGAGAGTAAAGAAATTGTTGACCAGGTCCTGTTGTTGTATGTGTGTAGGTGTGTGTGCGTTCGTACATGTGTATGTGTGTATGTGTGTGTGTGTGTGTGTGCGTGTGTGTGTATGTGTGTGTGTGCGAGTGTGTGATTCAATCATGTAGCTCCAGATTCGTCAACGTGTCACATGCTTCATAGATTTGTGTGTGTGTGGGTGTGTGTGTGTGTGTATTTTTGGTCCGTTTTTTTTTTTAAATCTTGATTGCGATTCTTTAAGACTATCAGAAATGTTGTGTGCCTCCCGATTATTAAAGCGAGACTCTTGTGAAGGCGTGCAAGTTAATCAGGAGTCTAGGGATTTTGGTTACCATGTTAACAACATCGTTCTCCATAATTGTTATAAATATCAAAGTAACACCTTGAATTCACTCCAATTTTGTCGGATGATTATCTTTCACACCTTAGGTGAGGCTATTACACTGAATAACAGAATAGAGTAATTAGCTTTGCACTCCAGAATGTCAAAACTTTAAGAGCAGGCGATAGAATTGACAAGATGCTGATGACACAATACAATGATGTATAGTTATCATTTTCATACAAAGGCTTGAACTGATAAGTTGTGTAAATATGAGTATACAGAAATTCATTTTACATTTTTGTTTCCATTCGTGCTTATTTTCTTCATAAAAAATAATGGCATATGATATAGTTATTAATAAATAAATATGTATGTATGTATATATATATATATATATATATATATATATATATATATATATAGCACTACAGTACATAAAATAGTCAAGGTAGTTATAGTGTTCTCCAGTAAACATGCCTTTTTAAATTTCGTTTCTAATCGTCATATACTTCTCTGCTTTAAAGTGCTATTAACGTCACAACCTTATGGATCTGTTTCACCTTCAACCAAAAGATCCTAAAAGAGGGAAGTGTTCTAAAGGATCTGCACGTATACAATGACTGTTTTGAAATAACAATGACAACTTTATTGTTCCAAGCAGAATATTGTATCATCTTCCTGCAATTGGAATTTAGCATAATTTCTCATGCCATTTTAGAAACTCTTCCCCAAAGCTACATGTGGGTTGGTATTTTTTAAATAATTTTTTTCCAGAAATTCAGCCTTTTTCTCACGAAAACCGCATCATTAAGTTTCATCTTTGTTTATAGCCTTTTATCTGGGAATATCAACCATGACCTTTCATTGACTTTGCACGAAAATGTCTTATACATCTGTAAAGCCAAACAAACAAAATGTTAACAAAATTATGAATTCGTGCCAGTTGCGAACCACAGTTTACAAATGTATTATAGATAGGAAAGTGTTTTATCTATCCGTATATTTGCAACCAAAATAAATTCTATTTTCGCCACTGTTTTTCACTTTTTTCGCTTCTGATACAGATTTTTTTTCTCAGAATTTTTTAGTTAACAAAACATCTGTATCGTTTTCGAACAGTATTTCCTTAACTCCAATGGCACAAGAAGACAAATAATTGATATCGAGGTTTTTCTTTACACGTTCTTGTACAATCCAACCACCTAGCATTTGTCTTTATCTTTGTTAATTTAAGCCCCGATAACTTGCTCTGCAGACTTCCTCCCGTGATTGTATATCTGCCCAAATCAAAGCTGTGAAATTACCATATTGTACTATGTTTTCATCACCGCCATATATTTCTATGTCCCTTATATGACTGTTTTGCCGTACAGCACATAAAAGTACATTGTATCTCTAATCGCGTATATGAGTCTCCTTCCCTTACTCCCATAATCACATCCAAAAAAAAAAAAAAAAAAAAAAGCCAGACGCGTGTCCATTGTACAAACTTTTATTTGTAGCAATCAAATAATAACTTATATTTTTGTAAAGGGTTTTACGCATATCTTTGATAATTGTTATTATGCAGGTCGTTTCATTCCAGTTAATCTATTTCAAATAGAAAGCTTTGAACCAATATAAAAAGCAAATTGATCAGACAAAGCTGTAAAAGAAAAAAAAAAATACACTGAGGAATAATTAGAGTTGGACTGGATCCAGACATAACAAAACGAAACTGCAGAATTTGTTACTACTCCCACACTATAAGAAAAAGGAACAGAAAAATTCGTTTGTTATTCCGAATGGTCGTTATTTATAAGGTTTGTTATTCCGAAGGTTCCTTAATCCGAAGGTTCGTTAATCCGAAAACGAAATAGTATTCGGAACATACATCTACAGTCTAATGAACAGTAACCCGATTTCGAAAATCCTGCGTATAGGACAGTAGTAAACATGGATCCCTTCATTTGCTCTTTTTGACGTGAGACCTCCAAAACGTTCTCTTAAGGGCTTTTTGCACTTGTGTTTCTTAACCCCGGACTTTCTCTGACCCAGGACTATCGTTAGTCCCGTACCAATTTTTTCAGCTTTTTACACTCGCCAATTAGTCCCGTACTATCTCTTGTCCGGGGCTAAGGAGAAAACTGACCTTTTTACACTCGTATTTCTTAGCCCCGGACTTTCCAAACCACATGAATATTCATAATTACGCTGTGTACTGTACACGTACACGCACGCACCGGCAGCACTTGATTACCTCGTTTCTGATTGGTCAGTGAGGGTCGGACTTCGTCTCCGTTGCTTAGCCCAGGATTATTTTTTCGTTCTGTTTACACTCACTTGCTTGGCACCGCAATTGCGGTGCTAAATTGCGGTGCTAACCCCTGCTATTTTGCAGGGCCAGATAGTACCGTACTATCGGTGGGGCTAGCCCACTTTGGCAAAAACGAGTGTAAACAGAAAGTGGGCTAAGGATAGTCCCGTACCAACGGTGGGGCTAAGGCCCCCCCCCCCCCCCCCCCCTTAGCCCCACCGTTGGTCCGGGGCTAAGCAAAAATTTACAAGTGTAAAAAGCCCTTTAGTCTCGCAGAGAACTGGCGAACACTCCTTCGTAGAAAGATCATGAAGTCTGGATTGCACCAAGATGGCAACGAACAATATTACCCCCCCCCCCTCCCTTTCTTTCCTGCGAACCTCATTTTGTGATGTTTACCGAAGTTCCTCCATGATTTTCTCGTATTCCTCCACTCCGGTGCTCGCTGGCGTTTATTGCCGTCTCTAGCCGGCACTTTGCGACTCCGAAGGTGTGACATGAGGGAAATATAACACTATGTTGACTGGGGGGGGGGGGGGGGGGGGGGTGTTCATATCGTAATGATATTAGGTGAGCCCTTTTCTATTTTATTGGTTTTTATCGCTTTAAGGAAGACTCCCATGATTTCTGTGTTGCATGCTGCAACCAGAACTTCGAGTCTTTGCTAATGTATGAAAAACAAAGATTGTGCCTTGTCATATATACCTGTATATAGTTACATCTATTATATAGATTTATTGGAATAGTTGCTCAACAAATCGACATTATAAAAGCGGATAACACCAGTGCTGACTAAATCAATATGAATGGATGAAATTGAATTACTGTTTGATAGTTTTGTAATGAGTGGGGGCGCTGTGGCATAGTGGATAAGACTCTCGACTCCCGATCGGAGGACCCGAGTTCGAGTCCCGCCCAGTGCTTGCGTCCTTGGAAATGTTTTACCCACCACGTCCCTCTCGACCCAGGTGTATAAATGGGTACCTGGCAACGCTGGGGTAATAATAATGACAGGGCCCTCTGGTAGAGCAGTGGCAACACTGAAGAGGCTACCCTGGGTAAATAAGATCTTATTATTATTATTATCATTATTATCATCATTATTATTATTATTATTAGTAGTAGTAGTAGTAGTAGCAGTAGTAGTAGTAGTAGTAGTAGTAGTAGTAGTACATTTTATTACTTCTGTCCGTAATAAATATGTACGCTCGGTGCTTTATTAATGTCTATCTAGTACATGCCCAATTTAATAGATTCATGTATATGGGGCCTATTCAAATAGTTCATATATAGAGTAAAATCAGTACTTTGTCAATAATTCTAATGGGAAATTCAAGTGCTGAATGAATAAATATTTGATGAGCAAAAATAAAATCGATGGTAAATCAGTGTATAATATCCAATGGATAAAATTGAATCGGTGCTTAAGGAATGGAGATGTAATGTATTAATAGATTCTAGTGGAGCAAGGCTTTGTAACACATGCACACTTCCATAAATTATCTGTCAATATTATTTCGTATTCGCATATCTCAGAAAACAAACGCATTTTCATGGTATCATGTATTAATCATAATATTTTGTGAAAAGTATGAAAATACAGACAAGTTTCTATCTATAAAAACTGCTATAAAAAAAAATCAAAGTTATTGCATTCTATGTCACGCAATCGGACAAACTTTAATCACATGAACAATCCTGAACTTGAGTAGCATTAGCCAGACAACGCCCTCTAGTGTCAGAGTGCGAATACAAACTGCAGAGGCTCTTTTCTCGTAATGCCAGTCAAATTGAATTTTGACTTTCAGTTTCATCGAGGAATTCGCGGCTCTCCTATTCTTTTTTTCTCGTCCTACCTAATTATGACAACTCCATTATGGATAAACGTGTCGCAAAAACAGTAATTTTCCTCTTCCTCCTCCACAAAATGCGATTTACTGTGCCCATTAAGTGTTGAAAAAAAAAAGTTTATAGGCAGAAGAAATGACTCGTTACAAGACATAAGAGCCGCATATCAGTGCCTGCTGCAGATTGTATGACTTACTGTATTGCAAATAGGTAGGAGTGTGTTTGAACGCATATGTGTCTGCACTATAAGCATTATCGTAGTGTGTTTGGTGTCTAAGAGAAAGAGGACAGCAATTAGAAATAAACGTAGTCAACACCGTATTGGCGTTTTGAATTGAATTGAATTGAATTGGAGTATGGGTTTACACAACTGAACGTCCCTGCGGTATAACTTCACTCATCTTAAACGTAGGATTAGTAGGTATAGCAATGTTTTTGCGATTGCTAATGTCCTGCAGCAGGTCCAACGTTCTTAAAAAAAACCAACAATATTATGTAATTAAGTATATTGCAAACACGGATACTCTTCCAAATGACAAAAGCAGCTTGTATACAAACACAAGGCAAAAGTTAAAGTTGCTCTGCGGTCGTATTTGAAATTTAAAGGGTATGAAAATTAGATACAACTTTGTTTTTTTCTGCCGTACTTATCTATTGCAAGCCATCAATATCGCCTCGCAATAATTGTTCAGACTACGGTATGTGTCGAATTTCAGATCAAACTCGCGGCGCCGTTGAGCAGGGAAACAATCACCATTTTAATTCCTAGCCCTATCTTTCAATTTTCCTTGATATCAAATTATCTTTGTCTTTGTAAATGTCTGTAATTCTGTCTCTCATCTTTATGAGGTAAATGTCCTATTAGTACCAAGGCATGGAGTTTACCGAGAGCTCTAGAGTTGCTGAGTTTAACTCTTTCACTTTCATACAGAGTTTTCTTCGATACACTTAAGCTTATATGAAAATGTTGCTCACAAAGTAGATCCACAGAACGTGGGCTCTCATCAGCAATACCGCTATAAACAGTTATGATTTTCCCTTATAACTTACTGATTGCATATTCTGTTATCTTTCTTTTTTTCTTACGTCATTCATTTCATTTATTTACTTATTTCGGCGCAACATTTGATTCAGCCAACACGGCATAAATGTGAGGGATCGCCGAAGCGATGCAGCTTTTTGTAATATATTTTGAAACAAGGAAGGAAAATATTTTACAAAAAGCTGCATCGCTTCGGCGATCCCTTACATTTATTCCAAAGTTGATTTACATAATTTGGGTTTATGTCAGGTTAATGTGTGTGTGTGTGGCACACATACACACACTATAGCTTCTGACCACACGAGCAAACAGAGTTCAGGGTTTTTGGACGAACACCGATCTAGGGCTTTCAATAGCTCAGTCCTAGAGCACCGGTCTAGTAATCCGGAGGTCTCGGGTTCGAATCCCGATGAAAACCCATTTTCTTTGCTCAAAGTTTTCACTATTTATCATTACAATGGTTACTGGTCAGTTTTTCCTTTCTTGTTTCAATATATATATATATATATATATATATATATATATATATATATATATATATGAAGAGTTTGTTTGCAAAAACCGATAAGTCCATATTTGCCAAATGGAGATATTTGCGATTAAAGATTAAGAAAAATATAAAGAATAATAAGAAAATTTTTGCTTCTTTTGACCATAACTTCAAAAATTTACCTTTATATGTAGTGAGCAATATATCATTTAAAAGGTATTATTTTGTACTTTATGACAGAGACCTTACTTCAAAATCTTGAAAAATTGACTTATCGGTTTTTGCGAACAAACTCTTCATATATATATATATATATATATATATATATATATATACACACATAACGTATAATGTTTTTATATAGCGCGATTCAACACAAAATAGGTTCTCAAAGCGCTTTACATTATTACATAAATGACCAAACAAAATAACAACTAAAAGTGAAAAACCACATATCATTTATATATACATATAATAATAATGATAATAATAGTGGTAATAATAAAGTCAAATTTTACTTCATTATTAACATATTACCATACGTTAGTGTATATGTGTAAGGAGCTGTCGTGCTGAGCTGTTAGACCACCCTGGATCGCGGGCTTTCATGTACGTGTAAGTGGTGGCCATGGGCAGTAGTGTCCTTTGGCAATGCCATTTATCTTTCTTACCAAGGCTTTTGGACGAGATTTAAAGGGGAATTCCCGACCAGTTACTAAACACTAATGTTAAGAAGGAAAGAGTAAAATTTTGATCGAATTATGAATGAAAATTAGGAAAGTCATAAAATTGTGACGTCTCACCATTTCTTTCTTCTTTTTTTTTTTGGGGGGGGGGGGGGAGGGGAACAAAAACATTTCTCAAACAATTAATATGAATCATATTATGCAAATTAGTGAGCTGGTGACATAGCCACCTCAAAATTTTCCATCGATCTTGCACAGAAAAGTGACGAAAATTAATACTTTCTGCCATAAAAGTTTAAAACATAATGTTTTCCAGGCTGAATAACTTCATGATAATGAGCAGACAGATGTATTAGGACTTGAGACTGGTGCCTATAATATGATTGGGTTTGAAAAAAAAAATGTGCACAAACTCATGGCAGGTAGATGTGAGGCGATGTCATCATTAACTCGCTCACTTGCATATTCATTTTAAATGTTAAAGTATTGTTTTGTGAAAATTTGCGAAACTTCACAATGCAAAAATTCCTTCATTTTATAAGTTTTTGATCACATTTTCTCTGTTGTACGTTTTAAAATCTACTTGTTCTTATCAGACTATGGTCCTGAATTCCCCTTTAAAGCTTTCGTTCCGTTGTGTACATGGTGTCCAAGAGCTAAACCCCATGCCCTTCTACAGACTGAGCAGGGTAAGGTCTCGCTGAAGTGGTCAACCCCCCCCCCCCAAAAAAAGAAGTAAATAAATAAATAAATGAATAAAGATGAATAGATAAACAAATAAATAAAAGGAAAAAAACACAACGTCTTATATTTGCAAGAATCTTCAAGGTTAAAGGAGGTGATTACCCCCGAAGAAGACGAAAAAGAAGAAGAAACAAAAACGAGGAGGAAGAGGAAGACGAAGACGAAGAAGAAGAAGAAAAGAAAATGTTCATCATAATAAAGATGAGACTGACAGTCAACTACATACCTTTTAAAATAAGCGCAAAAATACGAATTTCCTTGAACTGCATAAATGAATGTTTGATTCGTAAACTAATGCAGTTCTCTGTCATTACAAAAACCACGGCGATTAATCAACTATGGCGGTATGGTATTAGTTTTTAAAATTGATCATCAGCGAAAGTGAGGGCTTTTTTTTGCATTTACCTTCGGGAGTTGAAATGGTGTCGTGAAGTAAAATGATAAAAATGATAAATAATTTATAGAATTAAATAAACACAGCGACACGGGCAGGAATACGTTTAATGCAGTTTCACCCTCTTCTTGCAGGCCTGTCTTGGTAAGAGGGAGAAGGACGTTATTAAACTTTTATGTCTTTGATTTCAGAGAAGAGCAAAATGATTTCATTATCTTTCGTGTATCAAAATTGGACATATCAGATCGAACCCATTCTGACTGCTTATCTTCATGTTTGGTCAAGAGATATTGAATACAATAACGCAAAACTGTTTGAAGATATCTGTACCAGACACTCCCTCTATGTTTCAGCCTTCAAACGTGTACTGCCCAGACTGTTTATAAAGAAACTTGTAAAAATGGCAAAATAGAATCGGTAGACAGTTTACAAAATACGAGTCAATGCATGATGCTGACGTCAGTGACTTTTTTAATGAAAGAAAATATTCACTTTGATATGCTCTATATAGCCGAGTCACGAAGCTATAGGGTAATCATATTACACTTTTGAAAATGCAATGATAAAATCTAATCAACCAAGGTATCAGTTCCACAAATATAATGTACCTTAAATAACAGTTTTCCAGATTCCTGAAAACTGTTGATGCAGTCAAGTTGGCACGTTCGGAGAGATTCGTCCCCCATCAACTGCCCATGATCTCTTAAAGGGGAAAATCCAGTCCAAATACAAGTTAGTCTGATAAAAAGGAGTAAAATCTTACAACTTCAACGGTAGAAATTTGACCGAAATCGGATGAAAAATAAGGAAGTTATGACATTTTGAAGTTTTTTTCTTGTACAGTGGATATGAATATGCAAATGAGTGAGCTAATCATGTCATAACCTCACAATTTCCCATTGATCGTGTACAGAAAAAAAAAAATGACGAAAATTCATTGTTTCTGTCACTGAAGTTTGAAACATGATGTTATTCATGGTTGAATAACTTCAAAATAGTGATGATTTAGATATACCAGGATTTGAGCCTCGGGCATAATTGCGTTTGAATGAAAAACTGGAACTTTCAAAATTCTATGTACAAACTATATGGCAAGTTGTGAGGGGATGACATGCTCACTTTACCATTTGCATATTCATATTGACAGTTCAAGAATGTTCAAGAACTGTCTTTTTTTTTGAAAAATAAGAGAAACTTCAAAATGTCATAACTTCCATATTTTTCACCCGATTTCAATCAAAATTTTACCGTTGAACTCGTAATATTTTACTCTCTCTTATCAGACTAACTTATATTTAAAAATATATATTTTTTTTAATTCAAGAATTTTGACTGGATTTCCCCTTTAAAATGTATATGGAGAAGACAAATGACACTACAAAGCATAATAGATTAATGTTAAATGAAATTAATGAAAAGAAGATATTAAAAAGGAATAGTTCTGTCAACATGTATACAGCCATTCCCTATCAATTGTAAATAAGATGTATTCACAGGAATCATGATCGTAAAGGAATTGTTAGAACATGTTATTGGCATCTTGATGTTCATGTAATTTATAGCGCATCCTATTAGTATGATATATACAAATACGAACAATCTAATCACAGTATTTTCTCAATTTGTTTGAGTATAATTGATGAAGGACACCTACATCGGTAGGGAAATGTCACAAAGTACAAAAAGGTATCCATAGTGGATTATTCACCGGATTAGTTTCCTTCGGTACTATAGAAATATCGAAATATGAAAGCTGTCTGATCAAGAAATATTTATCAATAGGAGTTGGTCGATTTATGACGTAAGAGAATTAATAATGCAATTTTAGCATTTGGCAAAGTAGGGAACACTGTGATTTAGCTACTCTTAAAATAAAGAGATGGGGAACAAGGGGAGGGGGGGGGGCATGGTAACTATACATAGTCAGTTCTCCACCGCACTATTGTGCAATTAGCAGACGACGTCGTTGGTCGTCTGATACAGGCTTTTGGGCGCGAAGGAAATGAGTTAGCACGTTGCGAGGCGTTAAGATCGATTCGCTGATCGCCGCGGGGTTTGTCGGCGGCTCAAGACGCCTCGATACCGACACACTCTCTATACCGGTGGGCCTACATCGGCCTACGACATCTTTCATTTTTTGAAAGAGGGAGTGGTAACAGTAGAGAAGGGGGGGGGGATGGGCACTTAATCCAAATTTTTCGTGGTTTGGTCTCTATGGAATCGAGATTTCAGCGACAATAATCGTGGTTTTACGGCGACTGTTCGGACATAGTATTAGATAATCCTTTAAGTCCATAGTCAATCGTTGCAAAAGGCACCAATTCGTTTTGGACGGGAATGTTACTTTACGCAGACTTCCAAACAGACACCCTGTCCGTAGAGGATAGCTATGTGCTTGTATCACCTCTCTATATCTACAGTCAGTTTCTTCGTTAATTGTCTTAAATGCAATGATCATGATACTGAATTATATTGCTGACTATTTAATTCTTAGAGACAATATGTTACTCCATCTACTTTGCATAGACTGATCACGTCAATCTGGATATCTAAACACCAATGTCCTTTAGGAGCATGCTAAGATAGTAAGATGTTATAATACATGTATTATATAATAATGTATGATGAATGATATGATATATAGTATAAAATTTTGATTATACTAGTGTATAATAAAACACATTGCGTGCATTATGTATCATACGCATTTTTACGTTTCATACAAAACGGACATTGTATTTCATTCTATACTTAAATGAATAAAAGAAGAAAGACAGAGGTACAAAAAATGGCGACATACACACAGAGACCCAGATACACCCACTAAGGCAGGAGTACAATCTGGGGTTCACCGTTGGTGCTAGAAAATCAGCTAACACTACATGGTAACACAAATTAGTTCTTTGCACTTTATTTTGCGCAGGCTTCCTGTAGTGTGAAGTGATGTGGTGTAATTATCTAGCCATCACCACTACTCTGCGTCATGATGTAATACCCTGAACAAAGATCGCGTAATCCCTCACTTTGATAATCATAATGATCAGCGTTTCTATACATAAGCGAGCTTTAGGTCTAAGCGAAGGCTAGGACGACGCTAATCAAAAGGCAGAAAATGGTGTTTTGCACATGCGCGAGACAGCTGTCCATTGTCTAACCCCTTTAGGCTGGGTCGTCGTAGCTTTCGCGTCGCGGGTCTAAAGCTTGCTATGGACTTCCGACATGAATAAGCCTAACTTCTCAACCTAAAACAATCACAGCTGGAACAAAATACTTTCATCGGTTCGGAATAATGATAAAGCAGGAAGTTGCTGAGTCTTCTACCGATCTCTAGCAATTATTGGGGAGAGTTTGATGCCACAATAATCATATTATGCCCTCGAAAGGAATTTAAGGTCATGAAAGCTGAAAGAGTCCATTGATATTAAACGATTTCAACCCACACTTAACAGGATTTCAGACTACACTTTGTGTCTCTGATCTTTGGTTCAACGAGCAAAAAACAAGCAGAGAGCGAGGAGAAACGGTGTGTTCACTTTTCTTTAGAAAGTCCATCCTGCACAGCAGTGGCTGAAAAAGCTTGGCCACTAAATCATGCTATAAAGGTTGGTAGAGACCGTAACCTCCTACTATATAAATCAAACAGCTGCATGCAGTCAAAAAAAGTGAACATTTGCAATGTAGGCCTACTTTGATACGAAGAAAAGGTGAGCATTTCATTCAGCGAGGATACGATGCTGGATATCTCAGGACTTCATTACTGTTGTACTACTTTAATAAAGTGAAGGAGGTGGCGGTCGTGTGAGATCCTTAAAAGGGAAATCCAGCCCAAATATAAGTTAGTCTGATAAAAAAAGGGTAAAATCTTACGAGTTCAACGGTAAAAATTTGACTGAAATCGGATAGAAAATAAGGAAGTTATGGCATTTTGAAGTTTTGCTAATTTCAGCAAAACATTTCTTGTACAGTGGATATGAATATGCAAATGAGTGAGCTAACCATGTCATAACCTCACAGTTTTCCATTGATCGTGTACAAAAAAAAAATGATGAAAATGCTGTCATTGAAGTCTGAAACATGATGTCATTCCTGGTTGAATAACTTCAGAATAGTGATCAGTTAGGTATACGAGGATTTGAGCCTCCGGCATAATTGCGTTTGAATGAAAAACTGGAAATTTCAAAATTTTATGTACAAACTATATGGCAAGCTCTGAGTGAATGACATGCTCACTTTGTAATTTGCATATTCATATTGACCATTTAAGAACTGTTTCCCGAAAAAATAGCGAATCTTCAAAATGTCATAACTTCCTTACGTGTATTTTTGATCCGATTTCGATCAAAATTATACCGGGTTGAACTCGTAATATTTTACTCCTTCTTATCATACTAACTTATATTTGGACTGGATTTCCCCTTTAAAGGAACTGTATCAGTTGCAGGTTAGACGCCAACAACTGTTTAACCCACCAATAGAGGCTTATCTCCAGCCGCCCATTATTTCATAGCATTCAAGCGTTTCTCCATGATAGGCAGCTATATCATAAATGTCACTACGATGTGTAATGAGCGATAACGAATTTACTTCGATATACATGTATTTTTTTTTCTTTTCAAACTCCTTGTAGCTCGCTTTACGTTAAAGCTTCAATGTTCATCCTATTCCAAACTTTTGTTCTCTTCCCTCACCTCTTCACCTGTACACTCCTTTTCGCTTTCCAACCATTCAGTGTTTACATTTGCAATCTTGTTGATACTTTATACTTTCATTCTTATGAAAGTTCACGATGTTCATGTTTGTTTGTGTTTTTTTCTTTTTCTTTTTCGTTTGTTTGCGTAACAATCGGAGATGATTGTCAATCCCCTTCCTGTGTCATTGGGATTCGGAAGTAGGACGTTTCCTGATTGTTATACCCTCCATGTTTCTGACACCAGTTGGTATTACCATGGAATTCGCTTGTGTTTACCCTCCAACCAACCTCTCGATCAGTGTCTGTTGGACCGCTGGAAGGGAGTTTAAGGAAGATAGTTCTGCCATTCCTGCGTTGTAAGATGAGATGGTAGAATCTCAGTCACGTTATGTGGAGGTTCGAGGTCTTTAAGCAGTGACACGGCCAAGCTACGACTTGAAAACGAACTGAATGATCACCGCAAGGTTGGATTCTGGCCCCGAGTGGTCCAGGGGTGGGAATAGTTTGGGAGTTTGACAAACTCATTGCAGAGCAAAAGGTTACCATTATAGTGGAAAACTAACTGTGTAGGGAATGACGTATACCTCCTGCCATGCCTGTGTCCCCTGAGAAGCTTCTAGTGATTCTGCTATGATGTCGCCGGGAAACTTTTAAAATCCGGATTGGACACCTCTTGATTAACTTGGTCGACAGCGCTAATTTTACCAGGGTTTAAGAGCCAAAATGGGTATTGAGGAGATGAGCCGAAAGGAGCTGCAGATTAGGATGGAGGAGAAGGAGGCCATGGCGTGAGTATCAGACAATTATTTTTTAATAAAACACAAAAAGTCAATTTCAGCCGTAAGGGAAAACCCGAGCAAGTTTTTCCTTTAGTATTTTTTATGTCATTGAGAGTGCGAGATTAGGTTGCGTGAAAACGTATTTCCCTTTTGCAGAGTTTCAACGGAAGTGTTTTGAAAGAGAAATGACATGAATGGCATTAATTGGCAAGGTTACTATTGAAGAGTGGTTTGATTGTTTATTGTCGTTGCTGTTGTTGTTGTTTTGTTTTTCTTTAGAAGAGTTATATTTCAATTAATACAATGGCTTCTGCTCATCAACAGTCGAAAGGTACCACTGTATGGTAATTAGCGTGAAACGGCTTTATACAGACTATGCTGGGGTCAACATTGTAGTCTTTCTTGATTCAAAACTTGTGTCTATAGATACTTCCATA
The DNA here is from genome assembly GCF_040938485.1 of Diadema antillarum. Taxonomy (NCBI): domain Eukaryota; kingdom Metazoa; phylum Echinodermata; class Echinoidea; order Diadematoida; family Diadematidae; genus Diadema; species Diadema antillarum. The sequence goes on along the minus strand of NW_027271926.1, from coordinate 177,180 downwards.
AAATGATCAACGCAAAAGTGGTAAACTTTCATCTCTATGGCTCCTTTTCTCTCCCTCAGCCTTTAAAGACACTGTAGTAATTCATGAAATCGAAAATCTGCAATGTGATTTCTCAGCTGCGATAGGGTAGGAAAACATTAGAAAAAAAAATGCTAGCCAGAGGGGATGAAATGGCCAGGTAAATTTTGCATTTTCACTGTCAATCTTCGACGAATAAAAAAAAAGAATGCACGTGTACTTGTGTGTAAATTGTGTGTTTGCTCGTGTATAAGTCGATCATGACAAAATCATTGTGTCTCATTCGCTTGCATATCATTACTTTCCAGTGCAAACTTCTACCGACATCTGAATTGGGGGGGGGGGGGGGGGGGGATACATGATAAAGAAATACGAAGCGTTCATCCGACCGTGTGATACCTTTAGATCAAGGAAGTCGTTAATGGACTTTTTCCAGCAGGCTTCCCTAAGGTGCAGATAAGAAGACGGCAACGTTTCATTTAAAGAACTGGCTTTCTCAAATCGTTTTTAAGTTAGATCGCTGTCATTACGCCATACCATTAATTAGGTCAGTCGTTTGGCTTTCATTCACGAAAAGAGAGTTGCTGGTACAGATCTGTGTTGCCGTTCGAGGCATAAATTCCAAAGTAAAGACGGCGATCCAAAGTTAACTGTGGCATAAGTTTAAAGAATTGCGCATAGACTACTTCCCACCTCCATTAAATCTGCAAATGGACTTTGACTGTAATCAAATGAAGAGACTGTAAAAAGACATGTTAGTATCACTGATAATGATAACAACTTGTTTAAATGTTATTTCCTTGATAGTAAATATGAGAGATACAAGTTCTCCGTTATTTGTTTATGTATGTAAATTTGTGGATTTTTTTTTTTATTCTAAAACGTTACATACAAAGATTTGCCAACACAGAACAGTGATAATCAATTTCTGACAGTTCTGAATGTGACAATATTTTCATATATACATGTATATATATATTGTAGCTGTTCCGCGTATTGGCAGTACTAGAAATAGCAATAATAATGTCACAACAGAGGAATGCAGGGAATGCATTAATTGCCAATCTTGGTTTTAATGAATAATCCGAATTTTCGAGGATCCTTCTTCTTCATCAGGGATGACAGTGCGAATTTTCACAGTGATATTAGGATCCTTCCTCTTCATCAGGGATGACAGTGCGAATTTTCACAATGATATTAATATCATTGTGAAAATTCGCACTGTCATCCCTGATGAAGAGGAAGGATCCTCGAAAATTCGGATTATTCATTAAAATCAATATTGGCAATTAATGCATTCCGTGCATTCCTCTGTTGTGACATTATTATTGCTATGTATATATATATATATATATATATATATATATATACATACATATTATGTAAACATATATCTAGAGTGTGGATGAAAGAACAGATAAATATCATACTCAAATGTTGTGAAATAAAGTCATGAAATGGAGAATAATAAAATCTTTCATTGCTTTCAATGATACTGCACTCGTGGTATAGCAAGAAATATTCATGAAGATAGTCAAGTTATCAAATATATTCTAATAATTTCCTTTCCTTTCAGCATCTCTGATTTCAAATTTCTAAAATTTACAGAAATAAACGAATTTTATCTGCTTTGCATTTTGATTCTTTATTATAATATACCTGTAGGGTGACATTATCTGCCGCAACACTGGACAGCAGGGGTTTTTGTTTTTGTTTAGTTTTTGTTTTTGTTTTCTTACTATAAAGAAATACCATAGCACTATCCGAATATCACCTGTCCTCGACATGTTCGTTGGGCATTCCGCAGATATTGGGTTGATAAATCTCGCGACAGAGCTGAAAGAAAGCTAAATTAATAATGAGTAAAGAGTCATCGCCAATTACACCTCTTGTCGCTTGGGTAGAGTGAGGGGGTACCGGTGTGTGACAAAAGAAAAATAACAGAAATATACAAATCAACAAAATATCTGCGTAACGGCAGCAGCAAATGTATTTTTGTAAGCGTGTTTTGTGTGTATGTGTGTGTGTGTGTGTGTGTGTGTTTGCTTTATTAAGAGGTAAAGAAATAATATATCCGCATTCATCTACATACATTGCCTGCCGCTTCATCAAATTTAATTTTCCTACAAAATTTCAGTGCAGTCGAATATCTGGGTAAACCAAGTTTACGAGTAAACCGGTTGAACCGCGATTAAACTGATGGAGATGAGGACATAAAGCAACTAACAAAATATATGAATAAATGAAGAGTTTGTTCGCAAAAACCGATAAGTCCATTTTTGAAGATTTTGAAGTACGGTCTCTTTCATAAAGTACAAAATAATACCTTTTAAATGATATATTTGTCACTACATATAAAGGTACATTTTTGAAGTTATGGTCAAAAGAAACAAAAATTTTCTCATTATTCTCTTTATTTTTCTTGACCTTTAATCGCAAACATCTCCATTTGGCAAATATGGACTTATCGGTTTTGCGAACAAACTCTTCAAATACATTTATAGATAAATAGATAAATGAATAATACGTCGCCTTTTACACCTCTTGTAAATATTTTGATTAGAGAAAGGGATGATTGTTTATCACTTCATTATTTCAATAAAGTTTTATCATTCTCATCACTGAAAAAGAAATAGCATGTGACGTGACAATTAATCACACATGTAAAATGACTTTTTTATCGTAATTCTACCATGAAACAAAAACACTTGTTTATAGAGATTGACAAGAAATAGATATATCTACTAGGTACGTGCAGTGGATCTAAGCCTACTAAGTGAAACGTAAATGTGAATTCATCTTCATTTTCATTTTGAAAATTGATTTCAATGATGGGTTTTGCCATAAAAATTACAGAACATGTCCTTCACTGATTTGTGTTAATGCAGCTTGTGATATTGAATTCTGTGATGAACGGAGCTGACAAGGTACTTGTAATTCTTCTTCCTTCTTCATATAATTTAAGAGTTGGTTTGTTTTCTTTGTGGATCGATTAGTCGTACATGATGTTGGGTGGATATTAGCAATCGGCACGCATTGCAATTAATCTCGTCTCTTTCCCCCGGTGACCAGTTTTGGCCACTCTGAAGTCAGCAGCAGAACAGGGCGCGTAAATCACTTGCTATATATAATCTTCCCTTCATCAAATATTCAGGATGAATGAAATATACAAAATAATACTTCTCTCTAAAATCGGACAAAATGTGTATTTAAGGCAACTGACGACTACAGAAAGAGAGGTTTACATCGGGATTTGTCAAATGTGCCTCACATTAAACAGTACAGGTTTATCCTAATTGATATTGACACAACATGATACCAAAAGAAAGCAGATGAAATCGAAGCTGATGTTTGTCTTTGCATATATATATATATATACATATATACATTAATATTTATTACATATATATATATACATACATATATATATATGTATATATATATATATATATATATATATATATACATACATATATATATATATGTATATATATATATATATATATATATATATACATAATATATAGACGATGAAGACAAACAAGTTGACATAATGCATTAGATTCCAACTTCATTTATTTGTTTACAAATAAATGAAGTTGGAATCTAATGCATTATGTCAACTTGTTTGTCAACTTGTTTGTCTTCATCGTCTTCATGCTCTAATTCCAACACGCGGATAATAATACCATTACATAATATATATATATATTATATACATACATGATAAGATAAATGAAATATGAATATGAATATTGTGCAGACTATCTATGACAGGTTTACTGACTAGATGGTAAAAGAAAATGATTAATTACACACTGTACATTACCGTTGCAAAATTTTCAGATTTTGGGTCAAATCTATTAAGTCCGGTCAGCCAAGACCTATTCTGTGCATTAAAAGTTTAATGAGCAGTTTTTGTGTCGTTATATCGCTCTGGAAATTCCTATTGCAAGTTTCTCCTGATGTAGAAAAGCATGAAAGAAAAAGAAACTAGCTTTATAAGGCATATTATGAAAACTTAATAAATTTTTGATTCAACGTGTTAAAGAGGAGGCTAAGCGGCATGAGTGGGGATTCGTTTAGAATGCATACTTTAATACATTCCTGCATGGCGTGGCTGAATGACCATTTTTTTCCCCAGAAAACTTCATTCAAGCCATCGTTTAAGACTTGCGTGTGAGAATAATGCCTCGATGCATACAACTTGGATGCATGTAATGACCAATTATGGCAACTAGCAATTACGTCGTAGAGTAATACGCATTTTCGGCGGCAATAAACCTGAAATTCTTTAGTCAACGTATAGAAAGCCACGTTACAGTGGTAGAGCTCTGGTGTTAAGATGGTCTGATTTTAGAGCATGACATATCTAACAGCATTAGCGTTCACAAGCTAAAATTGGTAGGTTTCTGCATTTTCTTACCTTCGTGCAATGATGGGGCCTCATGTAAATGACAGTCTCCTGAACATTAATCATAATTGTTTGACTCGTGTGATATTAGTCTCGGGAGATTCACAGTTCTTTGAAATAATATCCTTGATGCAGTGTTATGGTTTCATAAAATGACAATTTGAAATAGTAATGCGCGACTGATTTTGATATAGACATATTTCATTTTAGGCGAGATACTTGAATTGGAAAAGTTAATCATTTTTTTCTAAGCATAACAAATCTAAAGATTAAACTGTAATCTATTTTTCTTTACACACAACGAAGAGTCAAGCACGGTATACTCAGCATGACTATTCGTTATACCTTATTGTTACCAAATCCTGAGAATTTTTCATTCGTTATATTTATTCGTTATATTTCGTATCTAATAATCATTATCTATCATATGTGATGACATTTTGAAAATGGTAATGCGAGACTGTTTTTAGCATTATACATATTTAACTTTAGGCGAGACGCTTAAATTGGATAAGTTAATTAACCACCACTTCTAAGGATGAGACATCTATTATTAATCTGTAATCTATTATTCATTAAATACAACGAAAAGCCAAGCAAGAGATTTAGCATGACGATTCATTATACCTTATTGTTGGTAAACCCTGAGAATTTTTCATTCGTTATATTTTTATTCTTCATAAGGTTTTGCTTACACCTCGCAAGGAGAACGGAAGCAATAAAGGAAATATAATCGTATGTACAATATTTCAGTCTTTAGTTTTAATAGGAAAATTAAAATTTGCTTATAATTAAATCTTTGTGTGTGCGTGTGTAGTGTACATGGGTAAGTGCCTTTAGTAAATGTTTTCTGTACTTTGTGTCTGACAAGCTGCGCGAGCAGGCGAGCATTGCTGGCCATTCGTAATTGTAAGATTCCATCTTCCGCGAATTGAAGTAAAATGCACGGATGCAGGTCCAAAGTAAAGTTAGACGACAGTCCGTACCCAAAAACTGTGGATGTTCGGGCGTGGAACAGTACCCCTTATCTGTCATATAAATATCTGGACTCTTTCCCCACATGGGCGGAGTAAAATGTTTATAACATATAATTATATTATGTGTCTACGTACTTGTATGAGCATGTGTTGTAGGTCCATGGCATTATAGGGGCTGCGCAAGTGGGTATGTGTGCTGATAGTGTGGTCAATAGGAAGAGGAGGTGAAGGAGATGCATGCGTGTGTGTGTGTGTGGGGGGGGGGGGGGTGTGAAAAAAAAAAGCTGGGTGTACCAAAGACGGTTTCTTCCCTTAACGCGGATGTATGAACACCACCATCAATCAATCCAACTAAATGAAGGCCGGTCTTTGTAATAGTATTCATCCTCCATCCAATGCTACCACTCTGGGAGGTTACCTATGCTTCCGAAATCACACCTGCAGCCACCAACCTCCAGAAGAAATCGCTTGCCTGACATCCCCCCCCCCCAAAAAAAAAAACCCGGAGTAGTAGAAAACTGATGAACGAAATTTCAACCCTGTCATCCCCATCGTATCTTGGCAATACAGTGTCCATAAAGGTCATTATGTGACGTCCGGTCGACACGTGGATGTGGAAACACGTCCGGCCGCTCAAGGGATGTAGAATTGCACGCTCTGCTAGTGGTGTAAATTCATCCATCATTGGCTACAAAATGTTTCGAGTTTTCAAAATAGCGGTAGATGTCACGATGGTCAATTAATTGTGCTGTCTGAATACTGCAAATCCCTTTGATAATTCTTTCAGATATATTCTTTGAGATGCAATTTTTTTTTTCATTTTTCAATTTCATATCGTAGTTATGCTGGAATTGTTATTAAGGTCAATTGATCATTAATAATTTCTCAAATCAGATTTAACGCAAACAATGTATTTGTATATATATCTAATGATAATTATCATCATCTTCATAATCATCATCATAATCATAATCATAATTATAATAAAGTTCTATTGATAGACCCAAGCCCATTCACTCACAGCACCATGCACTATCAAAGGCACAATATTTTCCTCTTTGTTACCTCGTTCCCCTCCCGTCAATACCCAATACGTCGTTTCAAGCAAAGGCTTCTTTATTCACTTCGTGAATACTTGACATTGATTAGTCGTCGCTGATAACAAAATAAAACTATTATGTTCTGTTTGCATTGTGTTCTGTTGTCAGCCATGCTGAACAATAATTATCAATGATGTAATTTTGTACTAAAATATTGAAGAATGAAGAAATAAAACCAAACAAACAAAGCGTAGAGCTGGGATATAATGCGCATTATTGTTGCTTTACTTGAGCTCCAGACCTTACGCATCCAAGCTGCGTTTGAATAAATCCAGCCACATGAACTTTGTTTATGAAACAAGAAAATCAGTTGGACATGAATTTTCTTTATAAAACAAGAAAATCAGATGGACCCTTCCACACAGACGCCGAAATATTGAGAAAAAAAAACCCCAAACAAATCCAGACTCTCACACATCAGGTGACGCAATCAAGCCTCCAAGACATTCCATCTTAATTACTTATTCATAGGTTTTGGGTGCAAAATTTGTGCATATCTAACCCATTGGCATAGAAGGGGTCAAATGTGAAAATTGATGTTATCATATGCTGGAAACTGCGAACATTTTACAAATGGTGTTAAAGGGTGGTGAGTTGGCTCAGTCGGTAGCGCGTCTGCCTCACGATCACGCGGCCCGGGTTCGAACCCGAGTCTGGACTGAGCAATGTTGTGTGTAAACATACCGTCCCCTCTAGCATAGCAAGAGGCAAAACACTCTGTCCCTCGGATAGGACATAAAATGGAGGTCCCGTGTATGAGAGAGTCACAGCTCATGCACGTAAAAGATCCCGCTTCATTCATTCATCGCAAAGAGCAGGGTGTTCAACCCGGTGAAGTGGTCCCACCCCACATCCAACTGGACCCCATGGAAGACCAGCTTAGTGTAGCTGAATATGGGCTATCCAGCCATCTTCACAGATGGAAAATGAACAACAACAACAACAATATACATATAAGATTAATCCAAGCACTTCAAATGTTTCACTTGCATTTTTCTCTCTTATTATTATGATCTTTGCCTAGTTATACTTCTCTTCTTCTTTGACACCTCCCATACATATATACCTCAACTTGTAATGTTTAAAATACTTTGAAATAATGATGGCTGTGTATAACGGTTATATAGAATCTGTTGGAAATTATTTTCTCTGAGAAGGTCACGAGCTTTTTGTGCACTTTGTGAATTGTCATGACCTTGGGTCAATACCCGAGTGGTTGCATACGACACTGAACAATTATTGTACTTTTGTTTCTGTATCGGAGGACATTATGTTATCTGCTCCTTTAGGAATGAGATAAACTGTTTTCCCCATTGTTAAATTCATATGTATGTACCATTCGGGCAAGTTGCAGCTGGTATACGCATTGGACATGGCCGATTATTATGATCCCCAACCAGTTTGGACCGTAGTAACTGTAGCAGCCCTTCCGACAAGAGATAAGAATAGGAAATTACACAGGTCAAAATGTCTACAGACTTGGATACCAAAGTACACCTCTGTGACTTTTTAACGACAGTTTACGTAACAACGGTCGTACTGGCACAAGTGTTACTTACTTTTGTGAACAACAAACGAATGCTTCAACCTTGATAATTTTTTTATCCTTGGTTATCAGAGGTTAATATTGTACAAAAATCGTCAAAAAAGTCGTGTCTCATCTAGATTTAGTTACGCAGTTTGATTTTGATAGAGGTGATTCCAATTTCCCAATTAATATTAATTTTGTAAATGGGATGATTCATGGAACCCTAGATTAACTTTAATTCCGTTGATTCGCCTACTTTACAGACCGCGGAACTCTTACAGGATGGACATGGCACACTATTATATGGTAGTGTTATAAAACACTAATATTAACTATGAAAGGAGAACGAAATATAACATAGGAAGCCTCGTCTGAACTATGTTTCTCTGTGAAATACTCCAGTTTCTAATCGGTAGAAGAGCCATATATTTTCCTTGAGAGAACCAGGCTTCATTTCATGTGTCTCTTGCTTGACTACAAAAATAAATGTCCGATTTGAACCAGATGGCTTTTCAAGAAGAAATTAAAGAGAACACAGATAAATAAAAAACAACAACGCACGAATGACAAATTTCATATCGTTTATACATATTCCTAGGCTCAAAATTCCTTCCAGTCAAATGTGGGTTATCATTGGCGTCATATTTTCTCACTCTTTGCTCGACAGAGATCTTTGAAGGTGCACACTTTCTCTCAGTACGTTCATCCATTCTGAGGGTAAGCACTATCTGGGCACCCGTCCCGCTTCATCATGAATATTCATCATCTACATGTATCCGTAATGCCTTTGAAATACATATTTTTTTCATTTCCCGGCAGCGTTTTTACATTTCTCGGCAAAACTGAACATTTTTCCATCTCCCGGCGAGACGTTTTAACATTCCCCGTTGATGCAATTTTTCGAGATTTTTACATTTCCCGGCCATACGTTTTGCACGTATCCAGCGTTCTGCCATTTTACTAGTACAGTATCTTACTGCCTGATGAATATTCATGATGAAGCGGGACGGGTGCCCAAATAGTGCTTACCCATTCTGAGTCAGAGCGTAAACATGTCAAATACACACGCCACGCACACATACACAGACACAGACACACAGACTTTTGCAGCCTTCCAGATATTTGGGAGCCCGTGTCTTAGAGACGTAGCCGGGGATATTTGGATAATTTTCATACTTTCTACCGCTGATGAGCAGAAATTATAATCAAAGGAAGTATTTAGTGATCATTTCTGATTCTGTGTTATCGCGACGAGTTCCAACGCGACGATGAATTCTGTTGAGGCACAGCAAAGCTTCCACTTCAAACCCTGATGTATATTGGGGAGCCAAAACACTCCCTAGATCTGTCCCGAATTCTATATCCCCAAATTCTCTCCTACGTCACAAAATTGTCAATTAATTTAGCTCGTACTGTTCGGAGCTCATCGTGCCGGTCGGCATTCCTCTCTGTATATTCTCGATCTATCCAGCAACGGAAATCATTTTCTTTTCTTTTTTTCCCTTTCCATTGTTGGAACGTTTGTTGTTTGCCTAGTGTGGTACAAGACGATTATTTTTCACAGGAAGCTATCACAAATCTTACAAGACCGAGATGCAATCCCTGAGAGCCGTTTGCCCGGGTACAGCAACGTTTACTGAATAATAGTTTCCAATTTCTTTGCTTTGGCCCCCTTTCGTTGGCATTTGATGGAAACACAAAAGCAGGGGCAGATCGCCGAATATGCGATCGCCGCGTGCTTACGAATAAGCGCCATCCAGAAACCTTTTTACTGATTATCTCAATCTTCATGAATTGGCATTTGCGGATGGGAGACGCACTGTTGTTCAAATGACAAGCGAGTTCTGAGACGACATACAGTGTCAAGATATAGAAGCCACTTAAGTCAAAACGTCCCTGCCTAAACAGAAATATTTCGCATATGCGTAGATGGTTAGGACCGACTCGATGTCGGGTGTAGCATCGCCGTGACGCGTGCAGCATGGAGGTAGAGGTATATCGTACTATATGTCTCGGATCCACGGAGCTTGCCTTCCTGCACTCTCAAACATTATGCAGCTTGCTATTCCCCACGAAATCAAAAATTAATATGGCGCAATGTTTTTGAAGTGCCAACCAGCCAATGCCAATGAGGGTATCAAAGCTATTAATTTGGCAAAGGCAGCATTAATTGACATTCAATCGTATATCCATGACACATAGGGTATTTGCGAGCAAAAAAAAAAAAAATCTTTACAGTCCACTTTATTTGCATTGAGCATGAACGGAAAAAAAACAAACTAACATGGTCATCCGAAATATGAAATATGAATTCCAAAGCTTTTGCCGTCTTAATTTCCTGTACACAGTTCTCCTGAAACATGTCAAACATGTTGAAATGGCATTATGCCTTTAGCATGAGATTAGAAAAATCTTGTTGAGATAGCTTTGAAAGGAGCTCCCCGAAAAATCGAAGCTAAAGAATTCTACGCACGACAATTAATTATTTTGAATGCAACTTTAATGTTTGACTATCAAGTCCTTCATGCATTTATGGAATTAACACTGCATTTCACTGTTAGTGCATCAGTACTTTCACCGCAAAATTGAAAAGGCTGTAATAGTGACACTTTAACCCACACTAATACTAATACAGTCCCCATTAGTTTAATTAATAGAGTTTCCGATGTAAGAATAAAAATGAATATCCAATGAGTAAATGAAAAAGAAAATCAAGCCTGTCAGCTTTCAATGTTCATGTTGTATTATTTTCTAGGCACTCAACAAATTGAAGTTCAGCGGATGTCTAGAAGAGTTTAGTGTAGGATAATGCCTCAACATTGTGCTGAAATAGGAAACCCTGTTGACCTTTAATCAAGACGTCACAAACATCTACATTACTATCAATTCCAATTCGCCGAGATTGACTATTGCTGTGTTATGCGTACTTGAATATGCAATGGTGATAGAAGATAGTGAGAAGGCATTGAGCAAGTTATACTGCTATTGACTCTCTATGTCAAAATGTGAAGGGGTTTTGAACTGATGACGAGAGTCGAATCATTGCATGCCCGATAAGGATTGAAAAAATCTATAAATCTGAGAGGCGCCAAAATATACAAATATCATTAAGGTGCAGAATTCAGTTAGTTTGACGTCATCTAATCATTAGAACGTAGGGGTGTGCGGCATCATCTTATTGCTGCAGAGAAATGATTAAAATCACTCGGTTATAAAAATCGTTTACTCCCTATCGACGGGAGGATAATTCTATCTTGGAGGTAAGATGGGACACGATCTTTTCAGTGCTTTGAAAGCGAAATTAACCTGATGAAGCGTACGTCTGCCGTGTAAACCTGATAAAGTGTGTGTGCATCGTCTCCAATTTTAGTCATTGCCAAAAGAACGTCTTGAAAATAACAGAAAATTCTGAGTCTTCTCGAGAGATGCATTTCTTATACGTTTTTTTTTTCTTCCATTTCTCTCTCCAGCATTAAACAAGATAGAATGAATGTCTCAGCTGCTAAGTCGTATGTTGTGAATTTCGTAGCCTTTTGACGTTCTCTAATTCGTAGGGTCAATAGTGACGTCCGGTACTGGGATTTAAATGCAGAGCAATGAAAAAAAGAAATCAATTTAAGAACATTATCTCTCGAGACCATAGAAGAATGAAAAGTGCATGGTGTGTAGGCCTGACAAGGCGAATATATAACAGTTTGTATAAACAAGAGAGTGAGAGAAAACCCTCAAACCATGTCTGTTTGGGTTTTCTTTCTGTTCATCCCTTTGAAAGGTTGCATATAGTAAACGGATTATTCAGACTGCTTATGAATGCATATGATATATATATATATATATATATATATATATATATATATATATATATATATATATATATGTCCCTTTCGATTACTTTCAGCTGACTTTGGTTAGTTGTATTGATATCGGTGTTGTTTGTTTATTTCCCTTTTTACATGGTTTGTATCAGAAGAGCATGCCCATGAAGTCGTGATTGTATGGTTGTTTCAGAAACGAGAGAGAAAGAGAAGAAGATGAAAAGAGAGAGAAAGAGGGAGAGAAATGGAGAGAGAGAGAGAGAGAGGGAGAGATAGAAGAGGGAGAAAGAGAGAAAGAATGTGGTCGATAGCTATGGAACAAGTATCGGTATTGATCACTGGTGCATCTATACTCTCATTTCTTTGGCCTTCCCATAACATTGCGGGACTTGCATGTCGGAAGGTATGGCGAGGCAGGTGCATAGAGACTAAATAACGGAAATTCATTATCGATCCACCAAGCCAGGAGGAATAGATATTACGACTTTCGGAGTCCTTTTTTTTTCTCTCTCTCTCTCTTTTTCTTCTTCAGCATTACAACGCCCTTTCGTCATCTTCAATCACGATGTCTTTTTTTTCATATGTCTTGTTCCTTCTCAGTTTTACCGCGAAAGAGTCAGACTTTATAAACAGATACTGAGAGAGAGAGAGAGAGAGAATGAGAGAGAGATAAAGAACGATGGAGAGGGAGAGAGAAATTGTGTGCTATAATGATGACACTCAATCTAAAAGTCGAGGATAAGGGGCCAGATGACAAAGGCAATACTCTCATTCATTCTTTTCTCATAAAGACTCAATGTTCGGTTAAACACTTTAGCTTTTTACAAATAGCTTAAAGGGATAACATAGTTTTGATTGAGATGGGAATTCGGGTTTTAACTTTTTGTGAGATAATTAGAAAACACTTATATGAAGTACCAAAGAGCATAAAATTTTAAGAAAAACTAGTAGCTTATTGTGATGAAAATCGGTTTTGAAATGGGTGAGATATCCAAAACTGTAGTAAAACAAAGTGGTCCTAATAAGAGGTGAGACCCACCTTGTATTAGGACCTTGGTTTCTGAATATCTCGGCCATTCCAATATCAATTTTCATCAAATAAAATTTATTCCACTTAGAATTGTACGCTTTTTGATATTTCATAAAAGTGGTTTCTAATTATCTCGCAAAAAGTTAATACCAACGTCCCCATCTAAACCAAAACTATACCATCCCTTTAACAACGTCGTCACATTTCTCCTTCGCATGTTTCAAAGAGCAAAATGTATTAGCGGGGAAAAAAAAAACGCTTTGAGGCTTGGACGAAAGCAAGATATACATATCCCTCGAGGGAAAAAAAATTATGAAAAAATTGTAACAGGCTCAATATCTAAAGCTGTTTTACGCTTGAGCGCCAGTGAAGTTATGTATAAACATATTGGAATTCTCAAAAATGCTTTCTTTTTTAGAACTTAGTTGGTTGCCCAACCATTGAATCTGAATGTAGCCGTGTAAGATATCGAGTTAAGATGATGTTAAGACGTTAAGATGTTAAGACTTAATATTATTAAGATCATGCTTTTTATATCGATCACTGTATCGTGTTCGCGCCTCGCTAGGGTGATCACGCCGCTCTTTCAGTACTCACCGTGTCCTACTACAATGTCCTATATATACATGCAATGTGTTCACAATGTGTTCACACAGTGGCTATGTGAAAACGCTCGGATTTCACAGTGTGAAGATGATTTCAAACTGTGGCGTGGTTTTTGAAATTGTTCTCATAGTAATATTCTGTTTCACACTGTGAACTTATGATTCACAATATGTTACAAGGTTAAAATGCTCGAATTTAACAATGTCAAGAGACTTCACATTGTGCTTACAATGCGTTCACACAGTGTATCACATTGTGTTTCACACTGTTGGTGTTCTTTCCAGCTGGGTAGATTTTAACGGACATTTATTCTTTTGTTTCTTTTATATTGTTCGACGTCTGTTTGTCCCCATCTAATAGTTTGCCATTCTTTACAACTGGAAATTTCTTGTGCGAATTCAATATGAATTAGTTTCTGGGAAATCTGCGCCTTAAAAGTAATGATCCTATTCAAAGTCGTAATTTTTCACATGTAATACTTACATTATTTGTTTTATTCGAATGTATAACACATTCAGTTATTTCTTGGTATGTTTATGGTTTACTTTTGAAATGTGGAATTTGGAACAAAAAGAAAAAAAAACCCAGAGCAATATACATAAAGAAATATGCAAACATTTAAGTGTTTTGTCAGTCATGGGATCGAATCTAATTGATGTATTGTCAACAAAACAGTAAAACTGGGTAAGAGAGTTTAAAATTATCAAAGTAGATGCATTGTTAAAGTGGAAGCAATAATACATGGATATGTATTCACATTCAATTAAATAGAATTCAGTTCAATTAAATTCTATTTATTTTCCATCAGAATAAATAGTGCAACAAGATACAAAGCATGCATTATACACTCAAATTGTTTGATCAATTTCTCGATAAAAAATATTCAACGCGATGTGGATCATTAAGAATATAAGATATGAGAATATGTATAATGACGTGCAATAGATAATACTGAAGATAACACAATGCCTACTTTTAAATGAATGACCGATCAAAAGCTTTAAGTCCATATCTAAACGAAAAAACAACAACAACTGCGAAATACGGTCTAACCAACTAAGAAGCAATGCGTGTAAGAACTGAACGTTCCTGCTTGGCCTTTACATGTACGGAAGCAATGTGATGTTGGGCCAAGAGTCCGTGAAATAATGCATTTATGTCGCGGAATGCAGACTAAGTTTGTTACAAATAATTCGAAAGAGCCCATTGCATAGTAGAAAGTTTGTTCTCATACGTATACAATGAAAAACGGAAGGACACTTTCTACAAAATACTTTGGATTGGGGCGAGGGGGATATAGGGTGCAGGAAACCGCAGGAATGGTCTGCGCTTGACACTGTTTACCATTTGGAGCTACAGTGATTAGAAGAAAAAAAAATGTCCGAGTTATCACATTTGATGCATATGTATAGTTTATTTGTATCACAAAACGTCCTATCATATAAAAAATTCGCAGTACAGTCATAAATGCAAGGAGATCTCACTAATTTTCTCGATAAATCATGACTGTATTATATCGAATGTTGTAATCATATGTGTTAAAAATGAAATAAAACGAAACGAAACAAAGAGTCACTGTAGACGGTTTATTCTAGAAACGAGTTTATTGTTCAATTTTTTTTTGATATTCAACAAAACTTAACATTGATATTAAACCATATCAACAATTTTGAATTGGTTGTTTCTACCCCTAACTCACATTTGAAAACTAATTGAAGCACTAAAACTTTTTTTGTTTTTTTTTTTCATCTGCAGAATATGAAAATAGTGGCTTTAAATCGTAGTGTAATGAAAGTATCAGAAATGTACTTGCGATGCTGAAACGACACAGCACAAAAACAAGCAAACAAACAAACGCTGGAACTGTTTGTCTGTAGCATCCACATCCAAATCATATCTATTTTAATTCTATTATTTAGAAAAGTCAATTGTTTTACGGAGGTAAAAAGTAATTCTATATTCTAGATCCAAGGGTAGTGTTGGACATGACGTAACTGAACTCGGTCAAAAACCTGCACCTAGAATCAGATATCTGTTGAGTTCACGGACACCGGTCAAACGTGAAGGATGGAACCATCGGTAGTTTTCTTCCTGGAGATTGTCGGAAAGAAGAATCCTTTTCAGCGCCCTTTTTTAATTTCATGCCACTGATTTTATTGCGTGTCATATTTCTAGGCTCATACACACAGGGTCGTTTTCCCCTGGTGATTACAAGAGACGCAGCTTCGTTAAGACGATAATTTGAGCCTATAGATTACCGTGAGAATTGATTGAAAGCAGTTTAAGGTCATCGATAGCGAATATTTGGCATATCACAGAAGATGGAGGAGGCTAGATGGGAAAGTTAATGACGTGTTGAATAGGCTCTCAGTAATAGGCAGCAATCGTCCGTAATGAGAATTGGTACCGCGGTCTGATTTCAACCGACTCGCAGAAGCAACTCTGTATACAAAGAAGCGCCGAAATTTGCTACTTGATATTGTCATCTGTTGGCATATCTTATGGTTCGTCTGTTAACTTGGAGAGCACGTCGTGAGTGCTCACGTGTGGGGGTGTGGATCGATGTATTGGGGGATAAAGTGTTGGGCATTTGCATGTTGATGCCATATGTGAGTGTCTGTCTAAAGTGGATATAGCTGTGACAATGTTTTGTTTATTTTTAGTTTTTGTGCATGTGTATAAGAAAGCGTGGGTTTGCAGACACTGTAGACATTGTGAGCGTGCGTCCGCAACATTGTGCTCATTTGAGAGGTTTGGCTCGTACGCCTGCGCGTACGACTGTACTGGAAATGTGTCGGAGAATGTACAACGACTTTTGACCTTCTGAGCGGAGTGAAGGTCGAAAAATGATAATTGACCTTGTACAGGAGTATCCTTTTATGATAACTTGAGCATTTCAAGTGTTCAAGCGTTCATCTGAGAGATCTTAAATGGTGCGGATGTGCTTTAGCTAATTATAATATAAAGAATACACTTTTTGTTACTAATTGTTTTCGATCACATTATAACTTCCTGTAATAGTCATGCACGCATGTATGTTTCATGCATGTATCATTAATGCATGTAAACATGTATGTTTCCCATAGTTTTGCATAGATAAAGTTCTTACCATCATCAAGCATATGATTAGCTCTTTTTTCTTTCGCCAGACTGTCGATAGCCTCACTTTATTTTTCACTCAGTATCATCATGATCATCATCAAGTCATGAGTAATGCAAATTATGATTTTAAATTATCCTATCCAACAACACTATTCTGTATATGTCTTTGTAGACACACACAGACACACACACACATCGTTATGTGCATATAACATTGTCCCATGTTAACGTGCTTCATCAGCCAGTACTATCATGACTATATTATAGATTCCTGTGGTAATGTTTCTCCAGTAATTCAGTGTCGAGTGTAAGGTCTAGACACTACTAAAATGGATCTATGCGATTTCACTCTTACATTTTATTAGCATTTCTCACCGAAAGCTGCAGAGAAACATTGGATGAAAAGCGTGCTTTTTCAGTAAAGGGTGACAGACAGTAAGCTCACAGCTTCAAATTCCTTCGTTCCCATTTTGAAGGGTGGAAAAAAGGAGGCGGGGTCTCTGGATCCAAAGGGCCTGGCAGCTGAGGGATGCGCGCGCATCCCAGATTATCATAGCATAACTTGCTCGTTGATGATTCCCGCGCAATTTTATGACAACACTACTTGGCTTCAATCTCGGCTTTCTGCTGAAGAGGGGACGGACGAGTTAGGTGGATGAGGGGGCAGAGGCAGTTTTTTGTCTCTCAATCGGAAACCAAGTTGGATCTCACGAGCCTTTTCCACAATCTCCAGACACAATCAGGAACGAGAGAAAACGAGAAAGGAAAAAAGACTGTTCAGAGGGACGATTCAAAGTTCCTTTTTGACATTCCATCCGATGCATTAGATGCTTGGCCGTATAATTTTTTCCCCTCGCCATCGACAAAAAAGTCGACATCTATACCGGACTGCAATATTGGTTAGTGAATGATTGAAATTCAACACCCGTTGGTAGACAGGCCTGTCGGCAACTGACTTTTCATTTTTCCCCTTTTCCAGCGTCTTTCCCGCTTTTTTTCTTCCTGAAAGGTATGTGTTTATGGGATCTAGTGTCAAATAAATATATGCAAATATTTACTCGCGTTGCATAACGTAGTTGGAGACATCTACGCATTCCAAAGTACGGAACAGCGTCTTTTTGAGGTAGCCGGAGATTTATCTTGCAATCGGAGGTTGGACTTTTTTTTTCCGTGGAGGACGAAAGAGTGGAGCAGGTTACTTGCCAACTTGGGAGGCGCTTTGGGATGCTGAGCTGCAACTTGATACAACTCAACAAAATCGTAAAACAGTTCTGCTACCACCACCATCATTACCACCATCGCAGACCAAACTTTCATCATTTCTTGGAGGTCAATGTCTTGTGCTGTGGAGATACCACGCTGACCACCACCTCCAAGGTAAGGGAAGAGTATGTCGATGTCCACGAAGGTACAGTTATATTCTTCTTTCACCCCAACCCAAGTCCATTTACAAAGAGAATCAAGAATGTGGACAATACTGATATTAAGAGGTACTGTCCCTACTTATTGACAAAAAAAGAAAAAGAAAAGCAAAACAGACTATATACTTTCAGAATTTAAAAATAATGAAATACAGAGTGTTGGGATACACTGTTCTGATACATTGACATGATAACACCTCTTCACATAGCCTTCTAATGAAATAAGATTATCTTATCCAATACATGTGGAAGATTGTAGCTTTTAACATGGTGAATGCGTGATTTTCAACATGTATTTCAAGACGGGAGCATGTCGTGCCTTGTTTTCTCTACTGGAACCATATACCCTTGACAGCAAGGAATTTTCTGAGAGTGCAGATCCCAGGCCAATGTGTTATCTGTTTATCTGTTTTGAGGTGATAAAGAGAGAAAAATATTGATCTCCATCCTTCCCATTGTTCTCATGCTATTCTCCCCCATCCAATTCTCTTCATCTTCTATATTTGACGCATATATACCTCTTCTCTTCCATGATGTTAGTTTTCTTTTTCTTTGACCCTTCACATAAACACGGTGCGTGGCTGTGAAAGGTGTCAAACTTGAACCCCTTTTTTGACGAGGGGGGGGGGACCTAATTCTCTATGCGAACTGATTTCGTATGCTTTCCCCTATTTCATAGGATGCTGAACACGACTTTGCTTGTTACCAAATGCATAAATGTAATCTTCGGCCATTGCCTTGGTAACGAATTCCTTTCAGATACATATTTCCAACAATACAATATAAATATGTAATAAAGTGACCAAGTTTATAGATTTAGAGTAAGCTGGTCAAAATTCTATTCATTCAGGGTCATTAGACAGCTCAAAAGGGCAGCTGGTTGCCGTTGTAATACTTGAGTTTCACAAAACTAAGATAACATTTTGATAAAAACAGTGTAAAACCACAATAAAATTGTCTGATCATGTCTATTTCAAGTTAGAACTTTATTTGCTGAAAAATTTTGGTCATCCAGAGTCATACTTTTCAATAACGTTGTGGTGTCTATAACAATAACTTTATTTTAAAATTTACAGAATTTTATTAACTCTTTCGACCCCCTCTTGGGTGTAATAGTATACAAACAAACATAGAATATAAATCACAGTATATCAGACAAGTAAATACAATTTTTGTATATTATACATATTATTGACAAAAATATATGGAAGGTAATTATAGTGTGTGAGAGTGCAAACATAAGTGAAATGTAAAGAGAATACAAATGAACAAACAAAATATAAGATAGTGCATGTAATAATAGAACGCCAACACAAACAAGGCATATACCAGGGCTCCACACTAACTTTTTTGTTTGGTAGCCCGATGGGGCCACCAAAATCCTCAATTTCATATTTTTGGTGGCCCGAGAGAAAAATTTGGTGGCCCGAAAAAAAACACAGAATAAAAAACATTAAAAGTCCTGGTTTTTTTTTATAAACAGTCAAATATTTAAGTTTTATCATAGTAAGAATTGTAAGTTGGACATATCTACTCATAAATAAACCTCAACAAACTCGTAACACTCACTCTCAGGCACTCATTCAGTCCTTTTCATCCATCTTTAACTGCTAATTTCCGGCGCAAAAAGTTACGAATTTTTTGACATACTTTAAAAAAAAATTGGGTGGCCCAAGGCGGGCCACCAAATTTGCCCGTTTTTGAAATTTGGTGGCCCGACTTTTTTTTGGTGGCCCCGGGCCACCGGGCCACCGTTAGTGTCGAGCCCTGCATATACACAGACAATCAGCATATATCAATAACAATAACATGTCTTTTGAATGAATATCTTTTAAAAGCTAAACAAAGCAGGCTGTTTCACTATCGTAGTAAGTTACGAGTTTATAGTAATTGTTGTTTGAGGAAAAGAAAATCAGATTCCACAGAATATTTTAAGTTTCTTTGAAATATCATGACGAGGAGCCATGTACTAAAGTGTGAACAGCGGTTTAGAATGTTCAAACACTACTCTAACGATTAAAGATTAATCTGACTGCAAATTAATTCGACAGGAATCTGTTTGCAATCAAACACAGATATGAACTTAAACAACGAGGGGAAAAAAGTGAAACACACACACACACACACACACACACACACGCACACGCACAAAGGATTATTTCTTTGACATTAAAGAATTAGATGTGCAAACAAAGTAACCAAATATAAAAAAAATAACTCCTTGCCAAATTTACGTTTTGCTGAGTCAATTCTGAAATACAACTGTCTCATTCTCTACGTTGAATATTTGATAAGCGTTTCAGGTATATTACACATAGGTTACGAACAAACGGTCTTCTCTCACATGTCACTACGAAGACGGTTGCAGTTATTCAAATGGACAGCAATAGTTCGCGACCTGACGTGCCCCGAAAACGGTCGATTTTCTTTTCTGCATGCATTTTGAGGCACATTGTCCAGAGCAAAGACACCTGTAACTTCTGTGTAAGCATTATATCATATACATCCTCCCTCTCACCTTGACGCCATTTTTGTTTTGCTTGTTGTTGTTACTAGACGAATTATTTCCTCTCAATTGAACTTCACTCTCCGAAGATTGCACTTGATAGTAATAGCGGCTTTTATTTTTGTAGTTTGCTCGTTTTCCTGATTTTCTTTTTTGTCACTCATTTTTCTCATATTCAAGAAGCTGTTGACACTGACATTAGATTATCATGTCTGTGTGTGTGTGGTCTGTGTGTTTGTGTGTGTGTGCGTGTGTACATATAAATGGAGAGAGAGAGACACACACACGCACACGCACACACACAGTAATACATAGAATGATCATCATGAGTATAATTTGCAGTGCTTTTATTCATCGTATTTCCAGGTGACCATCACCTTCAATTTTCTTCTTCTGGAATAAAATCTTTGACGATGGTTATCAAGTGTGTTTCATTTCTGACCTGCCTAGCGTCACCGCATGTACTTTCAATGGTCATACTTGAAGTTTTTTTTTTACAAGAGAGTCCCTATGTAGGTTAACCTTCGTTAGTCAGCTTACATCAAAATAATAATCCTCTTAGCAACAATTTTTGCGGTAATGGACAGTCTTACGCTTGGTCCGTAATGCACCTCAGCATGGTTTCAGTGTTGACTCTTTTCGTGTTTCTTAACCGAGATACGTCAAAATATGAACGCGTAGGCCTACATCATAATTATTTTGTGGGAGTGCAGAAAATATCTCCCAAATGTATGATATGTGTGTTTGTGCGAGTGTGTGTGTGCGTGTGTGTGTGTGTGTGTGTGTGTACATGTTAATGTGTTATATATGTATATTGTCTTTAAAGTGCTTAACACTTTTTTTTGCCGAAAAAAACCACGTCATTCGAAGAAGAGAAAGAGGATAAAAATAATGTAGATTCGAAGAGAAAAATGAAATTCTTTTCCATCGATGTGCGTTCGATGCTGCTACTCTAAGCAATATTGTAGCATAACCTTTACACACATTTGAAATCTTAATATATCTGCAAACATAGAATTGCAAATAAAAGACACATAAAAACACTCAGGCACACACACACACACACACACACACACACACACACACACATACATGACATAGAGGCATGACAGTGAGAGTAGGGGCGAGCAATCCACCGCACATTATGTCATAACAATTTCAACAATACAGCGGAGAGCAACCAGGCTACCGAGCATTATGTAATTTATTGAAGTGTGTGTTTCGACTCTGAAATTATTCTGCGCCAGCAAGCAGAACAAACCAAACAAACAAACAAAAATTGCTTGTGTATAACATACGTCTGTTATTTGCATTTGCCGAAACTGCAGTTAATAAATGAATCTGTCTAGCCGGCAAAATCAGACAATCGCACTATTACAGATTAATGAACGAATTGCATGTGATTTGGGTCGAGAAAACTGTTACCATTCTTGAAATATGGCAATGAATAAAACATCGTATTCCATTGTTGTTTTTTCTTTATATATTCTATGAGAAAAATGAAAGCTGGTATCATTTTAAATATTCGTGCAAAACTGTCGTCATGAGGTGTTGTAAAAGTCTCTTCATTTGAACAACTATAGTTGATGTGAGACGTATCCACCGACATAAAACAGGTAATCTATCATTTTCACGCCTCTTGAAGGTTGGTGTTACGTCACAGCCGGTTGACGAATGATGATTATGATTACAAAGAAAATGGGAGACGAAAAAAATAGGTAGATTAGAATGAAATGTCTGTGAAAAAGATGGAAACAGAGAAAAACGGTAGAAGATTGAAATATAAAGAGATCACATTATAGAAAGGAGCGTTATCCATTGAGACGTTAGTCTGTTCAACAGGCTCCACCTAGTTTTGGGAAGTACTCATGGTTAACCTTCCTCATGCCCCGTGACGCCCCGCAACCATTAGCTTTTAGATGCCATTATGTCACTTTCTCTGCCTTCGGGCTTTGGATCAATTAAATATTCATATCCAAGCCACACGATAACGCGACTTGGGGACTTTAGGGAATCGATCGCGTTAGGATTTGTTGGGATTCCGCTTGTCAGCGCAAAGTGATAACTGTTAAGAATGGAGACATTCCAGTGATCATTGTACATTTAGACCTGAATTGGTAATCAACAAAGTGTTGTGAAATTGCTGCCCCTTCTCTATCTTTCTCCCCGTATACTCGTTGCTGACCGTGTACTTGCATGTTGTTTGATTTCTTCGAAAGTCCCCCTAACCCGAGGATTTGAACGAACTTGTCAGTTGCAAGTGAAATGTAACAGGAAGGTGGAAACGCCATGAGAACGCATCGCCGATCATTCAAACATTACATGCTGAATGAAGAGTAAAGAAAGAAGGGGGGAAAAGATAGATAGAGAAAATGGAATAGGCTCAAGCTGCAAGAAACAATACAGTTGCCTCACAATGTGTACTCATGGGACATAGCACTGGCATGTATTTTCTCATGTAGAATCTTTAAGGATAGATGAGTATTTAAAAGTCAACCCTCTTTGTATCCCATTGCACGAATGCGTTTTTTTAGGTGGGTGTTTAGGTGTTGGTATTCTTATGCTTGACTTTGTTTCAATGTGTGATGGAATATCTGTCGCATCGCTCTAACCTGCTGTTAATTTGTTGATTAACAGCGCAGTTCCAGCTTGGTCGCCATAATGAATGTTTCAGGAAGTCGGATGGCCACAACCTAACACGCGATCCAGACTCGTGCTTGAAGTAGACAAAACGAGTGTTTAAAAGAACATTCATCTTCTTCAGTCTGGCTGAGGTAATGAAAATACAATTTCCTGATGACGGTTATCAGCCGTCTTAAACAAGGCCCAAAAAGATTGAGTTCGGTGTGTATAGCCTGCAGACGGTTATTCATCATGTTTATCGCCTTCAAAAATGTTGGACCAGAAAATTAATTGTGTGATTCCCCATCAGATACGTATAAAACTACTTTTTTTTTCATTAGATGGTCTCATGCGAAGATGCCTGCCATATCTCCTCTAATATGAATAAAAATGACGATTAAAGACTTACCGTACGCGCATACAGATATGAAGAGTATTTTAAATTCCAAGTTAAAAAAAAAAATGAGTGATGAGAAGCGTCACTATGGCACTTTCCAGAATAATAAGAAAGGGCTACTTATCGATCTATTAGGCAAATTTCTTTTATTCAGTAGCCATATTTTAGTTATTTACTGAAAATCTTTAATGTTCATTGATAATGAAACAGAGATTGACATTCATCAATCCAACATTGCACCTGCGGGCAAGTGAAAAAAAAAATGTTCAGGCGACGCAACAACTTGAATGGCAAATTTTCTGTCAAAGCTGACGGGAACAGAGTATCCGAACGGACGTCATAGCTCATAAAAGTGCAACGATTGATTAGTACGAGGTCACATTTTTTTTCTTTCTTTTCTTTACGATGAGTGTATGATGAATTGATTTGGTGAGCATTTCAAAATCAAAGCTGCTATAAGTTCTTGAATATTCTGGTTGATTCTATAAAAAGGAATGGGGGAAGGCCTCCTGTAGTAACGTCCTTTCATTGAGCATGATGAGAAGACTAAAATGTTGTGGGTGTGATCACCCGGAAACTTATTATATTGGAAAATCTGAAGTGAATGGAAAACGAGACAGTGATGGAAGAGAAGTGGAATATGAAAATAAACAATAATTTTCAAATACTTAATGTTTTCTCTAAATTATTAACAACTTACGAAAGCGACCGGGTAAAACGAAAAGATGACTATAACCCTGCAGAGTTTGAATGTCAGCTACACAGTCCCATGAAGACCCGTACACACGCGCACACGCGTGCACGCACACACACACACACACATACACACACGCCCACACACACATACACCCACAAACACGCACACACACCCGCACACTCACAAATTCACACATGCACACACAAATAAATACATGTTGCAACATGCATATAGCATGCTTAGATACATTTACAAATCTATAAAACCGATAGATTTGCTTTTAGAGTATATTTATCAATTCTACTAGCTGTCACAACTTTACATAATATCATGACAAATGATAATACTTAACCTCATGATTTGAAAAACGATTTTGATACTGATTTATATCAGTGAACGCACAGACCCATTGACGTTACATTTGTCGTGTTTCAAACAGTGGAAAGACTATCAATTATACATAAGTCGAGGTGTATACTGTAGGGTTGGTGACGTTGACGATTATTTTGAAGGAGTCTTGGCGTCATGGGCCGGCGTTATAGGATGAGGAATCATTTCTGATTTCATTTTCTTTAAAACCCTTGTCACTTCTTTTGTTTGACAGAATCTGTGCATTTAATCCTTGATCATATTTTCTTTTGCTTCTAAAGATTAGGAGCTAAACAAAAAAAAAAAAACAACACGAAAATCCTCAACATAATCTTTTATACATTAATTGACAGTTTCATCGCATAACAATTTAACTCCATTTCAGTTAATTTAAGATATTTGTAATCAAATCTGGTAAAAAACAAAGAAAATTATACGAAAATATATAATTTTTTAATCATAACTTTGAGTTTATGCCTTGTTACATCAACAAGTCAGATTTCACAGGAAAGGTTTGATTTTCCTCCGTCTGATGAAGGACTTATTTTGGCATGTTTAAAAAAAAGGCGCCTAAACCGTTCGCGATCAAACTCTTCACATAGCACTCTTACTAGGCTGAAGGATGACGGCAATGTCGAGGAGTGTGCTTGTAACAGAATTGACACACTATTCTATTGCTAATATACATTCGTCTGGAAATCGGGACTAATCTTGCAATGCAATCAAGGACAATATCAATTTGGATAAAGCCCTCCCCACGCGTTTCAAATTATCCTCACGTTGCTCATGAAAAAATGGCGACATTGAACTCGCGGTACTGAATTAATTATAGTACAAAGACAGTACTTTTTGCAGGTAAGTTAGATATACCTTGGAGCCCATCTATCTAGGCTCCGCTAGATTAAGGTCTAAATCTAGGAACACACACACGTACATACATATATACATATTGTGTATGTGCGTGTGTGTATGTACAGTAACTTGATAGCTGTAGATGTATGGACGTATCGACATCCACGAGTCATGTAGCCCATGAGTTTGACACAAAGCAAACAAGGCCCACATTTTAAGCCCGTGTTGTAACGTCGAACTCGTGGGCTATTTTTACGTAGTGTCTAACTAAGGGCTATATAACTCGTGGGCTGTATGACTCACGGATCCTTTTTTTTTTTCAATGTCGAACTCGAAGACTGTATGACTCGCACGTGTGGGTCTCGTGAGATGGCACATTCACTGATGTATATCTATGAAACCTTTTCATGTGTAGTTTGTCTGGTGAACGCGTGAATAAACAGGATGAGGTGACTTCTGCATTTGATTGGATATATATCCTTAGAAAATTAAATGCTGATCAACATAGCTCTACAATCCTCCTACCGTGCCAAGCTTTTCTTTTACAAGTGATTTTGTTGATAATATGTTTTATAAACTCATTATCCTGCTTTTATCATTTGCTGCATTAATCGTGTAATGTCACAATGACATATAGCTGAAGGTGAAAGTACATCCGCATATTGGCCTCCGTGGTAATGAAAGCGTTTTCGCCCACATACAACACCCGTCCGTGATCTTGGAGATCATTGTCATATGCCTTACTACCACTTTGTGACGCCAGAGTGTAATACTTCCTTGTGGTAGTATATTGATTGATCGCCGAGGACCATTTATTTTTCAAGGACTCCAACATGTATGCGACTGTAGCAAAAGGCTATCCATCAGTCCAAAAACATATCACATTGACGCGCAGATTGCGCTGGTGTCCTTTTCACAGCTACAAGGATATGACTTATTTCATCCTTCATAAAAAATGCATCGACGCTGTAATTGGCCGGAATCCTACACGACCATGAACACCACGCAGCTTCATTCTGTTCCCGCAGCGCCTTTTCGTTCATCTCAGTCCATAACTTATCGAATTTTACCCCCATATTGACACCCTTATTTTCCCAGCATATTTCCCGTGTTTTCTTCCCGTTTTTCCCTCTTTTTTCTCTTCATTTCAAGTGTGTTGGTATCAGTTTACAAGTCATAACCGGAGACTGTCAATTTTCTGACATGTGCCCCGGGCGTAGCTATAGCAATACAATCCGGTTTTGATTTTGTTATTATTTCGTCGGAGTGCAACGCAGGTTGAACGAGGGCGGGGTGGCGGTTGGACTCCAGAGCATATCACCTACAGCGTCCCTGGTAGTTGTGTTACTATCGCTCAGCTTCCATCGTACAGTGCTCTTTCACGCCTCTTTTCTGATACCCTTTGCCTGGAAGTTGGCACGGTTGTATTAAAAAGGAAGATGTCCAGTTTCATACTTTGACAAACCAGCAAACTTTGCACGCGTGGGTGAAAAACAGCTCAAGATGAGCATGTTAGACAATAATCTTATCAACTTTTAAATGAATGAATGAATGAATGAATGAATGAATGAATGAATGAATGAATGAATGAACGAACGAATGAATGAATGAATGAATGAATGAATGAACGAATGAATGAATGAATGAATGAATGAATAAATGCATGAGTGAATGAATGAATCAATGAATTAATTAATGATTGAATGAATGATTGAATGAATGAATCAATGATTGAATGAATGAATGAATGAATTAATCATTAATTGATTGATTGATTGAATGAACGAATGAATGAATAAATGAATGAATGAATTAATTAATTGATGAATGGTATTATATGGAGCGGTATAAGGTCTCATGTGCTGTCTGGCATACTGAAAAAAAAATGATTACATTCCTTTATTGCTTTATGGTGATGTCTGTGATAAAATTTTTTTTTCCAACATTACGATTATAATATCTTACGGTAGATGTAAACATTTACTTTATGTCAACAACATTCAACATTAAGATGTGTGTGATATGTTTGTATACATAGAAACAACACTACCCACATTTTAGATCACTGTAAAAGATTGATTTTTATCGAAAGGAAGTTTCTACAGACACGAGGCAAATTAAATTGCACATTGACCCTTTTTTCAACAATATTAAACAAAGAAGAAAGAGAAGATTCCCATATCCATACTGATTGTTACAACATGACTTAATATATCCATGATTGTTAAAACATGGACTCATGGCTACTGCAATGAGCCATTGAGACCCTATTTTGCAGTGATATATTATCATAACACAATACAATCATTTTGTTAACGTTTGTTCTCCTCGCTAGCAGCATTTTCATTTTTAATTCCTTTTTTTTTTTCTGGTCATGGTCTAATTCATTTGCGACATGTATTACAAGTAAGTACCAATACACGAGGGCAAATTTATCGCTGCATAACTCACTTACTTCGTTAGGTTCTGGCTTCGGCACGAATGGCGGTGCTCTCTTCTAACATTGTTATGTCACACGATAGAGTTCCAAACATACACAGGAGAATGCATGTTCTTCAGCAAAGTAATGTTTGTTCAGCAAATATTTGCAGCATCCGGAGGCAAACAGCGCGTAAAAGGGAACGGGAACCGTTATTGTGATTGAATTGCTCGGTAAATTGTGGCATTTTGCAATTTGCTTCGGGCCACGTTTTGCTCTGAACCATGGAATAATCTCTGTGGGGGTTGCGTTCAATGTTTATTTACTTGTTTCATCCTGGGGTCACAATTTGAAATGTGCTAGGCGACTCTATATACTGCTAGAAAGTCGTCAAAGTCTATTATCAATCATACTGATAAGCGTTGATAGGTATTACCGGATGTTTAATCTCAGATTAAACTGTCTGGAAGGGACACATCTTCCGTCTTAACGTGCATGAAAATCAAGGTGATGTTCGTTATTCCGAAGTTCGTTATTCTGAAAATTGAAATAAGATTCACTATTCAGAATGTTCGTTTTTCCGAAACACACACACATTCATTATACTTAAAGATGTTCGTTAATCCGAAAATAGCGTAGCTAGGGTTCGTTTAATCCCAGCATTTAAGGCGTACATTCCGAAGGTTCGTTAATCTGAAAACGAAAAGAAGGTGGGTACTAACGAACGTTTCGAAAACGTTACGAACCTTATCTCACTTTCGGATTGACGAACCTTCGAATTAACGAACCTTCGGAATAACGAGCCCCGGAATCGAACTGCAACCAACAATGATTTTATCAAGCGATCAAGCATAATGATATTAGAATATATTGATGATAAGGCATATGAATCGTGACCAGCCATACCATTCAAGAAAATTGCCATGTCAAGTTGACGTCAATGAACGGCAATCAATATGACAGAGATTTTGATAAACTTGGACAAAGAATAAAAAAGTTTCCACGTTCTGAGAGTCAACAGTTTTACGTGTTTCAAGAAACATGCAATGACAACTGACAGTGACGTTAGCCCCAACCACATAAATAATATATATTCCCAATAAATGACTCGTATAATAACCTGCACACTAGTCTTCATCATATTTCCTGTATCTCCTTCAAGAAGTGTCCGACAAATGTTTCAGATAGTTCTAGGTAGTTTCTTTGAGAAATGAAACAAAACTAAAATAAGATGTGCAGCTGAAATTATTTCAAACAAAAGATAAGTATGAACCTTACTGTCAAAGGAAACGTTCACAACGTTGCTAAACGCATGCGTGACTTAACCTGACCGTCTTCCCTTTTTTTTACAAAGTGTGTGTGGGCGTCATTGTTGTTATTGTTGTTGTTGTTGCCTTACAGTTTGATTTCCGTGATAAGAGGCTCCAGTTTTCGAAGCCTCGGGGTTGTCACCTGTCTATTTCTTCATAGAGTGTACAGCGCAGCATTTTTACCTGCAGGTTAAACCACTTTCTATGCCGCGTACGTCCGCTGGTAAAATGTCCTCCAAAGGTTTCTTACCACTTGTTTTTTCTCCAAACGGTTGTTTCTCTGGAACGGGGACTTCTCTTCCTGAAGTATTCGTTGTCTCTACATTTCATGTTTTTCTCCACGACCCACTTGAAACAGCATACTGTGTGTAAAGGCCCTGTTACACATGCCGCCCGTATGTTTTTATCAATGTTAATCGGTACTCCGCTCTATTGAGATTCTACAACTTGGATGTAACTGACACGCACATGCGGCCAACGTACGAGTGTGGTATCCCGTCGGTGGCGCGTGGCGCCTCTTGCCAAAAACAGCAAGATACCATGCTTCACGCGTGGTTACGCAAATGAACCACCTTTTTCTCCGCCACCATGCGTTCTGCTAGTGAGCGAGCAGCACGGTTAATACGGTCCGTGGTTAAATTGAATTGAAAAGACCAAACACAGCTGCAGAACATGATAAACAATATTCGACATAAAGCTAACTTGCGGCCAATTTTAGATTACATAAATCTTGTCACCAGAGTGAGAAAAAAAAAACCCCAAAACAAAACATGTAAGTCGAAATTACTGGAAAGTAACGGGACAAATAAGATATACACTGTTTATAGGCCTAATAGGCCTAATTTCATGGAAAGTCATTACTCATTGACAATTTGTATGATAAATCATCATGTTGTTGTTGTTTTATAGAAAGAAAGAAGAGAGAGAAAATCATCATGTGTGACATTGAGCTAACTTCAATCTCTTTTCCTCATCTTATTAACTATCATGATGATGCAGTAATTGATGCCAAGAATATGCGTGCTTGAACCACATAAAAAAAGAACCAGTAATCTTATTGTACACTTGTGATTAGATCATCATGAGACGTACTAAACGATGACATCATTATCTTAGGAATTTCAAGTTTCACATACAGTCTCAAACAAATGATTTTTGTCACAACCACACTCACAAATCTAATTTATATGTGGTTATGACTCATATACGATTGTTTCGCCAAGAGACTCGTGAAACCTGAAAGTCCCATCACTATCTTGTTATCTGAAATCATATTTATTTTATGTCTTAAATGCAACACAAAGTTGGACTACAGTGACACTCTAAAGCAATAAATGGAAAGAAAGATGTCTGCTCATCTTTATTCTCAATCGGCACCTTATTAGTCAGGTTACTAGAAAAGACTGCAGATCATCTTGAGATTAAAAACAACAATAGCATCATAATCAACAACCGTAACAACAACAACAACAACAACGAAAACAACAACAACGTTCATCTTTGATTGCCAATAAATCCGAGCTATTTCAGATATGTCTGTCAAAACTAGCGAGAAACCAGATTATGAAGGCGTCAATTCTCGTCGGCACACTTATAGCTTGTGCGAGTGATACTCATCGTGTCGCATTTATCTATGGAAGGTATAGCAACCCTGCCGCGAGCAGTGTCCATTCATAATAAATTGCTGCTACTTTGCTTGGCTTAAAAAAGAGAGAGAGAGAGATAGACAGAAAGATGCGACATCTGCCCCCTCTCCAAATGCTATGGCATGGCACCTTAACACCACCGTGTCGGACCACCTGTAAGGAGCATTCGTGACGTCGTACCCCCCACAGGGTGGGCCAGTCACAACAACATGCGCGGGACATGCCAGGCGTCTACTCCGAATTAAGCACGCTGGTTTCTTCTTGTCTCCTTTGTTTCTTTTCGCGCGCATTATTTTTTTCTCTCTCATTTTCTTATCTCTCAGACTGAAATGTGTTGGCTGCCTTCTGGCTAGACTCAAATCGCTATCATTTTCACACCACGACGGGTAAAAGTCAATGTTTATTCAAAGAAATACGAGTTTAGAATGGCTGATTAAAAGCAGCCGATGATTTGATCTGTTTGGAAGTCCCGAAAGGCAAATGTTTATCTTACACTGGACTCTGAACTACGGTTTTTTGATCTCAACCTGAGCCCAACTCAGTCCAGACTCCGTACTTCATCTAAATATGAGATGTGTGTGACGCCACCGAATCCCTTTTAATTCCAGCTCTAAGTGAGTTTCGCCCAAATGCTTCGTCCGACTTCTTCAAGCGAGTGATATTGAATATCCTTGGTCACCCCTTGACAGACACGTCAGCGTAATAACTGGTACAAGAGAGGAGCGAAATCAGGATGCGGGTACTGCTCGTCATAATCGAGTTGAGAAGGTAACGCTGAACCGCGCCGAACCTGAGTAAGAAGAAGGTTGTCGGAAGAGCATGCCGATGCCGTAATCTGCTTCTGGAGAGGCACGAAATTCAAACAGAATGTGTCCTACCGGTCAAGCTCGGTTGCTGTTTTGA
This sequence comes from Diadema antillarum, assembly GCF_040938485.1. NCBI lineage: Eukaryota > Metazoa > Echinodermata > Echinoidea > Diadematoida > Diadematidae > Diadema > Diadema antillarum. The sequence goes on along the minus strand of NW_027271926.1, from coordinate 145,448 downwards.
CGTCGCCTCAAAAATTCTGCTTCGACATATCAAATGAGGTGTTTTTAAAGAGAGCGGGAATAGCCTATACCCATTACTCCATGTCCTTAAAGCGAACAAACATTGCTATAGTGTTTGAAAACTCCACGAGCAAGAAGTAGACAGACGTGGACTATGTGGCCTTTTCGATTGCTGAATTTATTCTGACCCATGAATATACGATTGGACACGCGCTGTGGGACTTAAAACATTCATCATTTGACTCCTCTCGTGTATGTGAGTTCTTCGATGCGTTTCGCAGACACCAAAGGAGAAAAGGTAAGATCAATGTATAGTCCCTCTCCATAGTGTTCTGAATCGAAATATACTTAAGAAATCTGAATAACTAGACAGCTGGTAACTGTCTCAAAGTAATGGATGAAACAGAAATGCATTCCACACTTACCGTCTTGTTTGTTATCTAGAACCAAAGTTGTCAATGATGTAAAAGGTGTCATTCTCAAAGCGAAGCGCACAACAAAATGAATTGCATAGTTTGTGTCTTATCTGGACTTTAAAAGCAATTATTGTCAACTCTTTTCCTCTTTTCATTCGATGACATTTTTTTTTTGTCTACACGCATGCGGTTTCCATGATCAAAATAGCCTATCCTTTGTTGAAATGCCCCCCCCCCCCCCCTTGCTGGAAAGAACACAGTGTCCCACAGTGTGAAATACATTGTGAACACATTGTGAATCATCAATTCACAGTGTGAAACAGAACATCATTATAAATTATGTGTACTTTCTGTCAAAAACCACACCACTGTGTGAAATCATCTTCACATCTTTAAATTCGACTGTTTTCACATATTCGACTATATAATAGGAACACGCTGTGAGACACTGTGTTCTTTCCAGCATCCCCTCTCAAAAAAAAAATAAAGATAAAGGAGAAAATGTTCAAAAGCTTCAAATAGAAACAACATTGTAGTTATTGTATAACTTTCCCCTACTTTTTCTTTCAGAAATAGAATCAGCTATAGGCTCTTACAGTCAACTTGACTGGTTTGAAACTGAAGATGACAGTATTACATAATGTTATTTTGATCTCGAAATTTCGGTGACCACGTGTCATACGAAATTCGACGAGTTTTGTTACAGTCGGAGACGTGGGAGAGAACGACTACCTCCATGGTATAACTGTTGCCAATATTAGCCTTCATGCAATTGCCGCAGTTAGGGCGTTTCCAAGCCTTTTGTTTGTTTGTTCTGTTTGTTTGTTTCATTTCCATCTGAGAAGATGGCTAAATAGCCCATAATATCAGCTGCAATAGCTGGTCTTCCATGGGGTCCAGTTGGATGTAATAGGCGGGACCACTTCACCGCGGGTTAAACACCATGCTCTTTGACATGAATAAATAAAGCGGGATCTTTTACGTGCATGAGTTGTGACTTTCTCACTCACGGGCATCACGGGACTTCCATTTTCTGTCATATCCGAGGGACAGAGTGTTATGCCTCTTACTAGACGGGACGGTATGATTACACACAATATTGCTCAGTGGGACTCGGGAATCGAACCGGGGTCCTTTGGATTGTGAGGAAGACGCGCTATTGACTGAGCTAACTCACCGCCGTTTCTTGACATGCCTTGATAAAATCACTGAACTCCTAAAGTGACGTCAACAGACAAAAGGTGATTATCCACTTTCACCAATGAAGCAAAATCTCCCCAGAAAGCAAAGCCTTTCAATTATCATTTTGAACTTTCTTCGCTGGGAAGAAGTATTCTGACGACCCTTTATGAAAACCCCTTTATATCTTCACGTTATTTGTTTTATTTATTTTGTTTATGGTCATACCTATTCGTACAAAAAAAAAGGATCCCCTGATTGTATGAACTACATCTGCGAAATCGTTTTACGGTAAGTGTGGCGTCTACAGTCGCGAAGATTTTATTGAATCAAGTGTGTCGGCTATTCATGAGGTGACCAAAGCACTGAACAAATGCGTTTAATCCATCACTTGACCTTCCCTGTCGCCACAACAAGAACAAAAGCAAAGGATCTGGTTTGAAATTTGCAGAGGGTCTGACTGCTGCTTTATGAATGAGAGAGATACGTATACGTGTGGGTGTGAGCTGAGTAGCGAAGAGTGGGAGTAAGCACAGTGTGGATTGTCGGCGGAAAGCGTGGGCGTATGTGTTTTCGATGCATTAACACGTTGGAACTGGGCAAACGAGGCGGTAATTACACATTAAACAGTTTACCAGACACAACTCACACGGCAAGACAGGTGGACCACGTGGTGATTAATACACAGATTGCCTTTTTATATCTACGAGAGATCGCCATTGCAGATTTCTCTCTCCTTGTAAAGAAATGTGTTTGAAACATTTACTATTGCTATTTTTCTCCCAACTGAAATCGACGTCTCATTTTCCAAGCGTTGTTTTGAAAGCTTTTGGGAGAATAAATTTCTGTAACGAGTCAGTACAATGACCCGTGTAGTATAAAGCCATACCTGACTCCTACAGCTGAAAGAGTAGAATCCACGCACGCATAACAAGTGAAACCCATGTCCAATCCCAGAACACATTTTGAAGACTTTAATATTTATATTCACAGGTTAAACTGTCTGAGTTAAAAGGTGATGACGGAAATGAAGACTCTCAGTGCCTAATATTACCTGTATATATATATTTTTTTTATTTTTTTTATCCAGAAATTTAGCAAACCCTTTTCAAAAAATTATTATCGTTTTACTGGATGTCTAAAAGATCTTCAACTCTGTCTTTTGTTCAAAACATTTTCTTTTTGTTATCGATTTGATCGTAAGCGTTCCTCTCTTATTATGTTACCAATTAACAGGAATCATGGCATATGGTTTCTCCGGGTTTTTTTTTTTCTTTTATTCGTTGGTTGATTTTTATATCCGACTACAACTACGGAAAGTAAATAGAATAAAAAAGGAGTTAGTATTCGTTTTATGTCGAATGTTTAAGTTTGATTGATTCTGATTCGATTTTGATTTGATGTACTGGTTCCTTCATTCTCATTTTACATCTAAACACATTGTTGGTAGCATACATACACACACACACACACACGCACACACACACATACACACAGAGAGATAAGTTACTGGCAAATTAATGTTGTCTCCGTTGGAATGAAAGAGAGTAATCAAAATGGATACATGTAAACGATGCATTAAACGGTACAGAAGGGTTACAGCTTAACCGTCTTAACAATGTCTTATCATTCAAAGTCTTTAAAGTCTTTAAAGACATCTCAAACTAAAAAGATAAATCAGATGTTTGCAAGCATAAAATAGTGATAGATGTACGTGACATTTTGAAATTTAATTTGAACTTTAATTCATTTTTTTTTTTGCTTTGGTTGTTTTTCTTCTTTTTTGTGGGCAAGCGTTTTTGATTGTGTGCATCTGTTCCCGCGAACATGTTTAGAGTAATGACACTGTCAATAATAGAGAAAGAGAGACTGTGACAGAATTAGGTCAAAGCAAAAACTATTTGCTTTTACCAGAGACGTCCCCGTCCCTACAACACAATAATTATTTTGTTATGAATCCGTACCAGCACGCGGAATAGTGATCACAAATAGAAAATCAGAAAAGTAAGTAATTAATACATATTTAGATAAACAAATCAAGAGAATCTGTCACAAAGAAGTTCTAAAAATGTTTGTTGAAAGGATCTTTGGAAACTCACTCACCTCCACTGCAGAAACGAGGCTTGCTCCCAGATGACAGATTGAAGACTGGAGTTCTCATTTTCATGGAAAGAATCAAAGAGAAAGATTCCTGAACCCTTTCTTTCTTTAAAGTAGGACCAGGTCGAACGAGAGGGGGAGGGGTACAGGAAGACAGTGTGTATTCACCTGCTCAGTATAACAGACAGTAAAGACTATATTAATACTTAGCCACAGAAAATGATTCATAGTGTCGTAAAAAATAACTTTTACATCTCATGATCTATGTGAGGGTCATTTGTCTTTCGTTCAGTCTCGCTGATATATTCCCCTCCCCCCTTTTCTCTCTTCCTCTCTGTCTGTTTGTTTGTATTTCTGTCTGTCTGTCTGCTTGTCTCTCTGCTTTCTCTCTCCTTTACCTCCTCTCGTTTGAGATGGTCGGGGTAGAGAGAAATGGTAAAGCTCTTTGGATAATTGCCGATACTTTTAGTTGTGCAGCTGCTCGTTCGTTAGGCAATTTAGAAGAATTTTCTGTTCTGATTTTTCAAAGACAAACTGAAAGTTGGGAGAAGCCAATAATTGTAGCCACTGACATACTCTTGAACTCTCTTTTATTTTTCAATACGCTTGGTAAGGAAATATGATCTATATACAATAAATCTAATCTCTTTATTAAACCTATTTCGGAGTATCAACAATGAATAACTATGAAAGAAAAAAATGAGCAGATTTTATCAAGATTTTAGAGAGGTTTTATTATTTTTTGTTGTGTTCCGGATTTTATACTTGCTTGTGTATTCACTTGATACTCTACATAAAAAATCATTTAATCTCAAAATTCCCCCAGTCCATAGCTTTAAGATACTATTCAACGCCACGGTGACTCAGTTCAAGAAATTCTCGATGGATTTGCTGACTGAGGTGCATGATGATGTCTAAATCTGTTTTTAAAACATGCAACACTCCAGCATGCGAATTGTTTGAAAAATATGTCGTCACTATCAATAGATCTGGGAAAGATATCATATTGCTGACAACCCGTTTACTGACTGATTTGGTCTAAGGAGTATGGAATCTTCTTAAAGCATTTGTTTACTGTCCTATTTGTTTGGGTTTTTTTGTGCGTGTGTGTTTCTATAGCTTCATATTGGCACAATACCAAAGATTGTTTGTAGAATCAACTGGGGGGGGGGGGGGTTCATGAAGCGTTTTGTCAGATTTTTTGTTTTTGTTTTGGACAATCTGTTACAAGCTACCGAAATCCTTGCATGGTTTTGATTGGCTGAAAGCAAATTGTCCGACAAATTTGTCGGACAAAACTATTCATGAAATGTCCCCAGATTTTTTTTTTTTTTTTTTAAAACAGGAAACATTAATGAACTTTTTGTGTCGAGTTTTTTTTTTTCAACTGATTGGCAAGCTGTTTCACATCGACGTGAATAATTACGCAATATCCGCTGCATTGTGGGCTATAAAGGATTGGAACCAGCACTAGCTCTCAGGCGGAAGTTTGGTGGTCTAGTGGATAAGATGTTCGAATTGTTCGAATTGTGCAGCTCGAGTATGTATGCCCATGATTTCTTTCATCATGGTTACTATTAAAACAAGGATTAATTCAGTGCGTATTTGCGTCGATGTGGGGCAATTTTGTCAATCAGCAGCAACATGAAACATTTTTGTCTATTTCCTTTACCTGTGCCCCCCCCCCCCCACATGCTAGATAGTCGATTTTAAGACACTCGTGTTACACGGGATCATATGATGCAACACCCCCTCCCCAAACATCTTAAGATGACATAACAATACCATGACATGACCGAGATTTGCGTTTGTAAAATAACAGCAGCTACAAAGATTTAAAACCCAAGCCTAGGAGAAGTAGTAATTACAACGAACGATCAAGACTTTTTTAAAAAGTGGAATAACCAAATAGTATCCGTCGAATTCATGTTCGTTTGATTTTGATTCTTCAATTAAAGACCGAAGAAAGTGATCAGCTATAAGGAGGGAATATAGATACTTTACCATTCTGGTACCAAACAGGCTCTATGCACCTGCAAAAGTAGAGTAGTTTATTGCTGTATACCGCATGTCCCATCACAGCGTCCTACGTCAAAGTAATGCAAGGGCTGCGTACAAGCCGCCCTGGCTATGATACCCTGTCTTCGGGGATTAGACGGTGATGCCGAAAAAGCAGCTTTAATGGTATTCTTGTCTCCACGTTTCCATATCTACGCGCGTTACATATTGGATAGAGAACGTTGTGATTTACTGAAGTTTTGTTTGTATATTCGTTTGTTTGTTTATTCCTAATCGGAGAGAGATGTCTCTCTCCAGTTCTTGTTATTTTCTTTTATCTCTTATTTTCCGAGAAAGCATACGAGAGAGCCCTCTACAAATAAGCCATAATCATATTTCCTAGCGGTTCTCTCTCTCTCTCTCTCTCTCTCTCTCTCTCTCTCTATATATATATATATATATATATATATATATATATATATATATCACGTCTCTCTTTAGTGGCTTTTTATGCACATGCATATATATATATATATATATATATATATATATATATATATATATATACATATATACTATAATCTAGAATGAAAGAGAGAAAGAAAAACAGAACAAGAAAAACCGCTGGTCAACCTTTTAGAGCACACGGATATTTAGTGTTAAGATATATTTTAGAAACCATGCACCCTATAGCCAATTAATGATAGCGAAGAATCAGGACTATGATACTCTACCTCTTTGCAGTGACTACTTCCTTCAATGTTGTTCTTTTGTTGGTTTCTTTGTTTGTTTGTTTGTTTGTTTGTTTGTTTGTTTGTTTGTTTGTTTGTTTGTTTTAAGCTGCTTTTTTTTCTCTCATCCCTTTTAAGAAAAATGTATACAGTCATGGTCATGATTATTAAAGTAAGATAAATCTATACATGTATTTTATATATCAGGTTTCGTTGAACTCCAACTTTTACTTTTCAAACTCTTCGTATGTTCTACCATGTTCCTCTCATACACTCTCTATGTGGTAATGATACGTTGCACTTTTTTAGTCCTTTTTTTTTTGCCTGACCATGACAAGTGAAGGGGCGTGTCCTCTTTCATCCAGAGGCCAAGCTGTTTGTGTCCGGGGGCCGTCATCCCTGCACCTGCTTACCAATTAAGTGTTCTCCCAATTCACATTTCCTTCTCATCAACTTTTCGAGTCCGCCGCGTCGCCGCTCCATCCCCGCCCGTCATACCAACTCAGGCATTTTATTGCAACTACCACATTATTCACTCGTTCTCTCTAGCCCCCCCCCCCTTCCCTCTCTATCTCTTCCTCGTTCCCCTCCTCTCTCTCTCTCTCTCTCTCTCTCTTTCCCTTTCTCCTTTCCTTTCTTTTCCTCAATCTCTGCTGCTCTCTGTTCACGATTAATCATCAATATGACTCTTTACTCTTATTCTCTTTATTCAAGATATTTTGCTAAAACATCAGTCCGTATATTTACAATGTTTTCATCACGTGGTCAATTCCTTTACCAGCTCTCCCTCCCTTCCCAGACTCTATGGCCATGCACGCATATTATTTATGCGTTTTTAAATGCGTACGTCTGAATGTGTGTGTGTATATATATATATATATATATATATATATATATACATACATATATATATATATATATATATATATATACATATATGCGATCTGCTTTACAGCATTGAGCACTTTTCATCAATCCTCAACAAACTCTATATATTCCCGACGGATATACATATATGTATATACATATATGTATATATATATATATATATATATATATATATATATACATATGTACATACATAATCTTATATACATATAATGTATATGTATACAGGTGTATATATAAACATATATATATATATATATATATATATATATATATATATATACAAACGATTTTAATTGCAGAGAGAGAGAATAAAAGAGACAAACAAGCAGACATTTACATCATTCTGTCTCCGTTGGAAGAGTTTCAGAAGAAAAAAAAATCGGCATGGCTCTCTTTATTCCCTATATCTGCCTATCCGTCTGTCTGTCTGTCAGTTAGTCAGTCTGTTCATACATCGTGTCTTACTTTCCAGCCATTTCAAACTCCCGTACCGTCCAATATCTAAAGCATTTTCAAAAGCGGTTTCCTGGTTTATCGGTACACCACACTCCAAAATCTCGTCGACATTCCTTTCCCCTTTTTTGTTTAAATCTATTGCTATTTCTATCCCTCTTTTTTGTCAGCGTTTCCACGTTACGAAAGCCTATATTTCCACTTACATTTTGCATTACCATTTGATGGCAAGTGGAAATTGGTTGCCTTTATTGTTATTGCCTGCTCCGTGGGATAATGCTGAAAGGAAGGGAGGTGTATGGGACTATGTTTTTACTTTTCTCTCCCTCTATCTCCCATCCTCTCTCTCTCTCTCTCTCTCTCTCTCTGTCTGGCCACACCTTGAATATGAGCAAAATATCCTAAGCTTTAGGGGGACAACTTTCGGTGCATCGACAGGGTTGCAGTGCACTTTGCGATCTGAAATCACAGATGATTAAAAGCATTGCTCCCCGAAAGATGCATTACTTTTTTTAGGGAGTATGAGGGAGTTGATATACCAACATTTTCTCCTTGGCAGAATTTTGCATTTTGAGATAATATCTTCCCAGCACTTCAACAGTGTCAAAATTCCTCATAATCCTTTACACGCTGCCTTTCCGAACTAGATGATTCCTGCATGTTATCAGTTGTTATGTTGATGTTGGAGAGTGTCGTTAACCTTTTTTCTGTGTCTAGTACTTTTGACGGTATGTACAACGCCAATGATACCATGGGGTGTTCTGTGTTAGTTGGCTCTCAAAACACCCAAAGCCTTAAGATGGAGCACCCTCTTCTTGGCAAGTTAACTTACGTTGACCACTTGTATATAACAGCGAAAGAATTGGTTAAGATTGGAAAGAAACCATTACAATGTTGAAACATAAAAGTCTACACGATTTTCAGACAAAAAAGTGATATCAATTCTATAATCAATATCTTCTTTTTTTCAGTGTAGACTATTGCACGGAATAGTGTACACAAATTATCATTTACACAAATTTGAGTATATAAATAACAATTGATATTCTTTTTGTTATAAAGAGGAAGCGATTTAAAAATATATTTTTGTTTTACACATGTGAATTTGCCAGGAAGGTATGGGGGTGCTGCAGTACCTTTTTCAATTGTGTTGATTTGAAATTTAAGCTGGGAAGAAGTTCAATTTGGGATTGATTTACCAGATAAAGGTCAACCTCAAGTAATTATTCATGTACTGATATAGGTTAAAGAATTATCATTCTCATTCTCAGGAAAAAAAATATACCACCAATTGATATTTTTAAGCCACATGCAATAAGACAGGTCAGAAGAAAAACAAGTTATTTTGCATAATTCGCTTCCACTTTAGATAAAGAAGTGGGAGAATTGAAAATATTTCACTGTTTTTTTTTCGCTGTAGTTTCATCTCCCATTTCTTTTATAATGCGTTTAAGTGAGTGATATTTTATAGGGTATGTATCATTGGGTACTTATTCCTTTCTCCTGGGTTGGAGAGGAATACTTTAGGAACACATCTTCTCCGAGGATATTTCCATCGGCTATAGTCGCGAGCCTGATCCATATCAGTTCCACTTTTATTCATCTTTGAATGATAAACTCCGTGAAAATTTTACCACCTTACAATGACAATGTTAATTTATACGTATTTCAAATCATTCATTTATGTTCTGTATATGTTATCCTGCAGGTTTTGACCTTTTCTGTTGTACAAAACTGCTTTCTAAAGACGTCCTGCAGTTTTACAAGAATTTGTACATCACAAAAACACACAGAACATTACGTAAGGGATACACAACTTACGTTATATACAACTGAAGATGAACTCAATCATTATCATGCAGACACACAAAGTCAAAAATATCAAATATCCTACTTAAGTGGAAGGAAATCCAGATATCTCCATAAACCCAACAAAAGCAGAAAAAAACCGCCTTCATTTCTTGAAAATATTCAATGCACAAATACGTGAACATTAGATCCTTCTGCTCAAAAAGAGTCAAATCATACAATATTTCTGAAAATATTAAAGGACGTGCAATTCTGAGCATTACAAGGGTGTCCATTCTACAAGATAGCTGCATCATAATTATGTAAATAATATTCGTTCATATCTCGTCTATTGACGACATGATTATATAAGTATAGGGGGACACGTAATTGAATATCGTGTTCTGTAGTTTATTTTACTTTTTATCAGTGGTTACTATTATTAACATAACGACTAGTGTGGTCTATGTTACAGAAGTACTATAGTATTTTATCTTGTTCCTATGCAATCGTCAAACTTGCTAATTCACACTAAAAACATTGGCTTTTGTTGCTATTGGTCTTTTGTTTTCTATTGTTGTATGTTTGTTAGGGCTTGCGATTTTATTGCCATTATTTTGTTAATTGATGTAAACAATTGCATCAAGACGGAATTTTCTTTACTTAACGATCTTTTTTTTTTTTTGAGATTATACTCGCTGCATTACGACGTCGTCTTAGATCCATTTCTTTTCGGAACGTAGCAATAGTGTCAATTTCTGTTGTAATTGCTGTCAGAAAGTGCCTCCTCCTTGCATTGGGAGTAAGTTGTGGCTACTGTCCTGTGGTAATCAATGCTGGTGACGTCGTACTATTGCCCTGTCAATATGGCCTATAAATGTCAGTGACTTCCTGTAAAAGGACACACTAGGATTACTTTATGTAAATATCATTACTTTTTTTGTTCGATTTGACTTACTAGAAACTATTTCCTATAATCAGATAATACTGTGTATACTAGAACAATATGTTTTACAACATTATTGCTTTTAGGAAATGATTGATTTTTTTTTAAATTCTTTTTTAAGACAAGGTGTTAAAAGCTTAGACAAAATTTGGACAATAGCTATCAAGTAACTAAACAGAGAACCAGATTCGATACAGAAGAATTCGTCCAGATATTCCATAGAATATTTCGATGTTGAAAGAAGAATCCGTATGGATAACAACGTTTTTAAATTTCATGATAGTTTATGTTATATTTCATGCCCCTTTTCCTGTATGCATACACAACTGTATATATATGGTAACCAAAATGTCCTAGGTCTCAACTTTCCATATTTTTCTAACCTCGATTCAGGCTTAACAAACAACAAAAAGAACAGACACGCATATGAAAAAGGAAGAAGAAATCAATAGATGGATTGTACAGTTTGCTTGGATGATCCCGGATTGCCTTATGCATACATATGGCGCTATGAAAGCATTTTGATGGCTTCCAGAGACCGTAATGGACAGGGTTGCATTACTGATATTGCTCAGTCATTTTGCTCATACTCGGCGGGCTTATGACTTAATGCATCAATTTGACTCTGCGATTCCCCGTGCATTTAGCATTGCGATTTTGCTTCGTTATCTTATTTTTCCGTCTAAAACTTCGAAATAGTCGTTGATGGTCTTATCATTCACCATCCCGAGCCAGTAAGAGCTCTTCGCAAGCAGGAAACCAGCGAATACGTCACACGATAAGCAATGTCTACCTTGGTGATGATGATATTTCAAAATTCCAAATTTGTTTGAATTGCAGAGACTCTAGGGATCAATGCATGCGGAAAAAAAGGAAACCAAAGAAAAAAGTAACATAGATCCAAAAGCAAATTACTACTAAGACAACATTTAGATTCATTAGTCTGTCTTAGCAAAACATTGAAACAAGTTATTCATTGTTGTTTGTTTATTTTGAAAGGGCTTTAGCTATTCGGAACTGTAAATCAATTGCGTTATTTGGGGGGTTTATTCCGTAAGAAAATTCATCAAAGGAGAAAAATTACAGCATATCAGATCCATGTCCTTATACATGTAGCATCACATTGAGACCTACGTACCCCTCTCTTTTTATATATTTCGACAATTCTGATATCATTACTGTTTTTACCATGAACAATATTTGGCTGGCTTTATAGAGAAGTGACCCCGGCTACGGCTTATGAACCCATGCATGCACCATATACAGGGCAATGCAACGTTAAAGATCTTTCGATCAATGTATGGAGTACAAAAATCAGATTCGAATATTTTCAATATAACAGAGGTAGAATGAATGTAGGCCCATAAATGATTTTTGAGACTCCAGTCTGCATTTCGAACAATTTAGCAGTATTAAATTTCAGGCAGAAAGAGAAAGAAAACGGGAGCCAGATTACAGAGTAGTGTGCGGATGTGTGAGTATGCATGTATGTGTTTGTGTGTGTGTGTATGTATGTATGTATGTATGTATATATGTGTGAGTGTGTGAGAGTGCACGGTGATGTGTGTGTGAGAGTGTGTGTGTATTTTATTCAAGTGTAAATTGATATTTATATATGTAACAGTTGTAACATGAATAATCTTGTCCAAGTTAATTTTTAGTGTGAACACTTAAACTGAAAAATAGGCTCAATTACTTGTATGATTGTACTGTGTAATTTTGATAGAATGAAACAAAATATACTGGATAAAAGTGAGTGTGTGTGTGTGTGTGTGTGTGTGTTTGATGGTGCAAGCATTGATTGATTATTACCGCGAAGAAAAAAGGGGGTGCAAATACTGCTTATTGCGGCCTTTTGATTAAAAAAAAAAGCTGCTATATCAAACCAAAATGAGATTCGTCGCACATGTCATATCACTAGGTTGTGACAATCATTTAGAAAGATTTTTTTTCAAGTCTGAGACAATTCAAGGAATCAAAGCATAGGGGTAACAAGATGAATGACGTGCAAGAGCATGCTTTTCTTTCCGGTTTGGCTAATTTGAGCTGAAATTTGACACATATCATATCATTTTTGGTTCTCATTTTTAGCGGAAAAATATTAGCATGAAATCCTTGTGACGTATCTAACCGATTTGTTTCTTGTTTTGTAATTTTACCACATTGCATTACTGACGCGTTTAACGTCCTTTTGAAGCTCACATATCCATTTATTCATTTATGACACTTAACTGTTGAATGCCATGTTTCAATGACGTTTCACAATTACAGTTGTCTCATGTGCGTTATGGCATTCGAGTGACCTTATCAGAATCGTCTATCAATCAATTCATTAGTTCGAAACGATTAGCCATGTTCTGACAAATTTCTGCGTCAGCTGTTTTTGTGACATCACAGATTTATTCCAAAATGTCATCTGCCCATCTTTCCGCTGAGGATGACTTTTGTTCATATGAAATACCTAATACAAGCTCCATATCACTGCTTTTGCGACATCTATAATCTAGTTTAAGCTGTGATGAAACGAGTACTGGACAATCACTGTATCACATATCGGTAGATCGACTCCCACATCCAATACTTTCAACCCGCGACAGGCATGGCCTTTGCAGGGATGGGATTACGCATCATTTAAGGGAATCGTGCTGAAAATTGGAAGTAGTATTAACGTAAATAATATGGAAGGACAACCCAGGAGGGAAAAGCTAACAATACGGTAATTTGACAGTGCTATATTTTCCGGCTAGTTGTTCCACTGATATCCTACACCCTTTTCATTTAAAAGCAGTTTAGCGAAGATATGAAGGCGTCATACATGTCATATAATATTCTATTTATATATCAACATGTATATTGCATGTAGCTACATAGGTATATAGGCACGTAGATATACGAATATTAAATAATCATGATAATATACACATAGGTATTGTTGCAGATATACGTTGAATACATACACTCAGAAGGACAGATAATCCATTTACAATAGCATCACATTCGAATTGTTTCAAAATAGCAGTGCTTTCCGCTGTAGGATTCGGCTGTAGAATTGTCTGTCCGTCTATAATTTGCATCTCTGTATGTATTTGTATATATATATATATATATATTAATGAATACGTAAATGAATGAGTAAGTGAAAGTATAGATCCATAAAATAAAATGCAGATCTGCAGATCAATGATGTGAAGTTCACATCTTAGAGATAGTGTTTGTAACGATGATTGTAATATCCACGACCTGTTAGCAATCTGTATTCCTTCCCTTTTCCTGAGTCCCTTTTTTTTCCTGTTTTGGTTTTATTTTTCCCCCTTCCGGTTCTCTCGGTGTCTGCACTCGGTAAAATGCAACTGCAGAAGACGACATTATATGAGGTGCTCTGTTTCACACCTGTATGTCCATGTACCTTGGAGAACGGGGCATTTGTACAGCTGGAAGTGGTTGCCTTGGCAACGGCTCCGAACAATGCCAATACTGCATATTAAGGATGACTTCCAGTAAATACTGTTTTTTATTTCCTTTTAAAGGGGTTCGTAGTTTGAAGAAAGGAAAAGGTGTATGTTAAAGGGTTCCCACCTGTAATGGTAAATGTGTTCATTCAATGCATTAGAGATACATGAGGGTAGGAATCACGAACAGAAAATTTCTTGTAAAACCAAAATAGTTCGAAATAAATTGAACTGCCACACGATGACTTTACTTCAGTTTTTTTTGTGTTTTTTTCTTTTTGTTTATTTTCGCGAATCTGCATGGAGTATAGTTTGTAAATATGTTTAGATCTATTTTTTTTTTGCTTTTTTCTTTATATTCTAAAGAAAGGACCTTATTAAAAAAGATGTTCAGATGAAATATATGATTGGCTCACTCTGAAATAGATACGTTTTACAACATGCACTATGTACATAGTGTGTGTCTCTCTCTCTCTCTCTCTCTCTCACACACACATGTACGATAAAACCTTTCCATCACAATTAGCTCTTCAATTCTGAAAGCGGAAATATATAGGTCTAAAAGCAGATGTCCTCGCAAAGTAAATGATGGAAACTCAAAATATGAAGGAATGCTTCTTTATAGAGAGAGAAAAAAATCTTTGAAATGACTGACAATGGTGTATTCAAGACTCATCATTCATTGTGTGTGGATCAGCTTAAACCTCGATGCCTACCACTTTGAAGGGATTATCAAATTGACCTAATTTTTGACGATGTTATCCAATTTGTAATTTTAATCACTTCGGAAGATGGTATGGGATTAGGCAATATGTCTGGTCTCCTTCCTTAGACCGGGAACGTAAGAAATGTCAGCGATTTTGATGATATCAATAGCACAAAAAAAAAATGCAATGAAATCGCAGCTATTTGTCTTGATGAGGGTAGGAATCCTGTCCGAATAAGGACTCAATAATGTTTTGCAGTGTTAGTAGGAAACAAAGCCCGAAGATTTGTTTGCTATGAATCACGCAATATCAATTCATTTACAAAATTCCCAGAGGGTACTGCCATTATTGTAACCCTTGTTGTGAATATGTGGTATAGTTATACAAATTAATGTATTTATGATTCGCTGTTCTAGGAAACCCACGTGGACGAAAAGTTTCTGAAAAAGAATATTAGATGATCGCACACATGGTGCTCGAAAAATAAAGTCAGTTCTCTTATTGGTGACTTTTAATCATTTGGTAGTGATGTAGCTTGATTATTATTCAGTGTCAGAGAAATGGCGTGTTTGCAGCTGATTATTATCATCTTCTCCCTGAGATTGTAACAATTGGGGGCTTGTCCGGGAAATGAAACAGGGACCTCTCCCAAGGCTTCAATTAATGTTTGATCAATGTAGTCAGTATAGTGCACATACATAAAATGTCATTTGTGCAATGGACTCTTACTGGTACTTTGTTTATTATTTTGGATGTGAGGACAAAAATGTGATGGTGTGTTCGAAGGTGTTTTTTCCCCGATATTATTGGTGTAGCTGAACTTTGTAGACAGCTCCAAGAAATACGGTTATCTATGTCAAATTTTTCTTTATCAATAACATTTGCTTAGTGAGGAAGAGAGTCCGCATAGTAAAATTCGGGTAAAACTGTCTTTTTTTGTAGGGGGTGTATGTGATGAATATGCATATATGCAAATTAATGTATACATGATTCGTTCGAGAAAACCCATAGGGTTTCTAATATAGGAGAGGAGATTACACACATGCCGCTTGATAAAAAGGGTCAGTTCTGTTATCGATGGCTCCTAATCGTTTTTTTTTTTTTTTTTGTGGTGATGTAGCTTGAGTATTGTACGGTGTCAGAGAAAATAGACGTGTGAGCTGCTGATAATCACCATCTTCATCTTGAGGTTGTCACACACCACTATAGACGAGGTACCGTGACGTGAGCAAAAACAAATCACGTGTGCGTTCGTCGCGTAGCTCTAGCGCGCAGTACGCGCCGCCTGCGTATCACGGGACATGGGATATAACGCTTTACGCGCTTGCCAAGCCCGTGGGGGCTCCATAAGCAGTTTTTGCCCCCTCAGAATTGACGTCATTGGAACCTCGTCCATCGTCAAGTACACAGCTTTCCTCCTAGGCCGAAAGGGGCATAGTGGGTAAAAACATCTTGTCAAAAGATGTTAGCGCCTGCGTATGGGACTCGAACCCTCATTTTCCAAAGTCAAGAGTCCATTAAATTGAATTAAATCTAAATCAATTTTTATTTCAATCAGCAAAAACCATCCATTATTCACCATACAATAGTAAACCTATAGTCCAGTAGACACCCGAAAATGGTAGGCCTTTACTTTAATGAATAGAAGTTGCGTTTCCCTTTTTAAGCAATTAACCGTAACTGTCGCCGAATATCATGATGCCAAGTATTAAGTTTCATGTGAATGCATTATGCGTGAAGTTTTTTTCAGACATAAATACACGTGGTAGAATTTATGTGTGTTTTTTTTTTCTCGATTTTTTTTTTTTTGGGGGGGAGGGGGTTTCTTGAAGTTTTATTATTACTCTGTAAAGGGTTTTTTTTTAAACTCTCATTGAAAATGAACCAATTTAACATAGTGAAGCGAATAGAAGATGGCACACTTTTCACACCTCATGATTGTGGGTAGTTTTGAGACTTTTGAGACTCTGTACACCACCACTCAAATCTTTTCTGCATCTTTTCCAGCTTTCCACCTGACTGCAACCTGTATGGTTATTCACCTGCGCTCTTCTCCCCGGTCCAATTTGATAATTCCCATCTCTCTCCCCTCCCTCCCTCCCTCTCTCTCCCTCTCTCCCTCGCCATCTCTCCCCTCTCTGTCTGTCTGTCTGTCTCTCTCTCTTCTTGTTTGCATTATCTACGCCTAACTGGAATTGGCTCGACCAGTATGTCTCATCTTTCTCTTTGGTATCGCTCCGCGGAGCAATTCTCCTCCGGCACTTCACCTGTGGTTCAGAAGACTGGTGGTCGACTTCCTTCTTGTAACGTTTCGTTTTCCATAGTGACCCAACAATGCCCTTGCCCAAATCTACATAGGTTGCATTTTTTTCCTTCTTTTGAACCATTTAAATGATAGAGAAAGGATTATCATCGAGAACGTCAAGTACCTGACCGGATTCACCTCGACGTTCTACCTTGTTTCCTGTTTGCTTTTTTCTACATCTTTTTCATTACGAACTATCATTGACTATCAACGGGAAAAGTAGCAGTTGTCACCTGTATAAATATATAGTTGATATATATGTTGATTTTATATATCCACTAATCAACGGGAAAAAAAAGACTTTCCCTCCAGATATAAAATACAAACATACTGATGAGTATACATCTTATACATTTCCCAACAGACCAAAAATCGAAAAGTGAAACGTAGGGCAGGCAACATGTTTTCCTCTTCTCCAGCCCTGTATATTCGCTACTCTATACACATTAAATAACATGCGTATGAACTGTTTATAGTCAAGGTTTAGTTAAAGATTAAGCTTGAGTACCTCACAAGCGTCTTGTCTGCTTTGCATTTACGGTAGTTCTACTTCTATTTATTGTTACTCTGATCCAATTCATGTTCATATTAGTTTCTTTTGTCGAATATAGCGGTTATTATAAGCCGAAAATTATAACTTTCCTAGATTATATTTGAACCATCAGATGTCCTGAGTCGGATAAGAAATGTTCAATGTCAGACCTAAGGAAGGGATAGATAGGTAGAGAGATAAAGAGACAGTACGAGAATGAGAGAGAAAAACGGAAATATTTTGATTTCCATGTGCTATCGTACTTTTGGGTGCAACAAAGTGCCGTTAAATAATACGGTCTTTAATTTCATATCTAACCAAGATGGTTGAAAGAGGTATCAATAGTGATTAAACACAGCATTAAATCTCATTATCACACAAAACACTGTATTAAACAAGGCATGGTATCACAGAGTTGGGAAGTATGTAGGATAGATAAGAAAGGAGTAGAATCTTCGGAGTATGTCAGAACTTTCTCATACAGTTGCAACTTTTTACAAACTTCAATAAAAAAAAATGTTCATGAATATTACATTGCGTGGTTTCCTGGTTCCTTAATGGCCTCTTGATTTCAATCTGTTGAGTTAATCCTTAAATCCCTCAAGCAAAATTATTGATGTACCTTCGCTCAGTACATTCCAAAAGCCTCTCAGTTCAAACAATATGCCTGAATAAAGTGATATTCTATCACATTAGATTCTATTTATATTCTGTCTATTCACAGAGCAATAATCATGGCAATGCCAAATTGTAAAGCATAATCAAGGTAGCGGGTAGAAAAATGACAATAGTTTTTGACAAGACAATATGCAATTACGATGGTCTTTAAAGATAATTGCGGTTTAGGAAATGCCACGGATGGAATGGTTTAAAATGGGAAAAGATATCTATGAGTTATGGAAAAGTATCTAAGGTATTGGAAAAACGATATACTGTGTATGTATTTAAAGAATAGTGTAGCCAGTTAACAGGATATTTTTGCATTTGTTTTTCATATTCAACCGCCATTTACTGTGACGTCATACTACGTTCATTGAAAACATAGCAATCTGTAGGGACCTACGTAGGAAGTCGGCTGCATTACATAATTATTGTGGTCGTGGAGTGCTTTCTCGAATTTTCCACTTCAAAGAATAGACAGCTTTTCGCGGTGTGCGATATGCTTTGATTTGGTTAGTCGGCAGTCGCAGTGTAACATGTTTTCTGCAACCCATCTCTATCGTCTACGTTTTAACCAATGTCCTGTATTCTTTTTTTTTCCAACAGCATGCACTCGGTGCTGAAAGAAAAGGCCATCCTCAACGAGGGCACAGAAGATGAATTGGTGAGTGCAGAACGGCATATTATAATTTCTGTCTTTATTCAAATTGATGAAATTCTTGTTGTTCGGGTTATTTTTTTTTTTTATTGCAACTGATTGACAAATTGCCCCACATCGACCTTAAAAACTGAACTGATCTGTGTTTCAGTAGCAGCCATGATAAGGGGTAATCATGGGCATACATCAAATACTCGAGCAGGATCAGGAGGTCGTAGGTTCAAATCCTGCCCGAGTACGTATGCCAATGATTTCTTAATGTGTCATAGCTACTACTAAAACACTAATCAGTTCAGTACTGATTTGCGTCTACATGGGGCAATTTGTCGCGCAGTTGCAATGTCTGTCTTTCTGTCGATTTGTCTCACATTGTGTTTGGCTTCTTCCAACTCCTACAGACATATCATGTGTGTATACATATGCATGTTAATTATGTATGCATAACATATGATACATGTTATAGAAAGTAGGCTACATACAGCTGTATGTATGTGCGTATGTTCGTGTGTATGTGTGTACAAACCCAGACTTGGGAAATAATTCTCGCTTTACATTGTTACATTGTAAAGTTCCTGCTACACTTTGTCTCTGTTGTTAGGTCTCAATTATAGTTCTGATTATCCTTGTGCTGGTTCATACATCTTTCAATCGAAAAAAAAAACAACTTTATAGTTAGAATCATATCCATTTGTATTTTAGCCGGACGCATTATCTTCAACTTTTTCTGTCTGTCTGTCTGTCCGTCTGTCTGTCTCTTCTTCTCCTCCTCTTCCTTTTTCTCATTCTTTCTCTGTCAATCTCTCCTTTCTTACTTGATAAGATTACAAAGAGATTACTCCAGATCGGCCGCGTAAAGCGGTGCTAATCACATCAGAGCGAAAAATTGAAATATCATGCAGAGTGCGGTAGTGCTAGTAACATATGCCGGATGGTTGGTTGATGCTCGTATGGCGTGCGGGGGAATATACCCCTTCCATTCGGTTCATTGAAATTCTGGATGCATCTAAACATGTCCCTCTTAAATAAATCGGTATGTCTAAAACGGGGCATTGGTCTAAACTGTGTTTGCGAGCAAGCTGTTCTCTTAGAGCAAGATGCGACCCTTAATAAATGAATACCTTTTGCGGTTGGGAATACCAAAACTTTAAACCTTGTAGGCTGCTTTCATACGTTCGCTTTGAGTAAACATGCGTTGCATGAAATTCCATGTTTTATTAAATAAAAAAAAGGTATCCATGAAATTCAACAGAGTAGGGTTGGGGTCTTGGCAAATTATAACAGCCACATCAACATAAAACTATATACAGGATACACCAGTTGTTTACACCATAAAATTATAACATTTCAGAAATAGAGATACAATGAAATGTGCGAAATACGTAAGTACAATACTTGCCAGACTGCATGTTTTAAAGTCGGAGTAAAAAATAAATGGTTTCATCATAGGTTCACATTACAGCTAACGGTGATTGCGTTCTCCAGAAGATTCTGCAAAATGTGGTGCAGCTGTGACGTTGACTGTCACCTCTAACATTGTCTAAAAATTATGTTATCCAATCAGTGGTAATGGAACTATTACACCTTTAAAAGTCATCATCACAAAATCACGATTCCATTCGATCTGGGCAGCGTTTCATGAATGTTGTCAATCAATGACAAAACTTAATGTTATAAGCTGCTGAAAGCCTTGCATCTGATTGGCTGAGAGCAAATTTGTCAGGGAAAATCACGTGATGAAATGCCCCTTCTGAAATCTGCAGACTGACAAGACGGAGATATAAGTCGTCATTGTAAAATATTATCAATCAATAAATTCTTCCTTTCACAATAAAAAAAAACTGCACTGACGTCAGAGTAATCAGGTATCACTATGGTGATTATGACCAGTTTTCATTTGATTGATGTTAACTCGATGTCATTTTCATTCTCTGCTCGACAAATTTAAAGGCCAGCTTGTGCATTAAATTTGAATGTTAGGCAAGTGAAGATGCAAAAACAGTGACCACTTCTGAATAAATGTTCTTTGACACTATTTTTCAGGATCAAAAAAAAAAGAAAAAACAACAACAACCACTGGATACCGCCACGCAAAACACATCAAGCAGATGAACACATTTAACGTTCTTCTTTTTTTTAAATCTCTATGTATATATTATGGACTGGACACAACCTGCTGGAAATGCGTAATGATTGTTCTCCCATTGTATGCATGGTATACATGCAAAGGTACAAATAGAGGACAAGTTTGGTACTCACTTTCTACTAATCTTTTTTTTTAGTCTGCAGTTTGAAGAATCAATCCAATCAGAGAGGATTAGATCATTTATTTGTGGTATCAAGTAGATTATCGCAGGAAGTACGAAAAAAAGAAGAAGTGGTGCTTAACATAATATCATTGGATGCAAAACTGACTTAAGAAGAGCTTTCGACAAACTTTAATGTTTGCACGCAATCTTTCTCAAATTCTTACTTTGACATAACCTGATATGGCAGACTTAGGTCCACTTCAAACTCTCATTGAACAATGTTTTGTTAAACTTTTAAACACAACATGTTGAGGATTTAATTTCCCTCGTAACGAAGAAGAAGGGAAAACATTAAGACACAATAACAGACGCACATAAACTTGGAATAAGCCCTAACATTCTTGCTGGAAGCTGTTCGCAGCTGTTTGGTGACATGCAGGTTCTCGCGACGCGGTTTCGAGTTCCCGACACCAACCTCACTGCCCGGAGCTACGGCAAGGCGTGAGGATAGCCGAACGCTTATTGTTTCGCATTCCCACCGCTTTATTACATTTTCAATAAATTTCGCCTCGAGCCGTTGATGACAAGCCATTTGGAGTTAAATGGGCTTTAGGGATAGATTCCGGAAAAAATAGGGGTTTCCAAACGAAGTCATTGTAAAGGTCACTCGCTGGGAATTGATATGGGTTATTTTGAGGAGGATTTTTGTGTTTTTTCCCTTCGGTGGCACGTTCAAACGCAGCACCAGACTCGATTGCAAAACGGGTACTGTGTCTCAATATCAGGTACACACACTATCAGCAAAGTGAGATGTAGTACATTTTCGATATATTGTGTTGGGTTTCTGTTTTCGTCCTATCCAATAAAGCTTTCTCGGGATTTTTAAAGGGTAGTCACCCTCTCTTGCAAATACAGTGTATAACCTCACTTTTTATCAACAACAGTAGCAGCTGCAGCAAATTTCTCTTCACAAAAATAATGAAGATTGTATTCTTTCATGTTACTACGCACCAACAATGACACAATAGTCCCATAGGAAATATATTGAATAGGATAAAGCTCACCCCCCCCCCCCAAAAAAAAAAAAATACAACGACAAACAAACGTAGGTGTTAAAATTCGCAGTGAATTAATTTATCAGTGTGATATCATATTATCTTGAACATCACTCTGTTACGATCACGGCAGTCTTTCCACTATAGCTCACTGACAAGGCTGAATTCGGAGATAGGGACAGCAGACGTTCTTATGTCGTTTGAACACAACTCCTGGTGGCTATGTCATTTTCGCGCCACCTTCATTCAACTCCAACTTCCTGCAGCCTGGCGTCCTAGTCGGTTTCTGCCCCGCCTTCTCTCGCCTGAGCTGCCTGCTCACTCTCGCTTCAGTGAGCCGGTTCGATTGACTAACACAACCAGGCGATCGATAACAAGCACGCTTGACGGGGATAGGAGTATCGATTGATATCGTTCGTCGTTATTACGTTGTTGTGATTTCTGGTTTCTTCTCGTGTCTAGTCACTTTTTTTCCCTTCCTGGCATACTCGCGAGGTGATTGAAATTTACGTTATAGTTCAGTGATATCGTTATGAATACTTCATCTCTTTCAAGGAAATGACTATTCATATCAAAAGCGAAAAAAATTCGTACGCAATGGTCAAGGACAGGTTTAGTCATTATTTATCTGGAAAGATATAGCAAGTACTCTTCAGTGATCTACCTTTATGTTTTGATATATATTTCATCACTTTGACTGCTTGTACACTTGTTTCTCTTTCAACTACCTATTTTCTCACGGTGTATGACGCAGCGGGAATGTAATGGTGTATACTATTCTCGATGAGATATTATACACATATGAATAATGTAGTAAAATGAATGTATCCAGAACTGAGTCGTAGATTTGTGAGCATCGTGCAGTGCAAGTCGAGAAGGCATGAAACCACGTAATTCTACGACCAACCATGTTTCTTGCAGGAGGGGGGGGGGGGGGGAGAAGAGTAAACGAATACAGTCATGGAAATTATTGAATCGGTGGAACGCCCTCACCGGAGATGGATTGGTCTATTTTATCGGTTTAGATTGCATTGTTCAATTAATTCATGATTAACATGAGATGGTATATCAATTTTAATTAAGTGACACACAGCACAAATTGCATTTAGCTATTCATTCGGCGTATAAATGGAGCACGATCTTTTATGTGTGTATTTGGACGTGTGTATGTGTGTATGTGTGTCCCCGTTATTCAAGTGATAGTCTTACCGTTGGAAAAAAAAATATGATTGTGTGTAATGTCAGGATATGATTCCATTGTATCAATCATGTAAAGGATTGATACACAGTTAATGGCGTGCGTCATGAATACATGCGCAAAAAGAGGGCAAAATCCGATTGATCCAATTCAGTGAGACAATCAATGGAAGAATGACGAAATGAAATGATTATGTCGTCATTATAGCTAGAGACAATAATATGCCGAGGGAAAGATATATATATATATATATATATACATATATATGTTTATATATATATATATATATATATATATATATATATATATATATATACATATATATATATAATCATATGAAGAGCTGGGGACAGACAGAGAAAAGGAGAGAAAGATGAAAGGAAAGAAAGAAAAAAAAGCTCGACTTGCGCGTGTTAGTTCTTAATGTGTCTGACGCAACTCCGTGAAGTCTTCCTTCGGCGATTTTTCTTAATCCGTTAATGCCCCTATTTCATTCATATCAATTAGATTTCCATTCAAAGATAACAACTTTCACGATAATTTGCAAATCGCTACAGTTTGTTGAGGCGGCCTCCTGAAGAAATAGAACGAAAGAAAAGCAAAGAAAAATGCTCGATAACGAGTTCAGGTTGTGCCATCATCGCAACATACACCCTCAGGTGAATTGACTGATTATGTTGCGTCATCACATACGTTTCGTTCTCTAAATCCCCTAGGCAGTTGATTATTCTTGGTATTAAGGTGAGAATAACATAAAGATAGGGAGAGAGACAATATATATATATATAGAGAGAGAGAGAAGGAGAGTGAGAGAAGGAGGGTATACTCTCTGATAGAACATACAAATAATATATTCCTTCGATTCCTTTCTGACTATAACGTGTTACCAGAAAAAAAAATGTGATATTCATTGTGGAACGATTTTATCATTTAGGGACCTCAGCTGAAATCTCTTACAGATGAACATAAGTAAAGATATTTATTACGCGATGTAGAACAAAAAATAATCCTTGATGGAAAAAGCAAACAATCAGACAAACACTCCTATTTTATGTGTGTTCGTGTATGTATGTTTGTGTGTGTATCAAATAGGTTTACAATTACCAGATCTTGTAGTTTTTCATATTTGCATTATTCTTTTTTTTTTCTTCTTGTTGTCGGTTAAAGGGGAAAAGATTGAATTTTTATCACCACGCACATGTAAGATATCACGGTGGACATAAACTCGACTTTTCGATGTATGTTTTCTCTCCTCTCTTGCGCTGGCTTTGATGAAATAGAGGGAAAAAAACAGAAACAATGGAGAAACTTGGGGACTCTCTTTTTCTGGAGTTTTTTCTTTCCCGGGTGTATAATCAGCTTCGGCGAGCCTGGCGTCGTCTGTAGGAAGTTAGACCTTCGATTCCCCCTCCTCTAATTATGCGTGCCCAGAGAGGCGAGAAAAATTACCAGAAACGAGGAGGAGGGGATGGCACACCAGTGATTCCGGAATCCTGGAGTTCTTCCGCCCAGAGATAGTCGGGGAGAAAGAGAGAGAAATATGGACAGAGAAGAAGAAGAATAGAGAGAGAGAGAGAGAGATAGAGAGAGACTGGAAAGGAGAATAAAGACGACAACCAATAACATCAACGATAAAACTCAAGACATAGTTGTAGACAGAACAGGGAGAATGCGCGCGCGCGGGAAAGCGCGAGGGGGAAAAAAAACAGAAGAGAGAAGGCAACCAGATCGATAATCTTTGTAAAGCGTTCTGAGAGGCTGGTGCTTGGCGAGGGGGGTCATTATTTGCCATCGCCAATTCCGCCGCGACACCTGCCCGATGAATGAGCCATGTGGATGGTCTTAATGACATCAAGGGAGATCACATCAGGGCCCTGTTAATGTCTAGGAGTGCCAGGCAGCGTTCAATCACATCTTATTCTTTCTTCTTCTTTTTCTTTTATTCTTCGACAACAACTAATAGACAAACAAAAATAAGCAATAATAAGAATGTAAACAACGACAGCTATAGACAGGGTAGACAACAAAGGGAAAGTAACTGTACGTCTTCGATAGAAGCCAATTGAAAATGTCATCATTGTCAGTTTACGTGTAACAATTAATTCATTGAAGGTCCTTTGATGTGAATGATAAAGTTTTGTGAGATGTGTGAAGGTGCCAGGAATTAGTCGGTTACTTTAAAGTATTATGTGTCCTTTAAAGATCGAGTTTTGAACATTTTCCTTCCATGCTGTAAATGAGACATATACCCCTGTTTCTTTACTTTTTGGGGGGGGGGGGGTGGTGAAACTATCCGCAATATCATCATGTTTCACATCAGTGATCGGAGAAGCAATCTCAGCACTTGGATGTAATTCTTTATGAATAATGTATTCTCCTTAGAAGGGATTCTCTTGATGTATATAGGTGCAGTAGTTAATCCAAACGACTACATTAGCACCTTCCAAATGGGCAAAATATGAGAATATGGCCAATAGGTGCGTTTTCCTGCTTTTAAAGGCCTCAACCCTTTATGTGCTTTGAGCGTTAGTTCGTCCTGAAAACCTCAATCAAAAGCCTTCCGTATTTTCTTATCGTTATACACGGCAATGTGGTGATAAGACTTTATTTCATATGCTATACATCTAATTTCATGACCCATCAGTTATTGTCATAATGAAAGTAAAGGTCCGATACTCAGGTGATCGTTACACTTTTGAATCTACTGAATCACCGGTCATTATGGGTGAAACGGGAAATTTCAAACACCACGCCAGCCACAGTGTAAGGAGTGTCAGGTTTGACAGCTTAACACTTAGGAAAACTCGTCAAAACTGCTGACTATTAAAATCTAAAGGGTCTTCAAGACTTTGAACACATTTCTTAGATTATTGTATGCTTTCAAACTTCGAATTAAGACACAATCCCATGTCAGACACTTCGATATCAGCTGCGCAGATCAAACTGCTATTTTGATGTTGACGAAAAACTCAACCCCAGCCACTATAACTGTTGTAAGCTCTTCTTCTTTTGCATAAAGTTCTTGATCTTCTTCTTCTTCCGAAGTTGTTGTTGTTGTTCTTCTTCTTCTTCTTCTTCTTCTTCTTCTTCTTCTTCTTCTTCTTCTTCTCCCTAAATTGTCCATCATTATCTTCTTCGTCCTCCTCTTGTATGACACACTGTACCTGTTTGACACTGTTATTGACTATTGTTAGTCGTCTCCAGCGTAACTGCGTATGGTCAAGATCACTCGCTCGTTTTCTTGTGTGGTTGTAGGTGAGTGGGCAACTATGATAGCACCTTGCTCTTTGCGATGAATGAATGAAGTGAGTTCTGTTACGCGCGTGAGTCGTGAGTAACTCACGCATGGAAGCCGGGTCCTCGACCATGCAATGTCCTATCCGAGTGATAAGGGGTCACATTACTTTGACTTTCCCTCTGAGTTTCATGTCTAATACGTGTATAATGTGTGTCGATCTTTCCAGGAGTGCTTTGGCTACAAACGGCGCCTGTGGAGGACGGTGCTCGCTGTTATCTTCACTATTTTCACAAACGGGATCCCACTCCTCATCTGCAAATGGAAACCAGAATGGAGGGTGAAGGCCCTCTGCGTCAGGTGCAATCTCAGCGATGCCGATTATCTGCTACTGAAAGTGAGTATAAGCTAGACTTCAAGAAGAATTCTCCCTCACCCTTCGCTCATCCTCACTGTTTTCGCCCCCACCTTTTTTCTCACTCACACCTCCTCCCTTCCTCTGTCCCTTGCTTTTCTCCTAACTCTCCCTCACTTTCACTTTCGCCTCCCCTTCACACTTACCCTAACCTCCTCCGCCCCTACCCTCACCCTTCTCTATCCCCTCACTCCCACTTTATAAACTCATCTCTTCCCTCCTCCTTACCCCTCCCCTGACTTCCATCTTCCCTTTACCCCCCCCCCCCCTCTAACCCGTCCCTCCCTGGTCCCTCCCCTCAATCTTACCCTAATTCTATCCCTTCCCTTCTCTCACACTCTCCCCCTCCTCTCACTCTCCCCTCTCCCTTACCCCTCCCCTCACCCTTATCTTTCCTATCCCGTTCACCCTTCCCCTCTCGTTCACTCTTCCCCTCCTTCTCAACATTTCCCTTACTCACACCCTTCCCCTCTCTCTCACTTTCCCCTCCCCGTCATTCCCCTTCGTCGGTCTCCATCTCACCCCCTAGCTCGTCTCACTATTCCCCTCCCCTCACTAACCCTAACCCTAATCCTAATCCTAATCCTAATCCTGAACTTAATCCTAACCCTAACCCTAACACTAACCCCCTAGCTCCTCTCACTATTCCCTTCCCCTCACTAACCCTAACCCTAACCCTAATCCTAATCCTAGTCCTGAACCTAATCCTAACCCTAACTTCTTACCCTAAACCTAACACTAACACTGATCTTTGTCTAACCTTATCACAAACTAGTATTTAGGGGGTAAATGTCGGGGGGGGGGGGAGTAATTCCTCTGATACTGCCATTATTCAGACGTTTTGAGAGAGATTAGATGACAGCACGTCAGCAAGAGTTTCTTGTAAAAGTGGATATTAACCATTTCGACAACTTTCGTCGAGAATCTTGTGATCTGGATTCGAAAATAAGTAGGACACCATCTTAGGCATTTGTTTATCAACTACAACGGGCGTGGCATTAACTTGAAATCACATCATTAAATTTTAACTTCCAACCACCTGCTCATAAACCAAAACTCATCATCCTTTGCTTATTGGCCTCAACGACCGTGCATTTGGAATTATCAGGACATAAATAGTTAGCCACTAATAGCCACTAATAGTTTAATGAGAGATTGGAATCGGATCTCCTCCTCCAACATTCCCTTGTCTTGGAAGGTCGGACAGGTGGTGGTAGTGAAATTTCGGAAATTAACTCTTGCAGCCAGGGTGAATCGTATACTAGAAGTCGTCAATTGTTAGCTCGAAGGTTTTCGTCTTCTTCTCTTTCTCCTTCTTCTTCTTCTTCTTCTTCTTCTTCTCCGTCCTTTTAGAATCTTAAATGTTACAGCTAAACGAAAACACGCCATCAATGCCCGTTTACGTTTAAAATATTAAGGCTAATAGAAATGCAATTACATTTCTGGTCTGGACTGCTAATAAATTAATTAGCAGAATCAGAGTATATTAAAATGCTCTCAGAATAAGGAACAAATAGTCATGTGTTCAGTGAAGACATGCTCCCTTATACCAAATTGGCGCTATTTAGGACCAGGGAGGTGCAGGAGAGACCTCCTTGCTGGGACTATAATAGAAAAGACTGTATACATAATGGTTTTAAAGGTATAGTTCCAACACTTCAGACAATGAGCTTAATCTTTAACATTCGTCATGTACAGATGACAGAATGGACCGGCAAGTATTATCATTTTCGATACAAACATTTCAGTTGTAATGTCTGATTGAGAGAAACAAAGTAAATTTTGTCAAACATCCGATCATTTACTTCGCTACATCCCATGACAGGACTTTTACAAGAGATGGCACATCAGCGAGGTGAAGACGTCTGAAGTGGAGATTGAAAGGTAAGCTTCCTGTCTCAGAACCACCTCTTCAACACAATGATGCATACCATGAACAGCATAATGTAGTCCATTCTTCCGTGGGACAATGATACCATTGGTACTCCCTATTCCTAAGCAGGTAAATGATGTAGAAATTCCTTAAGAGCATACTGAAATTATCATAATGATCGGATCTAATAAATATTAGACATGAAGTACGTCATGCATGATTTTGATATTCAAAAGAAGATTCTAACAAGAATTCAAAATTCTATTTATATCTAGACCGTCACATACACATTGCGTATATTCATCATGTCACGTAAATGATAAATATTTTATCAAAATTGTGAATACCAATGGAATGCTATTATATCAAGTAAATGTTAATACATCCTATGGTTTTAGTTGTTTTTAGTTAAAGCTATTTTGTAATTGGTCCACATAGTTTCTTTAAGGATTTTAGAACGTTAAACAAGTCTTCTGGCTTAAAACAGTTTGGAAAAGACAGTTTAATTAACATTGATGATATAATACAATACGTTGATCATGAAGTCATGTTTTGAATGGTTTAACTATATTCAATTAATCACGATTGGCGTCTCATGTTTCAAAATAACCGAAAAATTATCTCTGCAAGATCCATTTCAATTTTGATAGCATCCCTACTTTTGACATTGTCACTTTTACCTTTGTTATCATTTTGTTGATCTGTCAGCAAGAAGAAGATCACGACAGAGTTTACAAGTGGTATCAACGGTGGTGCAGGTTACACCATGGTAAGTAAAATATATTTCGTTCGCTCATAGTGATCCTCTGTTGCCAACGCTCGTGAATCGAAATAATTTGGAGTCTTAAAGGAGTGATAATTTGGTTGAGAAGGACGATTCTGATTAAAACTTTTTTGCGAGACAGTCAAAAATGACGTATGTGAACACAATCCTTAGAGGTATTAAAAGTTTATCTGATGAAAATAATTTGTTTTGAAATGACTTTGGGTGTCATCTGTTACTGAAACCTCTTTGTTTCTGGATGTCTCAACCATTTCAAAACAAATTTTCATCGAATAAACTTTGAATTCCTCCTAGAATTGTGTACTCTGTCATATTTCATACGATGTTTCTCATCGTCTCACAAAAAAAAAGTCGGAAAGCTGAAGCCCC
The DNA here is from genome assembly GCF_040938485.1 of Diadema antillarum. Classification (NCBI taxonomy): domain Eukaryota; kingdom Metazoa; phylum Echinodermata; class Echinoidea; order Diadematoida; family Diadematidae; genus Diadema; species Diadema antillarum. Next base: position 115,461 of record NW_027271926.1, on the reverse strand, counting down.
ATTTCACCCAAACTATGTCATCCCTTTAAACATGTGTGAGAGAGCATAGATATAGTCGCGCAAAGATAATTCGACACTGTTTTTCTTTTTTTCTTTCAGTATTCTCTCTCATAGCGGACTGGATGTAAACTTTCGGAATTTAAAATATGAAATATTCATATAGATGTGTAAGATTCAAAATGAATGAACGAAAGAAAATGTGAACACTTCGTTCAAAACAGTCATTCAGAAATTATATTTTGCTGTTCGATTGATGCTTGTCGTATTGTACGATTACTGTATGTCAACAAACACAGTTTTGAATGTACCGAGTACGAATCATTTCTCTCTCTCTCTTTCTCTCCCTCTGCCCACAGACGTCAGTGAGAACGATGAAGTATTTTGTCTTTCAAAAGCTGAAGTACATTTGGGCGGGTGAAAGAAATACATTCGAAAGACTACGGTAAGCCCCTGTATATCATTCTTAACTCTCCATAACGTGGACAACAACTTCGATTATATAATTGCCAGGCATGCTCAGATTACATTGATCTTATCGTGTAGTATATATATGTACCATGATACCATGCATATTTCAGACATCACCAAAAATGAAATAAATCTTAAAATATGATAGGGAAATATAGCATCCCGCTAAAAACAAACAAAACAAACAAACAAACGAACAAAAATGAATAAATAAGCGCCTTTCTAGACCTTTATCATCAAGTTCTCGTTTTGATAAAAGAAGTCACCAGCATTGGTCACTATCGTTCAAGACATGTAATACATACACCTGATTGATTAAACTTCACAACTGCTGAATTCTTCCTACTTACTGGATGAAAAATCCCACTGCATGATACTGATAGACATGTCCACTCAGGCGTGTACCGGCTGGCTAATTCGTACAATTGGAAAATGAAAGATTTCACATCCCAAATAAAACCAATTCAGCCCATTAAATGTAAAGTGGGTAGGTGATCGTCTGCAAAGTGTAATCTTGATGTACACGACTTATGCATGGAAATGTGTGATGTGCACAAACGTTTAATAGCACACACGCAATACTTTATTATATTATATTATATTATATCAAATGATATTATATATTATATTGTATTATGTTATATTATATTGTATCATATTGTATTATATCATATTATATCATATCATATTATAATATAATATATTAAATTATATTACATTATATTACATTATATTATGTTATATCATAATATCTTAACATATCATATCATATCACATTATATTATATTATATTATATTATATTATATTATATTATATTATATTATATTACATTATATTTCGCTTCCCACCTTGTTTCAGTAATGTGGTTTACATTTAATGTCATCTGTTTGAATAGACTCCCTCATTCAGACAATAGTGATCGAGTCAGACGTGAGACACAAACGTTCTTACACAATGAGATATGCAGATATGTGGTATATGTTATAGGTGTCTATGTGATTATATAACCATAATGTTACATATATGTCACAATTCATGAAAAATTACTCAGTATGTACCAATCAAATATGCATATCACAAACATGTGACGTATGGATGACTAGTACGAATCCGAAACTTTAAAATTGGAACAACGAATCAACGTTTGCGAAAATGATCCAGCCGATGTAGAGAATTATTTCTAATATAGAAATAAATGCTAATTGTTTGACATGCTTTAAATTTTTCTCTATTTATCTATTCATTTTTTATTTTTTACAGGGGCCTAGATGCGAATGTCCCGATTTCCGACTTCTATACTGAATATAATGGGCTCGGTGTTAAAGAACAAGGTATCAGGTAAGTACGTCTAATAGTCTTTGTGCGTTTGTCGTGTTTTTCTGTTTTTTTCTTTAACCATCTGGATATCTGCTAGACTCGGATTCTACTTTCGTTTTTATTTTCTTGCATTGCTCTTCTTTGTTTTGTTGGGAGAAGGGAGAAGGCAGAAGGCAGAAAGTCGGAAGGGAGGGTGGGTGTAAATATTTTTTTTCATACAAAATCACTTTGCCTCCATTCTATATCCTCTTCTTTCCCCTTATATACAATTGATTCCCTGTATTGTAAGTATTTCTTTCTTTCTGCTTAATTTTCAGGCGCAAGCTATACGGTAGCAATGTAATAAACATAGCTCTGAAGCCTATTCCAGTCCTTTTTTTTCAAGAGGTAAGTGCCATCTCCTATTCCGTTGAACGGGAATGGAGAAAATGCAAATGACTATATATGCGAGGTCTCAAGAAATTCGAATGAAACAAACAAACAAACTTTTCGTCAGCGAGAAACATTCACTGTTTTTCCTTGATAGGCCATTCTGAACGGTCGATCAGCAATATACAAAAACAAAACTAACAGCATCGACAACAAAAGGCTATAATGTGAGGATATATTATGTAGTATCTTGAAGGTTTCTCGTTACATTCAGTATTGAGAAAGAAACTCATTTAGAAGAATAAAACGCAATACCAGTTGCAAGCAGTTGCAAAAATTAGGTAGACACAATAGTGAACATGATTATGATATAGGGCATGTATAATAATAATAATAATAATAATAATAATAATAATAATAATAATAATAATAATTTTGTTTTTTTCTTCGTATTCTATATGAAGGGAAAGAGAATTTAAAGGGGCAGTATAGAAATGCCTACTATCAGATGATTTTAAGCAATTAAAGTTCATGTAATTACAACTGTACGTATGACAGTGTACGAGTACGGATTACACACATTTTAATAACCTGTACCGTTCATTGCAATAACCTTTGAAGCATGGAGCGCTTTAATTTGCAGGGACGCCGTATTTTGCCGCGCGTGTGATATTATGTACAGGAAATGAAATGAATTATGTTCACGTTTACAGCACCATATCAAACGTTTGAAGATACTGACGTTTGTTTGACTGTGTCTCTTTAAAAAAAATGTCGCAGAAATACAATCTAAATCCTGTGAAATGAAAGAAAGGACACGTGACTGCCGTTGTTTTTATCGGCTAGCGTCAATTTCACGTGACATGGATCGTGCAGCAAGAAGATTTACATAGACATGTTATAAATTCTGACAGACAGAAGCTATTTTGTACAAGTTAAAGCCTGCATGTATTTTTTCTGTTTTGTTTTGTTTTGTTGTGTTTTTTGTTTTGTTTTTTTGCGGAGAGGGGATCCAATCGAGTGGGTACATGTGCATTATTAGAAAGAAATCGAAACGTAGATTTTGCAATGGGTAATGTACGGGTATGCGCTGTTACCGTGACAACACAACGCCGGCCTTGCAACCATGACAACCGAGATAATGTTCTCCAATGGTGTCCGTCTCTTTTGCAGGCGATGAACCCTTTCTACATATTCCAAGTATACAGCGTCATGTTGTGGATATTCGGCTATAATTACGTCTTCTTCTCTGTGGCGATCATAGGCATGTCGCTCATCTCTATCACTCTCACAATCTACAGCACGAGAAAGGTTTGTTCAATAATTCATATAATCATATAGGTGAATGAATATAAACATATACATATTATATATATATGTGTATATATATATATATATATATATGCACACATATATATATGTGATAGATGGAGAGAGAGAGAGAAAGAGAGAGATGTAGATATGAATGATATGGATATGTATCTACATACATATTGGATTTTTGTGAAACATTCGGTTGCCTTCTGCAGTTCGTTTTGGGCTTACGAGCGTACATAGCGCAATAACGAAATAACCTATCAGGTTTGTTTCTTTTGCAAGACAGCAGTTGATAAGGTGTGTGTGTGCGTGCGTGTGTGTGTGTGTGTGTGTGTTTCCAAGATATGAAGGTTTTGTTCCAGTGATGTATTATTGTATATTTGCCGCTTGCTCTGAACAAGAAGAGCGCTCAAGATGATACCACCTTCTACGCTCATCTGCTGTTAAGCATAATCATCTTGAATACGTCAAAGCCAATACAGTATTTCCTTTTGGGTTTCTTTTGTTTTCATGGTCTCCTGTCATTGGTAAAGTGTTGGAGATGCTAGTTACAATCAGAGTGCCATTATCTTGCAGGAGAAAAATGGGCAAAATAAAGAAGAGAATTAGGTTTCTTTTCGAGATTTCTTTGACTATTTGAGCAGAGAAACATGCTCTTTTCTGCCTCATTTTCTTACCCCCGCCGGAGAGGCTACTAGCAAGGAGAGGTAACATCTTCACTGGTGAACTTTGGCGTGAACTGGACATGGCGAAAGTGTTGATCAAAACACGACAAACTGTGGAGAAAATCCACCCAAACCCGATGATAGTGAGGAGAGTTGATGTGACAATGTACACTCGTTGCCTGCCATTCGCCCAACAGAAATCAATTTTCGACAAAATTATATTCCCAATGACAGGCTCCTAAAAGAGATTTGTAGGCTCAGCTTAAGTAGGGCAATTTGCCAGAAATCAAATTATCTCCCCCCTCAGCCAATGGTGTGGGTTATTTCGTGTTGTCTGCAACGACCAAAATACACCCCAGAGTGAGTTTTGACTGTAACGACGAAACATTTTATTGCAGGCTTAACGATATAAAAAGCGATGTAATCTTGTTGGGATTTGATGCAGCAATAACGATGTAGCTAGCTGACTCACTACTTTTGGCGCCGGTGTTATAACGGTTGTTCGCAATAACAAAATGGCCGCCGTATGTCATGTAATGAGAGTGGCTGAGACACAATATAACGTAGCACGTCACATTACTTATCTGCGCGTTATGCAATTATCTACCTTGAACTAGAAATGTCAGAAATCGAGTCGTAAATGTCTAGTAAGTAATATCAAATCTGCCATCTGTCTACTGATGCCTTCATGTTTAGCAAAATGAAATTAGGTTACCATAAACTAACGCATGGTGAGGCTTAAGCGAGCTCTTAGTATTATTTAATCATAAATAAGAAAAATGATCGACATTCCTCAAAATGTTTTATTACTAGCGCCAGTATTTTTGCTTTATCTTGATGAATGTAGACAAAAAACGTCAAGGAAACAATATGTGAAAGTAGGAAAAATAACCATGCATGACAATTGCTACTCGGGTATGTTTGGCAGACAGCTTTTGTTTTTCTTGTTTGGTTTGTCGTGTTTATGTGTTTTCTACTTTTGATTTGCGTGGTGTTTTCTCGAAGCAGTCTTTCTCTTGTTTGGGATATCGCCTCTGTATTATTTTTTGTACAGCTGACATTTGCAGAAGAAACTAAAATGTGTTGATACCTATTTAAACGGGTTTTATGTGCCATTTTCGATTTGCTGTGTGTACGTATATGATGTATGTATGTATTTAATATGTATGTTTGCTCGTCTTTATTTGTTGTTTGTTTGTTTATTTGTTTGTATGTTTGTTTATTTGTTTTTGGTCTCATTTTCCCTTGTCCTCTCTGATTGGCCAACAGCAAAGTATCGCGCTCCGGAAGATGGTGGCTTCCAGGAGCAGTGTCATCGTTTGTCGAGGGGAAGACGGTGCGTATTATCCACACGCTAGCTTGATTACTTTGGTAGTGGTAGCTCTCAAAAATCAGATAAAAATAATAAGCCAGTTCACAGTTATAGCACTAGTCTCAAATGACCTCTCCAACCACAGACTTTGTAAAACATGGAATAGACTTCAAGAAGAGCAGTTGAAAACAGCAATGCAGGAAGTGGTAATTTACGTGTCAGTGCTGCATGAATGGGTTTTGTTAATTGTTGCTGAAAAGAATGCACATTCACCTGTAAATACCAATCTGCACCTGGTTCATGTGTAACACAGTTGTCATGAAGCCCCATCTAGGTTTTGAGTACCTCACGTTGCAAATCCATTTCAAGAGAAGGTCTGCAATGACCTTTATCTCCACATGCTCAGTTAAGAATTGTGAACTGGCTTATTACAATAATTGTTACAGTCATGACTGATTATTCTCCATCTCGTTATTTCTCTCAAAATGTCGATTCACAAACAGATCTTTCACCTCCTCTTGATTTTGTTTTCCTTGATCATTGTATGACTTTATAATCGTACCAATATCTCTAAATATAATACTGCTTTCTCTTCCCACTATGTCTAATTTCTTTTTCTTCTACATCGACTGCATCCCTTTTCTCCATCTCTCTGCATCTGTCTGCCTTCTTGCTCTCCCTCTCTCTCTCCAACCCTTTGACACACACACACAGACACACACACACTCTCTCTCTCTCTCTCTCTCTCTCTCTTCTCCACATTTTTGTTTTACTTCGATATCAAATGTCGTGGTATATTTCACTTGAATAATTTGTGTGAATAAAGCAAAATCAACATACGAAACAGAGCATCTCCTATCAAGGAGTGTACATAAATCATTCTACTTGAATGTTCAAGTAAACACGTATACAATATATCCACATATACCACATATACCATCAACATATACCAACAAAAAAATATATACGTATATACACGCACACACACTCACGCACACGCGAGCGCGCACAGAAACACACTTTCTCCCTTTATGGTTTTACAAATCTCTATTTTGTATATTCCCTCTCTCTTCGTCCAGTGTACCGTGAGATGGACGAGAAGGACTTGGTACCAGGAGACCTGATTGAGCTGCCACGCCAAGGCTGCATCATGAGCTGCGACGCCGTCCTCATCAGCGGAAATTGCATTGTGAATGAGAGCATGTTGACCGGTATGCAACTGTGTCAAGTCGAGAGATGTTCCTAATGAACTCTTTCCCTCCCCTTTCTCCCCTTTCTCCGTCATCTATCTCTGCCCCCCCCCCTTTTTTCACCTTTCCTGGTATTTGCTCCCACCCAACTTCTCCTCCATTAATATCATAGTCTCAGTCCACTCTTCTCGCCCCTTCCTTCATCAACATCTCCCCTAACCACACCCTTTATAGCACTCTCCTCAGGATACCTCAAGTTCCTTCTCCTCCCTCCTCGAATCATCCCTCTTTTCATGCATGTCTCTCACTCATCTTCCCCTTCCCCTAATTACCCCCCCCCCTCCATTTCCCCCTTCCCCATCCCCATCTCCTCTCTTCCCGATACCCCTTCCTACCCCCTTGTCCCCCGTTTATCAGCTTCTTCAGGAGGTTATTAACTACAGGCTGATTAAAATTCGGTTAAATCTGGCCACCTGTGTGCTCGGCATTGTAGCGTACTTGAGTATTCAAGCAAGCACTGACGCTCTTCGCAATTTACAGATATAGAACATGTCCATGTCATGCGTTTCTACGCCTTCACGCCACCAGTGTCTCGGTGACCATGTGAATCAGTCAATCACGTCTTTTCGCTTCGTCAATGAACCAAGTTGGATACGTATCAAAGACTCAGACTTATGCGGTTGTTTGATCAGGGAGGTAAATTGATCTACAACACTATATGCAGACCGGGTTTGGGATGGGGATGGGGGCGGGGGGAGGAGGTTGATGGAATGATGATATGCTTTGTTGTTTCAAGATTAGTAGGTTATTGTCATTATGATATACTTGGCATAAATAGCAGTTCGAAATCCTTTTGTATGTTATATCTTGTTCTTCAATATTTCAAATATACCGCCAGTCCAAATGTTCGTTTGATTTTCACTCAATAACCCTCATAACCATTTTGTTTGCTTTGTTTATTGTGTTATTTGTTTGTTTGTTTGCTTATTTGTTTATGTGTTTGTTTGTTTGTTTGTTTGCTTCGTTTCGCTTCGTTTCGTTTCCATCTGATGTAGGTTGAGTAGTAAAATCAGAAATATTAGAGGTAGCAGTCATGGAAAGAAAGTTTACAAGGCTTTTTGCAACTTTGCATTGCTTTCATAGTGAGGGGAACGCCAGAAGCCCGCCAGATTAAACGCGCTGCTCTCGAAAGCAGCTATGATGATCTGGCGCAACGGCATGGAAACGATTTATATATTTGCTCTTTTTTTATCAATGTTGATGTTCATATATTTCGACATTTTTTCGTGTGTTTTGATCCAGGCGAATCGACACCCATCACAAAGACACCGCTCCCTTACAACCCGTCGGACACGGAATCGGAGACCCAGTGCTACAACACGGAGGTGCACAAACGACACACCCTTTTCTGCGGCACCCAAATCATGCAGAGCCGGCGAATTGGAAAGAACAAAGTCATGGCCGTGGTTGTCAATACAGGTGAGCAGCGCCCCCACAGCTGACAAGACATGCAAGATTTCAGTCTCTAACCAAAATTAATATCGACTGAATTTTAACCTTTACCCTTTTGGTATATCGTGCGTTATTTGTGCATGCGTTGTAAAATTCTTGCATCCGAGACTTAAACTGCAGTTTGATTTTATTTCGTCTTCAACAGAATTTCTCATGAGAATACGTATACATGCATCATTATCCTGGCAAGTTGGTGCAAAGAGTATACCTGGGTATATCAAATTATAAAGGGAGTCATCCGACGAGCTCGACACCCATGATTCATACGGCCCACCAGTTCGACACTGAAATAAAGGTCCATGAGTCCTACAGCCGACGACGCACACAGCGCATGAGCTCGATACAAAGCAAATTATTATAAAGACCCATGAGTTTGACAGTATGCAAACAAGCCCTACGAGTTCGACACTAGACATAAAAGGCCCATGAGTTCGACACCATGCAAATAGGGCCCACGAGACCGACTCTGCTTATACATTAAGCCCAGTGGCGTATCTAGGGGGGGGGGGGGGGCAAGGGGGGCACGTGCCCCGGGCGCCACTCCTTGGGGGCGCAAAAAAAACGAAGAAGAAAAAAAGAAAAAAAAAGAAAAAAAAAGGAAAAAAAAGAAAAAAGAAAAGAAGAAGAAGAAGAAGAAGAAGAAGAAACTCACCGGAAAGGGGGGGGGGGGGGGGAGGAAGAATGGTGGGGGGGGGGCAGAAAACCAAATCAAAAAAAGATAAAAACAAAACATAACGATGACTCGGACAAAATGACAATGTTTATTGTGTTCACACAAGAATTCCATGTTATGTAAGCTGAAATACAATTTTCGGCTCGCTCGCTGCGCTCGCTCTCTAAATTTTATATAGAAGAAGAAGGTAAGAACAAAATGTGATGATGAAGCGGACAAAATGACAATGTCTATTGTGTTCACACATGTCATTTTATATTTAGCAGGCAAAATGTTTCACTGAGCAGCGGCTGCAATTTCTTTCGTTCTGAAGCGATCGCCAATTGGATCAAAAGAAGGCGCCAACGGTTTCGAACATACGGGGGGGGGGGGGCGCCAAAAAAATCAAACAAGATAAGAACAAAACGTAATGATGACTTGGAAATATACATATTTCGGCTCACTCGCTCGTACTAATTTAGAGTATTTCTTCAAGCCCTCAGTTTGTTGGTAAAAACCGTCACTATATATTGATTAGAATTGTAAGATTTGATAAGCAAAAAATGACAAGAGTTCCATGTCTTGTAAGCTGAAATACAAAAATTTTCGGATCGCTCGCTGCGCTCACTCGCCAAAATTTATCAAAACAAAAAGGAGATAAGAACAAAACGTGATGATGATGACGCGGAAATATACAAATTTCGGCTCACTCGCTCGTACTAATTTAGAGTATTTCTTCAATTCCTTAGTTTGTTGGTAAAAATCTATAAGGCCGTCACTATATCTTGATTAGAATTGTAAGATTTGATAAGCAAAAAATGACAAGAGTTCCATGTTTTGTAAGCTGAAATACAAAAATTTTCGGCTCGCTCGCTGCGCTCGCTCGCCAAAATTTATCAAAATTAAAAAGGAGATAAGAACAAAACGTGATGATGACGCGGAAATATACAAATTTCGGCTCACTCGCGCGTACATGGGGGGGGGGGGGCATTTCATGAAGCAATTTGTCAGATATTTCGTCTGACAAACTTTTAAAAGCTACTGAAATCCTTGCTTCTGATTGGCTGAAAGCAAATTTTGTCCAACAAGTTGTCGGACAAAATGCTTCGTGAAATGCCCCTCTGATTTAGAATTTTTTTTAAAGTACTCAATTCAATTTCAATTCATTTTATTTTCATACTTCTCATTTATGAACATTACAACAGAAACCAGACAAGTTCTTTTACCTTGTGAACAATGTGCAGAAAACAAACAATATACATGGTGATAACACAGTAATTACATGTAATGATAACTGGTCAAAATCGAAATCGAAATGGGGTTGATCAAAGAGAAGTATGACGGGACCTACATGAAAGCTAGCTTGTTTGGCTGTAAGCCCCGAGTAATCAGTGTTTGTGAAAAAGAAACGGAGAACGGATAGAAGACCAGAATGATGATGTAAGGTTGCCAAATTTTATGTAATAAAAAAGAAGAAGAAAAAGAAGTAGAAGAAAAACAAACAAACTATACATTAATATGAACTTACTGTGACCGAGCCATCATTATTATACAGCCTACTTTGGTGTATATACTATAAACTATTGTTGCATTAAAACTTTCACCAGGATATGATCAGTAAGACACAAAAAGTAACATGTACAACTATTAAGCCATTTGGTGCCTGCCGTCAAGCTCTGCATAGAAGGTTAGAGAGGGGCAGAGGGAAAGAGGAAGAGAGGGAAACGAAGTAGAGTGTGGAATTGCTAATGATGAATTCAGAGAGCCCCATGGCAAGACCCTAAATGGAATCTGTAACGTGTTGACAAAATGTTTGATTGGACAATAACATACCACAGTATTACATAAAACATTACGACTGTTCAGTGTCTGCAAAATATGCACTCAATAAAAACTCTTTTAATTTACGTTTAAAGGAATATAAAGACGAGCAGCTTGTTATTTCGGGGGAGAGGTCATTCCAGTATCTAGGGCCCGTATACATTATCGTTTTTTTAGCGAAAATTGTTCGAGTACGTGGAAGGTGAAATGCGTCACTTTGGCGGGTAGGATAATTATGAATCAAATAGTTTTTTCTGAACATGCTAGTAAAAACATCCGGTAACTCGTTGGCAGAAAATTTGTACATAAATATGCCGACGTTGTAACTGAACAGATCTGATATTTTCAGTATTTTATTTTTCAAAAATAAATCATTCGTGTGGGACAAATATCCGACATGGTTGATATTTCTGATGGCACGTTTTTGAATACGGAACAGTATATCAAGAAGATTTCTGGTTGCATTCCCCCACACAAGAATACCATAGTTAAGGTACGGAGTAATCAAAGTAGAATAAAGATTAAGCAGAATTTGACTTGGAAAAACACTCTTAAGTTTATTAAGAACACCCGTATTTTTAGAAAGAATATTACTTAAATAACTAACGTGGGATTTCCAAGATAAATCACTATCAATAAAAAGCCCTAAAAATTTTATACTACTGACTTGATTTAATTCAGTTTCATTAAACTTAATATGAAAAGGAAGGGTTTTAAGACTATTGCTAAAAAGCATACAATGAGTTTTATCAATATTAAGTGACAATTTGTTGGCGTATATCCAAGATTGCACAGATTTAAGTTCTTTATTCACTGTGTTAACAAGAGTATAAGGATCTCTGTGTGTAAAAAACAGATTGGAGTCGTCAGCAAAACATATAAAGGAAAGAATTGGCGAGGAACTAGGAAGATCGTTAATGTACAAAATGAACAATAGTGGGCCTAGTAAGGAGCCCTGTGGAACACCACATGAAATTAACTTTAACTGAGAATCACGGCCATTTATACTCACAAATTGTTTTCTGTTTGATAAATAATCTCGAAACCAGTCCAAAGCCTTCCCACGTATACCATAATGTCGTAGCTTGTAAATCAAAATATCGTGGTCAATTGTGTCGAAGGCCTTCGAAAAATCAAGAAAAACTCCAATAGTGTGGGAGACATCATCTATAGCATGAGCAACTTTATGGATAAAAGTGAGTAAGGCATGGGTCGTACTGTGGTTTTTCCTAAAACCAAACTGGGAGTTACAAAAAACTTCACACTTTTCGAGAAATTTGTGTGTGCGCGTATATACCAACCTTTCAAGAAGTTTTGAAAATGAAGTTAACAAAGATATAGGGCGATAATTTGTCACAGATTCTTTTTGTCCTTTTTTAAAAATTGGTACTACTTTAGCTATTTTCATTTTTTGTGGAACTATGCCAGTAGATAACGATAAATTAAAAATGTGTGTTAATGGTATAACTATTTCATTAATGATGTTTTTAAGGAGAAAATTGGTGATTCCATCACATCCAGAGTTTGATGGTATAGATAAATCGTTATCTATAAGGCCGTCACTATCTTGATTAGAATTGTAAGATTTGATAAGCAAAAAATGACAGGAATTCCATGTTTTGTCAGCTGAAATACACAAATTTTCGGCTCGCTCGCCCAAATTTATCAAAATTCATTACATTTAAATCACTCTCAAAAGACCCCTTTTAAGGGCTTGAAAAGCATATCATGTGGACTTTGCTTAAAGTCCCTACCGGGATGGGGTTGGGGTTGAACACTAGTCTTTTTCAGAAATTAGGGGCGCAATTTTCGCGCTTGCCCCGGGCGCCGTTTTCCCTAGATACGCCACTGATTAAGCCCCGTGATGTAATGTCGGTGTTTCGGGCTTTCATTGCCTAGTGTATTCGTATTCGTATTCGTTTATCGGGTTGTAATGACTCGTGGGCTGTATGACTCGTGGATGTCAGACTCGTGGCAGGCACCCATTATAACACGAGTCTTCATTTCAGTGCAAAAAAAAATGTCTGTAATTTGCAACGAAAACCAGTTCCCAATTAAGATATTATACACTGTACTTTATTCTTTCTAAACGTTATGTCCACAGGCATAAAGACAAGTGTTTATTCAATTGTGGTATTACCTAAAACAATTATTATTTGAATTTCAAGTATTAAGAATGTTAGACGCTGAATACGATATCTCTAATAATATTACTACATTAAACCTTTTAATTATTTACAATTTGAACAATATACGTGTATTGATACGAAAATAATGATTAAGGTTCTTCCAGTACAGATTCAATAAATTCAATTCAAATCAATTTTATTTTCTGACATAAATACTAAATACTATGTATATACTTCCTTTTGTAACTGCGGATAATGTAAACAATACAATATGAAATTAACAGAGCATAAGACAGTAACGAAACATTATTTTTGTTGAATATCTAAAGTGGAAGTAATCCAATTTTCTTACTCTTGTCATTTCTTGAAAGATTTCACTAAAATAAGACAAATCCAATAACTAGAACTAAAACGGTGGGTGGTTAATCACACGATCCCATTTCAACCGATGAAAAACCTGTATCAGTAAAATTCAAAATACATGTCTATCTAGGGCTTATTATGTTTGAATGTGCGCCTCCCTGTCTGTTTGTCTGTGTTGACCCACAAATGGAGTATAAAGATAAATATGATATATAAAATGACAAAAGAATAAATTGAGAACATAATAATAAAAACATTACAATGCGTGTTATGTAATTGCATATGAAGGTTTCTCAACTGCGAAAGGAGCCCTCGTACACTCGATCCTCTATCCCAAACCAATGGATTTCAAGCTCCATCGTGACGCCATCCGCTTTGTAGGAGTGCTGGCCCTCATCGCATTGGTTGGCGCCGTCTACGTCATCACCATCAAAATCCTCCATCATGTGAGACACCACTGATCTGTGTAGGACGTATATCTGGATATCTCATTGGCCCGTTCGCACTGTACAAGAAAGTGAAGCCGCCGCGCCGCCATGTTACCAGGCACACTTTATGGGGACTTGCGCGCATTTTCCAGCAGAGACTGTCCCCAAGATCACGTGGTGACGTGATTTCCGTACACAAATTAGTGTATGGTCGACGATGTACGTGGTATTGAAGATGGCGGTGCGGTAGCTTCAAAGCGTTTGGCCTACCATGGTATATCCAGATACCTCCCATAGAGATTAGTGAGTGAGACAAGGCCAAAATTCGTCAATCCAAGAGGCGGAATAAGTATCCATTGTTTTTAAGGCCTGATTTTCTTTTGTCCTTTTGCTCTTGCATTATTCCACACACGTGCCAAAGCTAGCTACAGATATCTTCTTTCTTTTTATATCTTTTCCTTCTTTGATACCCGTGTGTACAAAATGAAGGGACAAAACAATAGCACAGCAATGTGTAAAGGCTTGAGATATCTTAAAGTAATCGAGTAAACGATGAAAAACGTCTCACGCCAATGAAAAATAAAGACAAAAAACAAAAACAAATGAGAAGTCTGGTGCTTTAGACTGGAAGTTAAAAAGGCTACACTCTTCAAAAAGCCACATATCTGTATATACTTTACCCTGCTCCCAATATCAATTTCAGAGCTCGAGAAGGGTTTAAATTCCATTTTTATTTATTTATTTATTTATTTATTTATTTATTTATTTATTTATTTATTTATTTGTTTATTTTGTTTCCTTTTTTTGGGGGGGGGGGGGGGGAGGGTTCTCAAGAAGCAAGTCGCAGTGGTTTTTTGAACTTTTGTTTTGCAAAAGCTCACTCTCCTTTGATTAACTACCTCTCAGCGTCAAATGTGATTTTCTCACAACTGCGTGTAGATTGTTGCCGGCTTTCAAAAACAAAACAAAATGCCCTCATGGCGAAATCAATAAAGAAGAATGGATCAGATTGGTATCTATGATATTTTATGGAATGTAATGCGATGTAATGCAAGCGAATGAAACTAAATGAAATATAAAGTAATGTTATGTTTGTGTTATTCCATCATACGGAACGTCGTGTATCATTGATATGATCTAATCTATTTGAATCTAACCTATTGTAACCCAATGTTTCCTAATCGAATCATACCTAGATTAGTCTAATCCATCAATGCAATCTAATCTCATCTCAACAACTGAGTATGACGGTTGTACAACCCTAACCCCCCCCCCCCCCCCCACCCCACCCCGCTTCCATCACCGCCAAATACACACACAGGCAAAGACGAGAGACACCGTACTGAAAGCCTTGGACATATTTACCGTGGCCGTGTCGCCAGCCCTGCCCGCCGCCCTCACCATCGGCCTCGTGTACGCCCAGAAGAGACTCAAACGCCTCGGCATCTTCTGTATCAGTCCACAGCGAATCAACCTGAGCGGGATGATGGACGTCATATGCTTCGATAAGGTACTAAAGTCACTTATTACCATTTGCAGATGAAAAAAAAAAGATACAGCTTGAGTGCTTCAAAATAGTTCTAACATGTGAGTTAGGAATAGAAACCAATAATGTAAAAATGCTAATCAGTATACTCAATGTTGATTAAGCATTGTTAGATGTACGAAGTGTGAAGAATAGTTTTATTGAATAAACCGTCTATCAGTGATTGTTTATTGAGACAATTGGTGTTATCTCCGTATATTTGTGGCGTTATTGCGAAATGTTTGCATGGTATAATGTTTTGTGATGCAACTGAACTATACATATGCCTCAATGTGATAACTCGAACATTTTTTAATCCCTGCTCCCAATTTTAAACATCTGTTTAGTCAGATAGGGTTGGGCTGTCCTCATTTCTCAATTTGTTTGTTTGTTTCTATTTTTCTTCCTGTTGCTGAAAACTACATTTAAAAGCAGCAGCTATTTTGTCATTTCTGTATCAAACGAGCAAGCCTTTCTATCATTTTTCCATAGCGATAATCTATTACAGACCTCTGCAGTTCTACATCTATATCTACTTTTTTTTAAAATCTATATCTTGTTCCTTTCTCCTGTGGTCTCTATTTTTATCTTTGCTCTGAGCATGCTATACCGAAAGTCGCGATTTTAAGGTAATGCTGTGTCTTATACAACCAGGGATATGCATTCGATGACCTGTCCTCAATAAAAGTGTGTTTTGCGGGAGCGCTCGTCTCGTCGTTACATCCTTATTAATTAAATCTGATGGTCAACTTATACTCCCTCCAGACGGGCACGCTGACCGAAGACCATTTGGAACTCTTGGCCGTTTCACCGGTCAAGACTGACAGGTAGGTTGCTGACCATGGAAACAGCTTGACCATGATAATATCTCTGCCCTGCGTATCCCCTTATCTTGTTTGATGTATAGTTTTGTTTACTCTTTTTAAAAATTGTAGTAGGGTCTTATGACTAGCTATACATGTACTTTGCTTTGTTACATTCCAAAACTATCAATATCGCATTGTATGAACAACAAATTCATTTAATTTGACTTTAATCATCCATGGGTCCCCTTTGTCCAGTGATGTGAAAGTCATGAAAATGTTATAAGGGCATGTCTAACTTTGACCTCACGGTCACAGGAAAGCACGTATGAAATTCGATTAAGGCTATAAAAGTTTATGAAAAAATATTATCAGCTGATTATGATAGTTGTAGACGGGATTCACACTCGCGATTAACCACAATACTGTGCAAATCTTTCACAGTGGATATTGTACCTGGATGTAGAAAAGTAACTTCATGCCTCTTTATTGTGCAGCGAATTATGAGGTGACGACATCATGAGATCACGTGATTTGGAAAAATATCATGTAGCTTTGACCGACATAACCGATATCACTGTTTCACAAAGACCAAAGACTATGGTTAAAGTCTATAGAGTTTTTTATTTTAATAACTTTTCATCTCACTTAGATAGAACATCGTCTCTTTCTGCTTGATATTACTCTTAGCTATTCATTATCACACTGCTAACACTGGATATTGGATATGAAACGGTGTTTTAAATGTGACCGTGCATCACAAAACGAACAAAAAGTCGCACACACTGATTTTGCGTGAGGACTGAAAATATTAAAAGTGAAATGGGTCAATCTCGCCGATCTTGACTTTTTCATATTTTCTGAAAGAACAAGTCTTCTTCTACATTATGCTCATATTTGAGATCATAAAACGGGCAGGAAAGTGTGTTTTTTAGCAGTTTATCTCGAACATTATAGTTTGAATAGGTGTCTTTAGAGTCCCTTTTTTATTTCTGAAAAACCTTCTACACACTCTTCACTTTCAAATCTAATAACTTTTGAAAGAATAGTGCTACTGCTTTGAAAGTTAGCATGAATTATGAACAGAATGTGTTAATGAGGCATACGTAATTTCAGTTTAATCTGATAATCCTTTCATTGTTGTTACTCGAGTGGTTTACTTCCTGTTTTTTTGTCCCATTCATCGCACAGCCAGAACGGTTTGGTAAAGATTAAGCGCTTGAATAGACACTGTACTTCAGAGCCTCTTTTCTCAGTTCACACTTTTCCTGAGTTTGTGCTTTCTTTCCAATATTTAAATAAGTTAGGAGAGTCCATTTGATATGAGTTATACATCATTTTAAAACTTAAGGTCTGCTCTTTCAGAATATGATCTTAACTAAAAATTCATGTCTGGCGACTTTTTGTTTGTTTTGTGTTGCAGGGTCACAAATACTAGTAGTTCTTGTCTATCGTGTTTATACTCGTGATGTAATATCTCGTTCGTAATTCCCAGCTTCGTGATCGTGGAAGACGCGAGCAAGCTGCCCTTTGGACCATTCATCGCCGGCATGGCAACCTGCCACTCCCTCACCGTCATCGATGACCAGATCAGAGGAGATCCTCTCGATGTCCAGATGTTTCAGGCAATCAAATGGGTGAGATCATTGACCGTGATGTCCTCCCTGTGGCCACATACTAACCCCTCCGAGAACGAACTCTGTGGCATCACTGTTGTAGACACCCATTGCATGCTGTACCCATGTATGACACACTGGTCTCAACATTCTCTAACACTTTGTATTGCGCGGGGAGAGTCAATTAGCTGAGCATTTTAAAAACTTAAACTCAAGTACTCCAGTTCATCCACCACAAAAATACAAAATCTCCAATATTCCATAGCGTGTAATATGGCTTCGTTATATATGGAGCATTCTATTTTTATGTCTACGTAGCTATGATTGGTTAGATCACAGCTTTAATATAGCAAGATAACTATAGAGATAGAGTATATAGATGTAGAGAGAATATACGTCAATATCGTATCGGATGTTCATTGTCTTTCTTATCTAATCGGCATTGCCACGTGTACAACATGTGGTTTTCGCTTCGACGGCAACATGAGGGTACTGAAGCACGTGTATTGTTCTAGTACATTTGCACAAAAAAAAAACAACAACAGCAAATAAACAACAACAGCAACAACAACATAACCGCATAAATCGGAAACGTCATTGACACTGAAAGTCAAACCCATACACTGCGCAGAACCGCTCTAGCCATAACCTATGCGCCAAGATCACACAGTATTAGAGCGAGGCCTTTTGCAAGGCGTCAGACCGCTAGCTGCAGTTGTCTTCACGCCACCGGAGCCTTGCCGGAAGGAACCAGTCTTGCGCCACGCGCTCCCGCATTCATGCGCGTCCGTCTTGACCTCAAACGCAACAGGTGTTTGCGTTCCGGTCGCTCGTGGTCACCAATGCATAATAGATGTCTATCCACTCATCGCAGATGCTGCAGGGGATTTTTTTTCATGAATAATGCTGCCTTCGGAAGGAAGGTGTACAAAAAAAAAAACACTGGCAAAAAGATTATCACCCAGTTGGCTAGCACACACAACGCTATTTTCCGTTGTAGTCGCACAGAATGCGAAACGTATGTCCCCGCGCATTGCAAAACACGTAAAGTCTCTCTTTAGCAGATAACCACATATTTTTTATTGTCATTTTCATGATTACTTTTCAAAATAGTTTCCATGTCTTTCAGCCATAGAACTCAAACGCGTGACTTTGTGTGCTAACGCCATACCATTCAAAGCTGAGAGTACATAACTAAATCTTTTCACCATTTTTATGTATTTCATTTCATTTTTTCTCTCCCTTTAACATTAAAAGCAAATATGTATATATATATATATATATATATATATATATATATATATATATATATAGTGTGTGATGATGCTGATACTCGTAACGTACGCCTCTGTCATCTTAGGAAGAATTATAGTCGAGACAATGTAGATGACAAAAGATGTCGCATGAAGCCGGCTGTTACGGCTGTCTCGACTATATATATATATATATATATATATATATATATATATATATATACATATATATATATATATACATATATATATATATATATATATGAGATATATAACAATATATGATATGAATTATGTATCTGTGTACAGTATCTACACATTTGTAGGTTCAGCGTTCGTTTTTTTACAATATGAACCTATTGCCATTCATTTCTATTTTGATAACCATTACGACTCAATATTTTCATCACTGGTCTTAATTTGCACCCCACTGTGCCTGCAAAACGTTGACGTAAATCCAGAATCCCCACGCCTCATGGTCCCATGATTATTATTATCATTATCATATATATATTTTTTCCGCCGGTCTGTTTTGTGACAGAGCATTCGAGAGCCAGTAGACGGGGAACCAGACTACGGATTCAACCATTTCATGCCGACCATCGTGCGCTCGCCTTCCTTCACCACCCCGAACAACTTCTCCATGGAGAAGAGCGCCTCCATCGGCCATTCCGGTAACCTTAGCGACGGCCTGGGGAAATCGTCCACCTTTGGCAGCCAACCGGTGCAAGCATCAACGCCGGTATGTGCAAACGTGCAGTTTTGTTTTCGTTTTCAACCCTAGCTTCATGAGTGCAAGGAGCGGGGACAGGCCTGGGGATACCAGTGTATAGACCCTACAAGAGAAGATGTGTCTATGCATTGCTCACAGGAGTCGAGATGACACGGGGGGGGGGGGGGGGGGGGTCGTAGAGGGGGCAATGTGTCAAAGTCGTTCCAACCGCTACTTTTGGAATACGCAATGATGATAGTATAGTACGGCTGTCGCAGAAGTATTTCCATAATGTAAGTAGCGGTAGCAACAAAATAGGCAGTATAAGTAGCGTCTGTAGTGACAATCGTAGTAGTATGTAATTAGGATAAGAGACGTAAAATGGATTAAAAATGAAAACTAAATTCTTCAGAAAGAATCGCTCTTAATATCATTTGCAATGATTGAAACCAAAGATAGAGAGAGAGAGAGAGATAGAACGAAAGAAGGAAAAAAAAGAAGGATAGAAAGGCAAAAGCGAGGGAGAGAAAGAACCAGTACGGGAATAAATAAAACAGGAATAAATAAAACTTTTTATGGTCCGCAATGTATGTATACTTGCTTTCTGTTTCAGACCGAGGAATCGAACGCGTTCGAGATCGGCATCATACGCCAGTTCCCATTCTCGTCCAACCTGCAACGAATGAGCGTCATCACGCAGACTCAGGACACGGATCACATGGAGGTTTACGTGAAGGGCGCCCCCGAAACCATTGCCAACATGTGCGATCAAACAACCGGTCAGTACAACCAAGGAGGTTCGAGAGATGGAGTCACAACAGTCTTAGACCCCGTTTACAGTGCGAGGCTCGGCCGCGGCTCGGCCGAGGCCGAGCCCGCCTTCATTTCAGTGTAAACGCGCAAAAGGCCAAATGCGCGGCCAATTTTGGCCCCGCATTTGGCCACGCTCTGGAGGTGGTCGCCGGGCCCGGCCTTTTCTCAGTGTAAGCGCAAACTGGGCCAAATGCGCGGCCAATTTTAGTCTGGCTTCCAAACCCCCGCGCCCCTCAACGTCGAAAACTAGTATAGTTTAAAGTGGTTTTGTCCTGCAAAGGATTTTTCCTTCGGCAAAGGCCATTGCCCGAACGGCGACTTCGTCGCCACGGAATCCAGTTGGCAAAGGGTCTGACAACCAGACTATACAAAATTGTGTTTGTTTACAAGCAGAGTGCCACTACGGCAAAATATTGAAAGGTTTGAATTAAAAGCGCGGCCGAGCCCGGCAGTGTAAACGGACAAAATTGCGGGGCTCGGG
Organism: Diadema antillarum; assembly: GCF_040938485.1. Lineage (NCBI taxonomy): Eukaryota > Metazoa > Echinodermata > Echinoidea > Diadematoida > Diadematidae > Diadema > Diadema antillarum. The sequence continues at coordinate 94,714 of NW_027271926.1, read as the reverse complement.
CCCGCAATTGAGGCTGGGCTCGGCCACGGCTCGGCCCAGCCCCGCACTGTAAACGGGATCTTATTTGCTTTGATCCCATGCTCGAAGCCGCCACTCAAAAATATTTGAAGTATGTGTCAAACTGGATCTGCCGCTCAGATGCGAAGACATCGACTCGTGTCTCATTGCATAATCACCAGCCACTTTCCAAGGAAGATATGTCTTTGTGATGGTAATCACTTTTCGCTATCCCTACTTACAAACCATGGGCGGTAGACAATGGTAAAGGCACGAAGGTGCGCGAATAGAAATTGCTCAAATATTGCTGAAATAGATATCAAAAAATTACTCGACTGTACGTGTCTGTACGCTAATCTGACATATTAATTTATAAAGAACTATACTTGAAGATGATACCATATTAGTTTCATTTTGCGGAAATAAGGAGAAAAGTGATAAAACCGGCTTTCCATGAGAGTAAAATTTCAAACACTTTCACAAAATACAGCTCAGATTTACACTTTTGCACATATTTTCGAACGGAATTGACTTTTGTTTTATATGCTTTATCATTAGGTGAAATTTCATTGCCTTTGATATTATAAACGAGCAGCATATACCCGATATTATGTTAGCGTTAAAAATGAATCTTCAGATTGCTCAGAAAGATGGCGGCTTCAAGCATCGAACATCAAAGACACAAATGCACCTGTGGAATTCTTTTGTCCATCCATAGAAAACTGACCGCTGATTGAATGATTATAGTCAATTGTAACTCCATCTCTCGAACCTCCTTGGTACAACATCTTTCCATTTATACTTTTCTTCGTTATAAATGCAAAGTCTTCATGTCGTCACTGACAATTGATGGCGCTATATCAGGAAGGCATGATATTACACAACAAGAGATCTCTATGACATGTATCGGAACACATCATTGGCTCGTTCCACCCCGTACAAACGATTGAAGCAGCTGCGCCTCCGCCATCCTTCCACCACTAAGCCGGGGAAGGGGGGGGGGGGGGGTACCCTTTATGAGGATTTGCACACATGCACACATTTTCCAACGGACGCTGTCACCAATTCCATGTGGTGTTATACGCTCCTGTACAAAAATATAGACCTTGTGCGTAATAATTCTATGATGGTGGCGGGGTGACTTCAAAGCGATTGGCATTTTAATATGAGAATACTCAATGTCCAAATGACCCCTGTAGAGATCAATGTTTAGTCCAGAATCTTTTGTTTTCATTATCTGTCTTCGTCATGAACGGAAAGCTCATGTCTTTATGTCGTCACGGACAACTGAGGGCGCTATGATATGTCAAGCAGAGCGGGTTGATCTATCAACCCGCTCTGATGTCAAGTAGGCACGACGACGACAGCTATTTGAACCTGTTTTGAAAACAACAGATACTTAAAACTTAAATGTCGTAATCTGTGGCTACTTTTGGAAATCTGCACATACAAGCTGTAATTCACCATCGTGCATTTATGTTTTATTAACATTGCCTTTCTGGGGACGATACGGGTCCTTAAAGACACTCAGTCGTGGCGAGTGGTTTGTGCGGCACGGAGACGAACGCAACACGCTGCCTCCCCCATTCTGTATCAAATGTAGTGACCCCCGAATGAGAATAGCGCTGGCTCAATGGGTCAGCGAAAATACGGTAGGCTACAAGAGAGCTCCCAGTGCTCATCTCCTAACCCAAAATGGCTGTCCCAGCGAGCCCCGAGAGCTTCCGAATGGACGCACACTCTCAGTGCGCATGCGCATGAAGAGAGGCCAAAAGAGCCACGCGTCTTCTGGCCTCTCTCCTCCAATCACCGCAACTCGCGGTGACAATATTTGTGTATGATGCGTACACACACACGTACACACACACACACACACACACACACGCCGCAGCGTCTTCTGGCCTCTCTCCTCCAATCACCGCAGCTCGCGGTGACAATGTTTGTGTATGATGCGTACACACACACGCACACACATACACTAAACTTTGTCTCAGTGGTAGCATTACACAAACTTCGGTCGTTCGGAGTTTACGTACCATTAGGGATGGCGATCGGCTGCCTTTAAAAGTGATTATGTAGTTCTTTAACAACATGATATGACGCTTTTGCAAGATTTGTGCATCATCACCAGAGCTTGTGACTTCTCTAAATACTTTTTTTTTTATGACAGCCATGACAACGTTCATTGTATTTAAAGGTATTCCAATATCAGAGTAAGTGTCATAATCAATGTTGAGAACGTCATCGATTTGCCCCTTCCCCATTTGCCCCATGATAATCATCATCGCCATCATCATCAACATTATCGTCATCATCATCATCATTATCATCATCATCATCATCATCATCATCATTATCATCATCATCACCATCATTGTCATCGTCATCTTTCATCATCATCATCATCATCATCATCATTATTATTATCATCATCATCATCATCATCATCGTCATCATCACCGTCCTCATCATCATCATGATCACCATCATCAGCATCATCATCATCATCATAATCTCCATCCTCCTCATCATTATCATCACCATCATCAGCATCGTCATCATTATCATTACATCATCATCATTGTCATCGTCGTCGTTATCATCATCATGAACATTATTATGATTAATGGTTGTTGGTTTGTATTTTCTCCCTATCAGTCCCACTCGAGTTCCACGAGATTTTGAAGGAGCACACTCAGAACGGGCTGCGAGTCCTTGCCATGGCCTGGAAACCACTCGACCCCTCGCTCACCTACGAATGCTGCCAAAAATTGGAGAGGTAAGGGGTCATGACCCCACGGCTTTGCTATTTCGACTACAACTCAAAATTTTCACTTCGGGAAGAGCTCCACTTATATTACTAATCAATTTGTAATACACTCATAAAAGTCAATCAAATCAGCCAAAGTGTCATCGAAATCTTAACATGAAAAAAAAAAACCCACACATAATGTACTAATGATAATGTAACAAATGGCTTCATGTTTTTTTCTATCGTGGTTGCAGGCTCAGACAACACTTATTTTGATGACAATTTAATCGTTTGAATGACAAGCAATGCGCTAGAAGAAAAAGACAAATTCAGTCCGGTTTCTGTTGTTCTTTCTGCCGTTTTTTATCGTTATCATTATAGTTGTTGTTGCAACCAAAGCTGTTAGAATACAGATATCATTAGTAGTATCATTTTAAACATAATCATTATTATCGTTATGAATATCGTTTACTTATCATCATTATAGTTATTATCGTTTGTAGTCTTAATTACTATTATCATACGCATCATTATCCCAGTGAGGCCATTAGTGCAGTCAAGCCATGCTTATGCTGACGGTCTCCCGATTTCTCGGTGAATCAAATGTAGTGCGGTTTTGTATTTATATGCAACCATAAACGTTTTGGAATGACTTTGTTTCAATAATGCTGCACCTTTGTATTGCTCCTTTGTCATTATTTTGGTTATGTTTTGTTTAGATTTTTTCGCAACCATGTAATTTCTTTTGATTTGATTTGAGAAGCAGAATAAATGCGAACGAACAAATATTATTGTTATTATTATTATTATTATTATCATTATTATCATTATTTTCGTCATCATCATCATCATTATAATTAGCGTTATTGTATCATCCTCGCTAATATATCATTTTGCCTCCAGAGACCAGGTAGAGACAGAGCTAAGGATGCTGGGTCTACTAATCCTTCAGAACACTCTCAAACCGGAGACCACGCCCATTATCGCCCAGCTGAAGGAGGCCAATGTCAGGACTGTCATGGTAACAGGTACGTCATCAAATCAATGCTCAAGTATGGCACGCCAAAGGGCAATATTTTCGTTTCATGTATTTCATATTCATCTAAATTTTCATGTATACATCTGTATTTCAAATGTGAAGCTAGCTATGAAGAGGAGGTGATGTCTGCTATTTCTTCCGGTATGCTGTAATCTAAAATACAGGGTGCTCCCATTATAAGGCACACGCTCAAAACGAAATCTCGTTTTATTGACAGAGTAAGAACTCAAGTCCCAAAACTATTACGTGTGTATTTCATTTGTTCGGTTATAATAAAATTTCGAAATAACGAGGGAAAATTACCGGTCCCGATGAGTATCCCCTTAAAGGACAAGTTCACCTTCATAAACGTAAGGATTGAGAGAATGTAGCAATATTAGTAGAACACATCATTGAAAGTTGAGGAAAATCAGACAATCCGTTCAAAAGTTATGAATTTTTGAAGTTTTTGTGCAGTACCCGCTGGATGAGAAGACTACTGCAGTGTATGAATAACTTAGATGTCACATGCGTACAACAATATAAGGAAAATATAAAGAGAATTTCACAAAATTCCATCTTTTGAAAAAAGTACACATTCCCCTGACTCGTTACCGACAATGTTATGGGTAATATTATTCCCCCTGCCTTTAGAAAGAGACAAGTCAAGTGCTCTTTTATTATGCGAAAAAAGTGAAAATATGTTGAATTTTCTTTTACATTTTCTTTATACTGTTGTACGCATATGACTCACAAGCGGTAGTAGTCTCCTCATCCAGCGGTTCCAACACAAAAATTTAAAAAATTCATAACTTTTGCATCGATTGTCCAATTTTCCTCAAACTTTCACTGATGTGTTCTACTAATATTGTTGCATTTTCTCAATCCTTATGTTTATGAAGGTGAACTTGTCCTTTAATGAATTGGTGTTATTTGCAACAATGCGATCGTATAGATAAACGTACAAAAGGTAAATAGGTTTATAGATGTGCTACTGTGACTGCGACAATCTATGCAATTTCTATGTTCGATCAGGTGACAACAAGTTAACTGCCATCCACGTGGCTCGAGCCTGCGGTATGATTGGACAGTCGGAACAGGTGGTGGAAGTCATAGCCACGACCCCACAGGGCGTGGAGGGGCCAGCCACCATCAAGTGGAAGCCCGTGCAGAAACCAAACGAAGCGAGCCGCCATTCAACTCCCATGCACCACAAGATGAATGGCCAGGTAAAACCCAGAATGCGAGTTTGTTTCCTTGTCTTTACCATGCGTCATACCAGGGAAATATCTGTGACATACTGTAACAGTAGCAAATCATATGCAAGCTCTTTTTTCTTGGGGAGGGGGTGGGGTGTTTGGTTATTTTCGCAGTGGTGTTGGCATCCAGACTGGATTGATCTTCTAATGAATCACGAGTGTTTAAGTCTATAATCATTTAACAGGAGTTACATCGCTCGAAAAAGTATCGTTCTTGGGAGTACGTTAATTAGCATTATTCCGTTGTCTACCTCTACAAACTTGTGACAATTATTACGCAGTCCCTGTTATGCCTCCTTTGATTTACTGGCATGGACAGAGCAAACATAAACATTATCAAACTACTCATTATAACTGTTATATTTTGCGTGATGTTTGATATAGATGAAACAAAGAAGCCGATGTGGTAATTCTTTTCTGTGCCTATAGTGATTGTATTTGTGAAACCAATGTCAAGCTGTCAATAAAAAGAAATGTTGTGATGCACTCATCATACACTGTAAGTGGCAAAATGCACATGATACTCAAGTTTTATCTAAAAGTGTCGTGTTGAAGATATGCAGGCAACAATACACCAAATGCAGTCAAACTCACCTTTATAGCCACATTCAAAGGACCGAAGAAAATTCTTCGAATTCGATGAATTTCGACTTACATGAGAGAGTAAACACACGGAATATCATCATCCGGGGTAGAATTTTTCTTCGACTTCACCAATCTTTCGACTTATGCGAGGTCGACTTATAGGCGAGATTGACTGTACAATGAAATGGGTGTCGATATCCGCACACAGGTGGAGGAAGAGGACGTCGCCCTCACCATCGACGACGGAGAAGAGGTGAGTGCCGATGTCATCAGTTCCAAGTACCACCTGGCTCTCGACGGCAAGACTTTCGCCATCCTCATGGAACACGCCCCGCAACTGATACCTAAGGTAAAACTCAATCTTGTTGAATGATGATGATGAAGAAGAAATAATAGCCGTAATAGTACAATTGTAGTTGTAGTAGTAGTGGTGTTAGTAGTAGGAGTAGTAGTAGTAGTAGTAGTAGTAGTAGTAGTAGAAAGATGATGTGATGAGAGTGAAGAAAGTGAAGGAAGACAAAACAAAGAAGAGAAGGAAAAAGGAAAATTATGTTAGTCAGTCCTCGAATAGATGATATAGTATTGGTCTGGTGAGAATTCAACCTTTAACTTTTTTTTGTGTGTGTGATACTGTACTTAGAAACTGCTTTATGAAATATTAAGGAGCTTAATAATCTTAAGGGGAATTTAAAGTTTATTCAAAGACAATCAGTTTTGAAATGGCTACCATATCCCAAAACAATGTGAAACAAAGCGATCCTAATGGAAAGTGGGTCCCACCTTTTATTAGGATTGCTTTGTTTTAGATATCTCAGCCATTTCAAAAGCAATTTTCATAAAATAAGCTTGAATTCTTCTTTAATTATATGTTTTCCGTATTTCATGAGAGGTTTCTCACTATCTCAAAAAAAAGAAATAGACATCACGAAACATTGGAAACCTGAAGCCCCTTCTCAATCGAAACTATACTTTCCTTGTAAGGAGAAGTGAAAACCCATCAATTACCTTTCTCCCACAGGTTGCCGCTAAGGGGAGTGTTTTCGCCAGAATGTCCCCAGACCAGAAGGCACAGCTGGTGGAAGCCTTGCAAGAACTCGAGTAAGTCTCCCCTCTGAATGATTTTTCCTCGAAATCTGATAGCTGTGATAGTTGTGATAACTGTCATCCTACCGGGTACCCATTTATACTCCTTGGTGGAGAGCCGCAATGTGGACAAAGTGCCTTGCTGGAACGACAAACGTGCCGAGCTTAGTTGGGCTTGAACCCACGAACCCAAACCACGCTAATGTGATTCAGACAAGCGTTCTTATATCAGCCACTACACTTTCCCTGATGGTATGGGTCCGATTTTGATAAAAATATCTACCATTCTGTTCGTCTGCGGGGCATTTCATGAAGCGTTTTGTCCGAGAAATTTGTTCTCATCCAATCATATGCAAGGATTTCGGATCAGTAGCTTGTAACAGTTTGTCAGGAAAAAAAGATCTGACAAAATGCTTCACGAAATGCCCCCCTCCCCGATCTTACTCTTTTCAATTAAGGCAACTTGAACATAGTGTAGGATTTCACTTGTCTGTACGCTTGTTTTGCTAACCATGATCTGACCTCCAGGTACTACGTTGGGATGTGCGGAGATGGGGCCAACGACTGCGGTGCCTTGAAGGCCGCTCACGCCGGAGTGTCCCTGTCCGAGGCTGAGGCGTCCGTTGCCTCTCCTTTCACCTCATCGGAGCAGAACATCAAGTGTGTGCCCACTCTCATCAGGTAGGACGAACAGATACAAGCCCGATGCCTACCCTATCAAAACTCACACTATATCATCACACAACAGTCAATCTCGCCTTTAGTCAATCTCGCACAAGTCGAAAAATCGGCTAAGTCGAAGAGAACATATCCCGGGTGATACCATTGTTAAGCACTTGTAAGTTTTATTCCGTAAGTTAAAACGCATAGATAAGTCGAAGGATTTTTTTCCCCGGTCCCATTGGATTCTTTTTAGACAAGGAATTGACAGTAGATGTTATACTCAGTAAATCATGGGGGTACTGTTGTAGTGCGGTATAGACTCTTAACTTTCAAACAGGAGGTCTCCGAGTTCGAATCCCGCCAAGTGCTTGGACAAGCTTTTACTCCCGTTTTAGCCGTACGATGTTCCCCTTCGACCCAGGTTCATCCTGGCATTTGGAGGGTAACACTGGCAGGGGCCCTCTTATAGAGCAGTCACAAAAATAAAGGGATACCCTGGATGAACAACACCATAACTATTAATGGTCGTCATAATGATAATCTATTGAGGCCTGGGCAAGTGAAATGAAATTAATGAACCATCGAGGATCGCTGGACACCGTATAAAATGAAGAACATCGTCGAGATGACTGCGTAATTATATTTAAGCATTGGGTAATTAGGATCAACCTTTTTCCACATGTCATGTCCATTGAGTAAAAGAAGTGTCAGAGATTTCATTTGAGTAGGCAGATAATAGAGTCAATGCAAACATGTCGGAGGAATCAGAGCAAACTACTGATATGCCTGTTCCTGGTTTTAGCATCCTACGGCAATAAATTGCCAGTTGAAACCTCAGCCTATCATAAATGAAGGAAAAAAAGAATATTACGATATTAAGACAAAGCAAACGACGCCTATTGGACAGACGTTTTCGATTTCTTTCTTTACATCGTGTAGGGAGGGGCGTGCAGCTCTTGTGACGTCATTTGGAGTTTTCAAGTACATGGCTCTGTACAGCATGATCCAGTTTGCCAGTATCATCATACTCAACAGTGTGAGTTTCCACCTCGAGAATTGTGTGATGCAGTTACATAGGTCTGCGTGATCACGTGATAAAGGACATCACGTGAGGCCATCACGTCACGATTTAGTGACTCACAGGACGTATACATAGAATATGGAAAAGAAACATCAAATGATGTGATGCATCACGCGTCTTTATGCATCACATTAACTGAAATCCTTAACGAATTATGGGAGAAATTTTGTCATTTACTGTGTCATTTTATGGAAAGGCTTATCCATTTATGAATTCACCCTAACGTTTCATGGGAGAATTTCTGTAATTTTTGTGTGTAATGTTTTATGGCCATGCTTATTGATTCCGAAACTCGAATGAAATACGGCGAGATCAAGAAAAAAATGGAGAATAATGATTTGGAAACAATCAGTTAAGCAATAACAAAAAGTGTAACGTGAAATATAACCAGATCGTCCAGTTGTTACCGAGCTTTAGGCTTAATGTTAAGTTTATCTCTTTTTATATCCATTTAGTGGATAGATACTACAGCGAGAAATCATTATCTGGTATTTGTCTAACTTCAAAGATTTATTTCATTGAAGTATCATTGACATATACGTGAGCAATCTCTTTTCATATATTGACAAAATTATGTTTGTGTGAAGTATTACAAATTCCTGTATCTTATTTTGGCTTTCGTCTCTTTTCCTTCCTTTAACTGCATGTCCTTTCTTGTTAGTAAAACGTTGAGTTTAAAGGAGAAAAGAAACGTGTTCTTTATCACAGATAATGGCGTTATATGAATAGTGTTTATCACTATCATCAAAATTCTTTGTTTTCAATTCAGCTTGATCTGTTCCCAAGCGACTGGATGTTCATGTACTGGGATATTGCCATAACAACGGTGGTGGCCATCCTGAGTATGTATTGTCTGCTGAATCCTTTTCGTGCCAGAGACTTAAAGGGATAGTACAGTTTTGGTTGAGACATAATTTCAGGTTTCTAACATTTTTTGGTGAGATAATGAGAAACCTCTTATAAAATATGAAAGAGCATGTAATTCTATGAGGAATTCAACGTTTATTTGATGAAAATTGGTTTTGAAATGGCTGAGATATCCAAAAAAGAGCGATTCTAATAAAGTGTAGGACCCACACTTTATTACGATCGCTTTGTTTTACTTTGTTTTTGGATGGTTCATTCATTCCAAACCCGATTTTCATCAAATAAACTTGGAATTCCTCTTAAAATGGCATGCTCTGTACTATATCATAAGTGTTTTCTTGGTATCTCACAAAAACTTAAAAGCCAAATTCTCATCTCCACCAATACTATACTATCCCTTTAAGAAAGTTTGCACAACTCTGTAGGTTTCTCTCTGACAATCGGCCCTCAAAGTACGTAACGGGTTAATGAAATTGATCTTGTCATTCATTGTTCAGTAACATCCTTAGTTTTATTGATATTTTAACATTACTGATCCTGAAACGTGACGATGTAACTATAGTGACAAAGATAGCGTTTTCTTTGCATCATTATACCCTTCAGAAACAACGTAACGGAAATGTCAGATGGTCACTTGGTGTAGCCGAGTGATTATGGATGATAAGCGTTAGTGTGAAACATACGATCATAAAAGGAGATGTTCTTATTGTAGTAATCTTGATCGTGGACTTAATGTCAAGATTTAGCGCCAGATATGGCGTAAAGCCTTTTGCGCCCCCCCCCCCAAAAAAAAAACGATTTGGGTGTGTATGACGTATAAGTCCGCAATTGACGTTATGTTGGGGGGGGGGGTGAATCATTAGAGTGCTGGACTCAGAAAAAACAAGTGCTTTCAGCTAAGTTGAGCACCAAATAAACTTTTTAAAATTCATATTCTATTTCTGTTCTATTCTTTTCTATTCTTCGAGACATATTCTTTATAGTCTTGAGTTTCATACATACAACGGACTTAAATCGTTCCAGATATGAGAAGATGTTCATTGCCTTCCTCTTGTAATTAAACAGATGATGATGATTTTTTTTTAAAATTCTGACAGTTAAACATTCAGAAATGACAATAAGACCTGAAACAGAAGAAAAGACCAAGACATCATATTATAATCAATGAGATCATTGATTGATCCTGAAAGGAAAAGGAAAAACATCTCCCAAATAGTAAACACTTTACAGCACACATCAGTTAAAATCAATAAGGTCTTGAACACGAAATACATAAGCTTGCAATATTATACACTTATCTAAATATCTAGAAATATCTAGAATACATGTTCATGGCAGTCTGACGTCATGAATATTCATGGACCCTTGGTAGGTACGATGCATATTTTCAGGAACTTAGGGAGCATGATGAATTGTTTCTTTGTGTTGCTGTTGATGTCACCAGTCGCAAGGAATCAGGCGTACACCAAGCTGTCGGTGCGCAAACCAACCAACAGTCTGATGAATATCACAAAAGCTATGATGGAAAAATGCATGTTTCCTGACAGTCTGATGTCAATGAATATTCATAGGGCCGTGGTAGAGACAGTGCATATTTTCACGAGCTTAGGGAGCATGACGCATTGTATCTTTGTATTGCTATTGATGTAACCATGCAGTCGCAAGGAACCAGGCTTACACCAAGCTGTCGGTGCGCAAACCAATCAACAGTCTGATTGATATCACAAAAGCTATGATAGAAAAATGCATGTTTCTGACAGTCAGGCGTCATGAATATTCATGGCGTCTTGGTAAGGACGTTCGTATTTTCAGGAGCTTAGGGAGCATGATGCATTGTTTGTTTGTGTTGCTGTTGATGTTGATGTCACCAGTCGCAAGGAACCAGGCGTACACCAAGCTGTAGGTAAGCAAACCAATCAACAGTCTAATGAATATCACAAAAGCTATGATAGAAAAATGCATGTTTCTGACATTCCGGTGTCATGAATATTCATGGCCCTAGATAGAGACAATGCATATTCTCAGGAGCTTAGGGAGTATGATCCATTCTTTCCTTGTATTGCTATTGATGTAACCATGCAGTTGCAAGGACCCAGGCTTACACCAAGCTGTCGGTGCGCAAACTAGCCAACAGTCTGATCGATATCACAAAAGCTATGATAGAAAAATGCATGTTTCTGACAGTCTGATGTCATGAATATTCATGGCGTCTTGGTAGGGACGATGCGTATTTTCACGAGCTTAGGGAGCATGATCCATTCTCTCCTTGTATTGCTATTTGATGTAACCATGCAGTTGCAAGGAACCAGGCGTACACCAAGCTGTCGGTGCGCAAACCAATCAACAGTCTGATGGATCCGTCCATGCTCTTCTCCGTCTTCATCCACATAATCCTACAGTTCATCGTCCAAGTCATCGCCTACGTCGTACTCACGCAACAACCATGGTAAGGAGAGTATTGGGCGCGATGTATGCAAATAGGGATAAAAATCCCTCGCACTTTGTCTGAACGTGTGAATGTCTTCTGCGCCCTCCTGCTGGAAAGAACAGAGCGTCTCACAGTGTGTTCACAATGTGTTCACAAAATATCATTTCTGGAAGTTTTGTACTCTTACATTTTAAGAGAAATGTAATTTTATATTTTGCCTTGCCTATTTATGTGTCTTGCCTGGAATATGTAAACAAGTTTGTGTAGTTCTATATATGTTTTTTATTTGTATTTTATTGATGATCTATTATATTATGTATGCTTGTTTTAACATCTATTGCACGGACTAACTGAAAAACACACCGTGGCTGATGTTAGTACAGTGAGTAAATAAAAAGAATGAATGAATGAATAGATGAAGGCTTACCACTTACAAAGAGGCCTTTTTTTAACGTTTTACCTCCCTGTCATTCCAGGTATGAGAAATTCGAAAAAGAAGCTAACAGCACCTCAATCGTTAGTTCCAAGGGCCAAGAAGCCACGACCGTATTCCTTGTGTCGAACTTCCAGTACATCATCGTCGCATTCATTTTCTCCAAGGGTCCGCCTTTCCGAAAGCCGATTTACACCAACTGTAAGAACTTTTCTCCCTCCTCCCACCTCCTCTTCTCTCACTCTTACCTTTTTTTCTCTCTCTCTCCCTCTTTCTCTCACACCAATAAGACAGGAAAGTGCGCGCTAATCCTGTACAAAACAAATGGACAGCGCACGGTCCTCATGCGTATTACGCACATCACCTTAGACCACGAAGCCAGCGCGTCTCAGGTGATGTGCGTCTTTGCCTGAGACGCGCTGTCTTTGAAGATGTGTTGTTGTTTATCAAGCGTCTTTGATTGTGAGATCATGTTGTTGCCAAATTTTTACCTCCACGAAATAATCCTTATTACTCTAAAATCTCGTTCTTCAAAATAATCCCCTTAATCGAAAAAAAAAGCTACGACTATAATTTTTTAATCTTTTTAAGATAATAAAAATACCACTACCTTTGGAAATGAATGATGTTTCTAGGTGTACTGAGTTTGTACTTAGTTCCCTTTTGTATCGTCATGTAGGGTAGCCATTTTGTGTCCATTTTTATGGCGCGCCTTCGTATCTTGTTATCTCTACTATCTTTGCTCTCACACATACACGCACACACATAAACACACCCTCTCTCACCCTTCTTTCCCTCTATCTTTCTCGTTCTCTCTGTTTTGCCCATTTCATTTTGTTGTCTGCACTGAATGAATCTTCTAATGTCATACACAAAGTAAACAGGTGCAGGCTGCATGGAAACAGAATATGTGTCACATGAGAAAATACCTTTCCTTTTTTTATTGTTTATTTAACTTATTATTGAAGCTGATGATTTTTTGTTAGATATATCTCCTATGTGTGCTGGTTGTTTTTCTTTATTTCTTTAAATTGTGTTTCTAATTTAATAGAGTGTGTTTCTCTTCTTGTCTTCTTTTAACTGTTTGCCAAATCTTTACCTCTAGGTTAGATATGACATCATTAGTGTGATTTTTTTTTCTTTTACTTTTTCCTGGATAAGGAGAGAGAAATCACCTTCTCCTCAAAGCCATTTTTTTTTTTTGGGGGGGGGGGGGCGAGGTAGAACAGCATCCGTTTGAGAGCAGACTTTTTTTTTCTGTGTGGTATGTGTTCGTCAACTAATGTTGGACAAAATTATGTATTATTATTAAAAGGGCTTGAAGGTTTGAAGAATATCAAGTAGGCTTATAAGGTATTAAAATGAAAATCAATCGACGTTTGGCGACTCGCTACATATAAAAGGCTTTCGCGGTCATTGTCATACATACAAACTGTTTTATAATGCTTAAAGGCATAATTTACCATTTGCAGATGAAACCAAAACCCAGTATTAGTGCTTCAAAATCGTTCTAAAATGTGAGTTAGGGATCGAAACAACCAATCTGAACCAGTATAGTCGATGTTACGTAAGTATTGTTAAATATACAAAATGTGAACAATACTTATAATAAAAATGTTTCCAGACTAAACCGTCTACAGTTATGGTTTAATGTGAAAAATAGTGATATCTTTTCTTCTTTTTTGTGTCTATTAAGTATGCTGATTTTAGTATTTGATTATTGCTGAAGTATATTATGCAATGTGAATTATTGAGTTTTGTATAATTATAATATATGTTTGGCACTTAGAAACTGGGTGTTAAGCGCGATATAAATGTTAATTATTATTGCTATTATTATATCTCCTTTTATTTTAGACTTTATTGGAAAAAAATATATGGTAGGATGTTTTGTGATACAACTGACCTTCACATATGCATCAAAAGTGATATCTTTAACATTCTTTAAATTACTGCCCCCAAAAGTAAACGGGACCTTTTACCTCTCAACATAACGCATGTTAAACCATTTTCTTCATCTTTATTCACAGATCTGTTTACGGCAAGTTTGATCATCTTGGCGGGCTTTTCAATTTTTTTGATGTTTCCAGTTAAGGCCATCTACGACAAATTTGAGGTACGTTACATGAGAGACGGGTAGACTGCTGTTAATATATCAGTGAAGTGGGAGGAAAATCAAACAATATATTTAATATAATAAGTTATGCATTCTTTGGGTTTTGCTGCCACCATTGCTGGATGACTCGAAGAAAACTTTGTGCGACGTCGCGGATGGGCAACGATAAAGACATTTCAAAGAAAGAAAATTCGAGATATTTTCACTTTTCTATCATTATGAAAGTGCACTTGATATTCCTGTCTCAGAAAGCCAGGGTATTTCTTTTTATGCCTCCGCCACGAAGTGGTGCCGGAGGCATTATGTTTTCGGGTTGTCCGTCCGTCCGTCCGTCCGTCCGTCCTTCCGTCCGTCCGTCCTTCCGTCCGTAATGAATTTTGTGGACAGGGTAAATATCAAAACTTTTTGAGGTATCCTAATGAAACTTGGCATGTATGTGTATTAGCGGGTGAAGTTGTGCCTATCAACTTTTGGGTGCACATGCTCAAGGTCAAAGGTAAAAAGGTCAAGGTCAAATACGTAAAATTTCAATATTTCCACCATATCTATGCAATGCCTGAAGATATTTTCTTGAAACTTAGTGTGTACATGTATTACCCAATTAAGATTCTCTGGTGAAAGTTTGTGTCATTAGGTCAAAGGTCAAAGGTCAAAAGGTCAAGTAAGAATATAAAAACTTCACCTTTTTTCTCTGTACCTTGGAAATTGTTCAAGGTACCTTCATGGAACATAGCATATATACAGTACTGCCTGGCAGTGATTATCTAGAGAATTTAGGGTTCATGGGGTCAAAGGTCAGGGGTCAAAGGTCAAGGGCAACACTTCAAAATTTTACTATTTCCCTCATGTTTATGCAATGCCAGCAGGATTTTTTTTTTTACACTTGTTGGATGTATGCATGTATAACCGAATAGAGATTCTCTGGAAAGCTTTTTTTTTTTCTTTTGTTTTGCCTCAAAGGTCAAAAGGTCAAAGCTCAAGTGACAGTGCTGAATTAGTTTTTTCCTCCATATCTCGGAAGTGGCTCAAGTTATCTTGATACGTACTACCTATTTATGCATGTTCTGCCTGACAGTGATTATCTTATGAATTTTAGGGTCAAAGGCCAGATAAAAATCGTAACAATTTACCATTCAATACAGAAATTTTTCTCCATACCTTGAAAATTACTCAATGCATAAACGTATGAATGGGTCAAAGTCAAGTTAAAATCCTTAAATCCCAAATACATGCTCTCCTATTCATCCAATTAAACCTAGGTCAAGGAAGGTGAACATTCAACACATTTGTGCCAAACTTGTCATTTTAATATTTTGCCAATTTTGTGAAAATGTAATCACACATTGTCCACATGTACTATCTATACCTATTAGGAGAATCATGCATTATGGCGGAGCCATACCAGTCGCCATAGCGACATTTCTAGTTTCAATATGCATGTATTGTGTACGTTTAATAGAGAAATGACATTTTGTGAAATCCTTCTATATTTCCTGTTTTACCGATGCCCATGCATGACGTCAAAAATGTCGTTGTAGTCTCATGCAGCAATGGTGGCACAGAAACTTGAAGCATCGGTTACTTTTCGACGGATTGGCCGATTTTGTTCAAACTTTGTCGATGTGTTTTGCTAATATTTCTGCAATCACTCAATTCACGTATATATATATTTTTTAGATTCTCCTTTGGATAAGACACAGGAGATAACAATGAGAAATTCTTGTAAAAGAAAGAGTAAAAAGTAACTTGTTTTCTGTTGTGGCCAGTCATTCCTGAAATATTGATGTTGTTTCTTTAGTAGTCCATCTTGAGTTTTTCTGCCCTTTTACAAATCTGCAGTAGAAGAAAAAATGGACATTTATAACGATTCGTGGAATTGTTTTGGTGTGATTATTTTTATTTATATGATGTAAGAAAAATGTCATTATTCGGCCGTTGGCTGCAATGTCATTATTATCAATAGACAATTTCAATCAATCAATCAATCAATCAATCAATCAATCAATCAATCAATCAATGCATCCATCAACCAACCAACCAGTCGATCGATAGATCAATCAATCAAGTATCAGTCAGTTGATCAATCGAGCGATCCAAAGGTCATGTCAGCAGCACAACAAACTAAAACATGCAATCAAGTTCTCTCTCTCTCTCTCTCTCTCTCTCTCTCTCTGTCGGTCTCCATCCCCCTCCTTCCTAATTCCTCTAATAATATCTTTTTGACTTTCTTTGGTCTTACCAAACCAGCTGGTGTCGCTGGACTTGCTGTTCCGTGGCATCATACTCGCCTTGGTCCTGGCTCACTTCCTAGCGGCAATACTTCTTGAGGTAACTGAAATTACTTTGGGAGGGCGGATATTCCTTTCTCTGAAGTCTTACACTTTGCAAAAGATCGTTTATAGTGACGTCTCTGTAATTTACAGTCATCATGTGTTCAAACACACGGACGAGTCACCTCACTATAGACCCCTATCACCTGCTATCGCGGCAACCAATTCAATAAGTTCTTTTCAGTACTTTTAATCATTTTTGATGTGAACGTTGCTGATTTGACATAATTATTTCATTTGTACATCTGTCATGTGTTAACGTCATGTTTTTCAAATGGACCACCAAAAGCAAGATATTCTTCACATTATCACATTATATTTTATTTCAATTTACGTTTCAACACTTTGTCCATCAAAAATAATTGTGTAAATGTCTTGCCCATAGCCCTATAAATGAATTCAAAGAGTATTCAACAGGTCTAACTAGTAATTTTCATGCGGCTCAGACACCCACACTATCAATGCGTTGAGGTGAACGTAGATAACAACAATGTACCTTGTTCCATCCCAGTATTCAAATATTCGACTTTTCCCTAAAATTTCAGAATTTCCTCGCTGACACTCGAGCGGTCAAGAACTACGCCACCTGCCGGAAGTGTCGCAAGGGTGCAAAGGTCACAAAGCACGAAGTGCTCATCCGGGAACTGAATTCAGATTCATCGTGGCCGCCCATCAACTCGACCACCAGCCCGAGCAGGACGAACGGCCACTCGGCTAAGGAGACAGACGTGTAGGTAAAGAAGTGCCCGGCAGCCATTGCCCCGCGGAATCAGAGTGGAATATTTAGATTTGAAAAAAGCGACCTCTACGTTATACACGGGTTCCTTGTAAAGGATAGTACGGTGTCGTCCTTATGACATCGCAGTGGTGAATCGTTTTGATAACCTGCATATCCTTACTGAGGTGTCATCTCAACTGACGTAATATTCGTCGCTGACGACGTCTACTTATGTACACGATGTGTATTTCGACACTGGTGAACACTTGAGTTTTCGTCCAGGACAGTATCGTTAATTTCTTGTAAATTTCTCTTGAAAAATATATATAGAGAAGTAAAGATCTGCACGTTAACTCTATAACTCCCTCCACCCCTCCCCCGCATCGGCTGGTAGATCGACGGCGTGGTTGAACACCATACAGTTGCCGTTGTTGCAACACGGTACAGTACAGCACAGCGTTCGCGCATGTGGTCACGTTATTGATGCAAAAGACACTTTTTCTTTTTCCTCAAAAAATTCCCCCCCCCCCCCTTATCCCTTCCCCCGTAAAAGAAAGAAAGGAAACGAAAAGATAATGGATCGTTGGTTCGTCTTGCTGCTTGTCGTGATAAAGCGTCTACAATTATGACATTAATATCATGAAGAGTGGGGAAAAAACCCTCACTGTTCCGATACGTTGATGTTCTTTAAAGCAAAGGCGTCAGACATGATTATATTGAGAGGAGGCGATTGTTACGAAAGACTAATAATTAGTAATGTTGGTTGAAGTGACAGATGTGTCAAAAATGGGAAAACGAAAAAGTTCTTCAGCCTGACATATTTTCTAGTGTTTGTCATTGTACGGATCATTTGTCAATGCAACTATTCAAAGTGTCGCGGAAGGATACTCGTGGTGTGTAGAACACATCGTTAGGTGTATTCAGAATTGTTTTATTCAGATTTTTTTTTCTATCATTGGTGATAGCAATAAGTATTGTGATACTTGGTTCGTAGTAACCTCAACGCGTATGAATGCAATAAATTGGATCCATAGGTCAATGGAGACTTGACTAATCTTATAGCAGTTTTCTTTTTCTTTTTCTTTTTTTTTGGATAATATTGAAATTATCAGCTATGAAGAAAATAAATGATTGTGTTCGGCATGATTGATGGTATAATCATCTTCGATAGATACAACAAATTACAGTTACTTCATACCATATGTCTATTTTTTTGCAGTGGACTAAAATTGAGGCAATCTAGCCCAGTTTATGAAATTATGAACGTTCACAAACAGAACGTATTTAAATCACCCAAAAAAAAAAAAGAAGAGTAAAAGCATTCAGATATTCCACGCGACTAGCTTTGATGTATAATGCATTTTGTTTGAGTATCATAGTGATGCCAAACATCCGCTGTATGAGGGCAAGCCATAATGATTTTCATGTTCTTATTTATGAAGATGTAAACTACTCGTATAGTGTGATATTGTGACTACCTACGATCTTCCCCTTTTAGTGTTATATACATAACCAATTTATACGATGATTTTATATTAATACAACACAGTATATGTATATCTATCAATCTATCTATCTATCTGTCTATTTATCAATCTATATAGAATTCATATTGCTGTTATACATAAACATATCAAAATTATATATTATCTGCGTCGGTTATATCTCATAACATATTGTATTTTATCTGTGTATAATCGGAATTGAGCGTCTTAAAAAGATACACGACTTATCAGGGCCAATTAATTATGTATTTGCATTGATACGGACCACGATGGTGGTTTTCCGGTTTCAGATGATAGAATTATAGAACTTGCAAGATGGCTCATGAAATTCGTGTAGAATATTAAGAAAAGGGTAATCACTAACCGGGTATGCTGAGAAAAGTTTCTTCTCAGTATAGGTATGCGGATGTCGACGTAAACCGAAGAATTGTACTTTCATATTCATTATACCTGTCAGTAAAGGATATGCTCAATGAGAATATGTTTTGTTGCATGAACTAGGTAAAGCAATTGCACCTGTTTGGTGAAAAGAATTCGAAAGATTTGTTTTTTTCCACAAAGAAATTTTATTCATATAAAGATTCAGGTACAAAAAAAAAATGTCACATGCAATACATAAAGACAAATGATCCAAATTTGACAGGCAACTGCGAAACAACTAAATAATGTAAATGCGATTCCAATTAATATTAGATACAAAACGTTTAGTTTTCTCAGACATATATTCATCTACTTTTCT
Source organism: Diadema antillarum (assembly GCF_040938485.1). Classification (NCBI taxonomy): domain Eukaryota; kingdom Metazoa; phylum Echinodermata; class Echinoidea; order Diadematoida; family Diadematidae; genus Diadema; species Diadema antillarum. The sequence goes on along the minus strand of NW_027271926.1, from coordinate 75,140 downwards.
CGCTTGCTTTAAAAATTGACAAAATTGGCTGAAATGTAACGATTTCATGTTATTTCTTACAGAAAATATAAAGTATTTTGCGTACAAATAAACCACGTTGTAACATTTTTAGGTCGGAAGATTTTTAGGTTCCTTCTTATGACACGAAAAAAAAAGAATCACCCGGCATAACGGCATCTAAGCCTAAGACTTGTCGCTTGCTTAATAATGATCCTGATCAATTATGTGTCTCCGAAATAGTTACTTACTCCACATCTTCTGAAGACATTACCCATACACAAATGGGTGGTGTAGGTACTCTTTATCCCCACTTCTTTCAAATGTCTATGCGGGAAGAACAACAAGTGAACAAAACCACTTCAGTTCGCCCGCGATTTCATGCATATTACACTGGATGAATACTGCACCACAGTTGTCATGATCACGTTAACCACTAGAAGTATTTGAAACGACTCCCTTGGCTTTGTGCATGTAGAAGAAAATGTGATATACGTCACGCATACAAGCAATTTACGTGGGTATTGAGGTGGTTTGGGTTGATTTTATGTCGTTCTTCAATACTTGCGGTATTTATTCTGCTTCCTGTTTGATGGATTACAGATAAATGACAACAGAATCTGATGGTTTCTAAGCTAGCCTACGAGTTCGGCATTGAAAAAAAGGTCCATAAGTCATACAGCCCACAAGTCACAGAGCCCATGAGTTCGACACTAGGCAAATAAGGCCCACGACTTCGACACTAGGTAAAAACAGCCCACGAGTTCGTCATTACAACACTTGGCTTAATGTGTCGGTTTCGTGGGCATTGTTGGCTTGGTTGGCTGTATAACTCATGGGCTGTATGACTTGTGAGCTGTATGACTCATTGACTGTATTTGTGACTCGTAGGTGTCGAACTCGTGACGTGCACCCGTAATGTCTGGGTGAGGGTATTCATAGCAATATCTTCTGTCATTTTCTTTTTCTCAGTCCATCCATCTATCTGTCACTCTGTGTATAAATCTTTCTGATTTCATTATGTACCTGTCCGTCTACTGATCTATTTTGACATTCTCTCACTATCTATCTCTCTAGTCTGTTAAAAAAAAGGAGAAGGAGAAGAAAGGGAATTGTTGCAGTTTTCTAAAACGGGTCACGAATGCCAACATTGAGAGATTGTTGTGGCATCAGTGCAAATGAGCTTGTAACGATTACTGCTGATTGTATAATTATGACACACTGATTGAAGCCAACCGGTATTTTGGGGTCACAGTTTCACTAGTGGCGTGACATAGCTGTCTTTCTGTATGAAAACGCTGTGAGGTAAGAGACAAATCGTGGGATTATTGTTTAAATTTCGTTTACTTTTTTCACTCTTTATTTATTACTGGTATATCTGTTTACGTATATCAAAGTCCTTTTGTCCCTCATCACAACAATGTTTTTTTTCAGTGAAAATAATGTGTGATTGAGGAGAAGTCAAAGTTCTCAACTGTTAAATAAGTATATGAATGAAACATGATAATTATATGATAGCCATATGTGTGATGCCGTAAATTGACTATTGGTCCCATGTGTTGAAATATTGCAATGAATAGATGTTTTTCCCCAATACATTTTCAGTGACTCAGTGAATTCCATAGACAGAAAGACCGAGTAGATGATATCTGGAGGTTGAGGTATAAATATAGGAAGACATCGAAGAGATTCCTGCTTCCTATCTGTGATCATAGCGATATTCCGTGCTGGAAAGAACACAGTGTCCCACAGTGTGAAACACAACGTGAAACACAGTGTGAACACATTGTGAACACAGTGTGAAGTCTCTCCACACTGTTAAATGCGATCATTTTAACAGTGTGAACACATTGCGAATCATCAATTCACAGTGTGAATCAGTTAACAGTGTGAAACAGAACATTAATACGTGATTACCCTGTGAAAAACCACACCACAGTGTGAAATAATCTTCACACTGTTGAATTCGAGCGTTTTCACATAGTCGACTATGTGAACACAGAGTGAACACACTGTGGGACACTGTGTTCTTTCCAGCAGAATTATGGCAACGTGTCAATAAATGGAACTTGAAATGGGAAACAATTCTCGGAGACCTGTAACGAGAACTATGTTCTAATGTTCTTGCCAGTTAGATAACAGGTCTTCATGAAAAAGATTTTAGATTTAAAGGAAAAACACATAGTTGTATTTTTTTTTTGTAGATCGTGTTTGTGTCTGAATAATTATTCAAAGGTATAATGTGGTTTGTTTTAAACACGATATAGCATCTTGAGGACGTAGATCTAGTAGCACGTTTACAAAGCCTTAATAGACATTTCGTCCATTCGTGCAGAGTGAATCTGATGTATTTTATACTTTAAAACAGGCTGGGATTGGACCTGTCATTCGATGTATCGACAGACTTTTTGGTTGTGATAAAGTCCGGGTCGTTGATATTTTGTGGATCAAGATGTACGTGTGAAATTATCAAATTCAAATCCAGTAGAGTGTGGTATATGCAGATACTTATATATATATATTTCAACAATATAGATGTGTGTTTTCTTTCTCCAAATCACCCGCTGTGTACAAGATTTCAGAATGTAAAATTTAGTCGTTTCATAATTATACGTCTGTCATTTTTCCTACACCCTTACCCCCACCCTGTGATATCCTTGATGGTTAACCTGCGAAATGTTTGATATGACTATAACATGAATCCGTAAATACCCAGTGCACCGGTGCAATCGTTACTACTCCATGTTCTCTGGCTTTCTTGTCTTTTTAGTCATGATCTTGAAAATAGCTTTATACAAGAACATTTTAAGTAACCCCGTCTTTTGAAACACTACTTAGGATTCCGTGTGCTGTTAAGTGGCGAGGGCAGAGTATCCTCTTAGCTGCAGGAGTTTGCTGGAAAAGAAATTTCATTCTATTCTTCTTTGTGAGGAGAAGTGCAGGTTGTATCTGCACACTGTCCTAGTCAACTAACTAAAGATGTGTTCCCTTCCATCATTATGAACAGCAGGCGTAAAGCCACGTGGATTGTCTGTGATAAGTGTGAAGAAAAGAATCTGTAATCTGCATGAAAATTTGTTTCATTTAAATCGACACGTTGTCGTCAACATTCAACGTATAATGTTTTGACATTGTGTGTGGCATGTGCAGCAGGTTTGCAATAGAAACTGTACTCCAGACATCTCGAGCAAAATAACGCTATCGAATCTCTTTAATCCACAAATGGCATTTAGACAATACATGTACTTGATAACTGCCTTTATTTCATAAGCCCCCGCCCCGTTCTCCACGTCCTATTGGCTGAAACGCTAAAAGCCTCTGGCGTTGCGATCGCACGCCATTACAGTGGCTTTAGTGCATGCTTCGACTGCAGAATTTTAGAAATAGACAGATACGGGTTTTGATAAAACATGAATGCTGCACGTTCCTGCTTGTATGTAGGCCGACCTAATGGGAGTGTGTTACGCATCGTTCCCTAATTGTGAAAATCGAATTATCGAAGGTATAATCATCTGAATAGATTTTGACCCAAGATTTTAGGAATTGATTAAGAAAAAGCCTTCTTGCGAATTTAAAAAAGTATTCATCGTAAAGGGAATTCAGTGGACTCCCCCCCCCCCCCCTTGAGGTGATTTAGTTGTCCTCTAATACCTATCGATGCAGTAACTGTTATCTAAGTGATTTCAAATTAGGCCACTCAGATGCATAAGCGTTTTACTACCTTCTATGCAAGTCATTTTAGCTTCTTCTGGTAAAAGATCGCAATACAATAATGTATACGATAACCGTGACGTAATATGAATGTGTTAATTGGTTTTGTACTTAGAGGCCACCATCTTTGGTCACCCCTCCCAGTCGTCTGCCTGACCCGGCGCTCGAGAATCGCTGTGATTGGTCAATCCATCAAAGACGCATTCACCACCTCTTATTCCATGTATTTGGCTGTTGGCTGAGAGAAAATCTCTCAGTGACTTTCAGTACGCGTGTCTAAGTGTTGTACCGCCTGTAGTATAAACAACAGTCAAATATAGTCAAGTGTAATTCTATACGATTGAAAAGTTAAAATCTGAGGACAACGCGCATGCGCAAATCTACACATTCGCATTCCATTCGATAAGTTATTTGCTGAGTAACAACCTCCGCTCAACGCTCAACGAGGTAATGCGCGGATTGTCATGGCCGGATGCTCTGCATTGCAGACGATTTGTGGAGTGGAATTGAGAGACATAATATGCTGCATTTAATGAGGTCATTGTCCTTAATAAAGGTGAACATAGTATAAGAATAAAGATACTGTATAGTCTCATCTGTAACAGCGATGTCGAACAAATATGACGTCACGACCGATCCAATGCTGTCTATCAAACGATTAAAAAATGATATGAATTTTTAACCCTTTTAACATCTAAATAGCTGTTTGCGGTTTGGTTGCAGATTTACGTAACCTCTTTGGATAAAATTAAGAAGTAGTTACCGTTCTCATCGCTTCAAGTAATCATTGAATCAGACATAAACATTTAAAAGTCTAGTTTGTACATTACTTCTATTACTAGTTCTCTTTGTAGGCAGTTTTTTAAAGCACTGTAAACACAATGATAAATCGGGGGAAGATGAAATAGTAACAACAAAGGAAATCAGAGAGGGTTTTTTTTTTCCTGGCTTCCCAATGTTACTTATTCCAAATAGTAATTTTGTTTCAACAAAAGAAATATTCAATTACTCTAAATAAAATAATTAGTAGTCAAAATCCATTTGCTCTTGAAGTGACGATGGGAGCGCTCAAAGGGACGGACGATACCAACAATGAAAAAGTACCCCATGTAAAATTTCATTTTCGAGTTTCTGGATGTGCGAAATAGATATTTCCGTATGTGTGCGTGCGTGTTTGTGTGTGCGTGTCCCAACTCCAAGTGGTCTATTTCAATATTTCAGCAATAATGCTTTGAAACCTTAAACATATCGATTGAGTGGGTGTTAGTGGTGTTAAGTTTTAGTGGTTTACACTCATGGATACCTAACAAAAAAAGATAGACTAGGATCAAAACTGGTTAAAATGTTGTGGTATTTAAACTCTGTACACTGGTCAGTTCGTCCGAACAGCTATGCCACGATGTGTGAAGGATTTAGATCTCATGTAGAATGAGATACCGTCATCAATGTTTATTTATTTTTTGTATGTTTCACTCATACCACTATGATTCGGTGAAGATGTATTTTTGATTTGTCCGTAGATTGTGAGATGGTGCTAAATAGATTGTATGAATAAATATCCTCCGAACACACCATCATAACTTGTTGTTGTCTACCGTTTCATTTTGTTTTCAGTACTGTCGTTCCAGACTTTGAAATGCATGCATGAATAGCAGCAAAAGCGATTATTTTCTTTATCTATAGCTTTCTTAACTCAGAATAGCGTTGTATACAAAATTATTAAACTGCACAGGGCGTTAGCAAGAATTATCCTCAAGATACTGCTAGTAACGTTGAAACAATCCAAAACACACGATAATAAACCAAGCCTGTTTTAGATTTCAAAAGTTGAAGGGTGGGTTAATTTTCCTAACGCCAGATCAAGTAAAGTGCAGTATTTGTTTTATAAATTGAGAACATGATTTAAATTCGGCGACAGCCATTTTCGCACGATTCCTACGACCGGCATCAACTCTAAGATTTTTGAATCCCTCACACAATTCAATACAATGCATTATTGTAATATACAGCCGATGCACTGCATGTAATCACGGTATGGTTCGAAGAGGCGCGGTCGTTAGTGTCAGTCATTATAGTATAGTAATGCCGGGTGAAAGTTGGAGATTTATGTAGGCGATATGAAAGACTGATCAAGTTTTAGCTCTCAGCCAATCATATGATTTGGATCCATATTCATTCATTCATTTAATTTTACTCAATATCCAAACAGTCAAACAGGCAGGCATACCGACGTTACTTTAGCATCGTTTTGACAATGTCAATACAAAGTATCGGAAGACAAAGTACAAAACAACGCGTCAAACAATACTTCTACGTTTTCAGTGAGCTTACTCAACTTTTACTTTACATCAACATCAGATGGAATATTCAAGAGTTAACATTATTGAGTTGATTGAGGTTATAACATTCCACTTAAAGATACGTCCTACGACGCTTATTTTTATTGTTTCTTGTTTCTTCTTGTTGGTCCAAGTAACCACCTTGGAGCAGAATGTGCTCTGAGTGAGTGTGAATTCTTTCCCTCATCTTTTTTTTTTCCTTCTTTTAAGTTTGTGGCGCTCCATATTTGGCGTTAGAAGTACATTAACATGAAATACACTGATTTCATCTGAATGTAGACTTTGAGTCTACTATAACTAGTAGGCCTACTGCTGCGTACACGAAACAGTTAAGACACAGAAAACACCCGAAACGATGATTTCCACAGCATTGATCGGATTGATGTCCGGATTCGCTCTCTCGACAGCCTCCAAAAACAACTGTCCACTGCCATCTAGACCGGACCTATACCCTTGACCCTTTCTATAATCATTCACCGACAGGATTACCCGTCTTCTGTGATCCTGTCTTAACCCCTCCCCCTTTTTTTCGGGACATGTTGCAGTATTTAAAGGGATTTCTTAGTTTTGGCTAAGACCTATATTAACTTCAAGTTTCTAACATTTTTGGGTAAAACAATGAGAAACCTCTTAGGAAATGTGAAAGAGCATGTGATTCCAAGAGGGATTCAGCGTTTATTGGATGAAAATTTGTTTTGAAATGGCTGAGGTATCCAAAACAGAGCTATCCTAATAAAAGGTCCTAATGAAAGGTGGGACCCAACTTTTATTATGATTGCTTTGTTTTACTTTGCTTTTTGATGTCTCAGACATTTCAAAACCGATTTTTCTCTAATAAACTCTGGATTCCTCTTAGACTGATATGTCTGTACTAAGTTTATTCATAAGTTGTTTCTTGGTATCTCGCAAAAAGTTAAAAGCCCAATCCTCATCTCCGTCAATACCAAACTATCCCTAAAAGTAATTGGCCTATTCAACTGACCTGTTAATTGCGATAGATCTTCTTTATAGGCAGTTCAGGGATATCTCGAACTCTCGACAATGCGACATGTTCACTTTGAAGTTGAACGTTTTAGAGTCTCTGTCGATAATGAATGGTAATGCTAGACTTTATTTTGTTGTTGTTGTTGTTGTTGTTGCTGTTGTTGTTGTTGTTGTCATTGCTGTGTCCTTTCTCTGATCAAATATGGACCATCATAATGTTACTCTCGGGAATAAGCATTAAAAAAAAAAATCAAGAAGTACATGTACATGTAATTTAATTACACTTTAGTTCGACGTTTTATAGCTTTCATGATGAGATAGGCAACATAATTCTTTAACTGGGAAAATGTCTATCCAGGAGGACGGACATTGAGTTTCAAGATCAGTTTGTCGAAATGGCAAATGAAAGAGCATTGTAATGGACTGGTCAAGCCTTGGTTAGCACGAAGAGGTCATTGGTCAGCTCAACTGTGAGACTTTCTCACGCTCCTTCTCTCTTTCCCTCTCCCTCTCCATCTTGCTCTCTTTGTCCTTTCTTTACTCTTTACTTTAACGTAAATGATAGTTATGATAATATGTGTGTTCGTTTTTGTTCGTGTGTTTTTTTTTGTGTGTATGTGCGCGTGCTCACGTGTATGTGGGTGTTATATGATTTCTCAGCAGCTGTTTATTCTATTTTTTATTGAAGGTCACAGACCGTGTCTTTGACGACAGAATGTAAGTAATCGAACATGTGCCTGTTCTGATGGAAGAATCTGGCCAATCAGTGCTCGCTGCGAATAAGCCCCGCCTACCGATAAATGAAAGATATGGATATCAGACCATTCAGTTATGGAAAATAAAAAACAAAAACAAAAACAAAAATAAAAAACATACAAAAACATACAAAAACAAAAACATAAACATATCATGTTTGTTTTAAATGTATATTTACACGCTCTCTTATTCTTATTTAGTCATCTAGTTATCGATTTTCAGTTTGGAACTTGGTTGAACCATATCAATAATCATAGGAGATCTGTCTTTAATTTTCTGATTCTTTAGTACAAAGTGGACAAATATATTTTCTGTAAGATCTGTTGACGTACCTCAAAGCTTTGGAACCAAAATGCAACCGACGACAGGAGGTAGGGGAGGGCAGGGGGAGGCAGAGAGCAATATTGAACAAGAAAAAAAAAAGCATTAGAGCATAATGAATCGTCTTTTAAACATTGACACCCGACAGCCATATCCGATGACTGACAATAATGATACAAACATCGGCTATCCTATTTTAAAGTACGATTGTATTTCAGATAGATGTGTGAAAAAAAACAAAACCACAGTCATATACGTGTTTAACAAATTTGAAAAAGAAAGAAAGAAAGAATAGACAATATTTTGTCCTCAATCTGATTGACTAAATTCAAAATCTGCTGTTCAGAACCATGCAAAAGTCAAAACAGACGTAAAACGATTACACTTATGGTTCAGTTTACATCAAGTGGAAATTCTGTATCTAACGAATTTTATCATCGGTTATACGTATATCAGTATTCTGAAAACCACAACTGTAGAGATAATAAATCAACAATCTAAGCTTGAACAAATGATATTTGACGCCATGTAAATTGCTTCTTTGTTAGATGAACCAAGCGCCAAACATCCATCAAATCCGATGTTCTGATGAATTTTAAAAACCACTTTGTTTGGTTTATAGGAATAAGATATACCTTGAGTATCTTTAAACTGCACAAGAACGCAATTCCTGTCACCAACGAATACTAGTTTATTTTTCGAAATATCTAGAGCGTTAAACCAGGAAATTAAATCTTTATAAATTAATTATAATATGTCCTTTCCAGACGTTTTCGTTGGTGAATACACCTTTAATACACATTAAGAGCCAGAGCTCTGCCATCTCTTTTGAGGAATATGAGGAATATGATATGAGGAATATATAGGGGATTAATACTCGGGTCTGACAGTCCGTAGACTACGATGGAGGCATGAATACTCGATTGGGTGTATAACTCCGTTACGGGTCAGCAAATGTCGGATTTATCTGTTGGAACTGGCGTGAAGCTCGCAGAAAAACTCATCACTTTCTGGCTCGGCGCAACAGGGGCACTCGGCGGCATATGACAACCTTTCTACTGGAAACGCAGCGGGACTGGACGCTATTCCCCCGGCGTTTTTGTAATTGATATCTTCATTCAGTTCGGTCGTTATTGCAATGCCACCACATTCTTACCTGACACTGACGTGATAAATTTGACTGGAGTCATTCATTTGTATAGCTGATTATACTTCCTCCCATCAATTTCGAGCTGTCGGCATTACGATAGCACTGGGCCTGTTGCCATCGTAGGACCGCATGAACTAAACTCAGTTTCAATAACCTGCGATGCACTTCATTACTCTTTGTGGTGTTAAACGCTATTACATGATGTTTTGCGACTGATCGCTTCGAGATATTCTTCCCCGGGGCAGCCACCGGCGAGACTTGACGGATTTTCAGGTAAATTTAGTTACATTTTATTTCAGCCATTTAAATACAATACGTATTTCTGAGAATGTGTGTGCTTGTATCATATCTCCGCATGTTGCAATCCTAGTAGTTGTTGTAACTGATATTTTTTTTAGGTGGTCGTGCTGTTTTTGTAGGAATATGACGGCATACTCTAATCTAATGTGCATAAAACCTATACGCCTACATAATATACCACTAGCTGTTTCATAAAAATCGTGTTAGACTTTTGAATGGCAAGACCATTTGATGGCATTTTACTCCCCGATTATACTAATGTATTGTACTTTTTGTGCTTGTTCGACCTTATCTTACTCCGTTCATCATTGTAAAATTGAACATGGTTTGGAAATTATCTCGTAACACTGCAGGATGAAAAAACAGAAAGAAAGAAGAAAGAGGGAGGGAATGGCAAAGTTTTACAGCAGGGTAGAAGTTTGAATTAAATGCGTGCTTTATTTTACTCGCCATCTTCAATCGAAACGGCGCTGAATGAATGATACGGAAGAGTGACAAAAGAGGTAGTCAAAAAAAAAAAAACAATTGACAGAACCACTAATATTCATTACGTCCACCTGTGGAAAACCCCGTCCTTCACTCATGCCACATGTCAATGTTTGTAAATATTTGGACTGGACGTTAATCTTCAATCTGTTTCCTTTGGCGACTATCGTGGTCTATATTCCTTCTAAAATCTAGGGCCAATAAACTACCGAAAACTGTTACAGTGGCAGAGTAGAATACGGGGGGGGGGGGGGGGGGGGGAGGGCGGGGGAGAGAAGGCACACACCTCCTACCCAACCCCCCCCCCCCCCAACACACACACACACACACACACACACACACACAGTATATTTTTGTTCATTAGTATCTTAGAAAGACTTCCCAGAACACACACACACACACACACACACACACACACACACAAACGAAAAACCCCCAAATCATAACTTTTGAGGGTTTCGTCCCCGTTCTCACCATCTTGGCGGGGAGTGGGGGGGGGGGGGGGAGCTTAACCCCTCTGACATACCCAGCCAGAAGCGCACCCCTCGACCCCCCCCCCCCCCAACATACACACACACATGACAGTTCAGCTATCCCTTTTTTACAAAGTGGAGCAGGCCTGTCGATCATTTGTATTGTTCACACCTGGAACTATATTGTATACAGGACGTTCTATTATTACCATATCACAGAAGTATCAGATACTGAAACATGATAAGACAAGGAAAATATTAAAGAAAGCAACAACACTTGAGATCAGGTTTCATAACGACCAAAACAGTAATGTTTGATTCAAAGAAGAAAGTCAGACCGATAAATAAACATATAAAAAGGGGGGCACAAATAGAGAGATAGACGGGGGTGGAGGGGGAAGATATTTCTTAGGGAACTTCAATCAGGGAGGTGGATACTGGCGCCCATGAAATACAATACCTGCGTTTATTGGCTGCATTTTACATACGGATGAATAAATCCCAACAACACGCCGAAACTCATCAACCAGTTAACGTGTGACAGCTCAGCAGTGCATGTTTCCAACTTGTCCAAAGACCAAGACCTCATTGTGCTGAAAGACGCTGTAAACAATATATTAGTCATATACGGTTGTTGGCCCTGCGTGGTTGTCCCACAAAGAAGCGTGTTAAAAAAAAAAGCACGCAATGAAGGGTTTGTTTGCAAAAACCGATAAGTCCATTTTTGAAGATTTTGAAGTACGATCTCTGTCATAAAGTACAAAATAATACCTTTTAAATGATATATTGGTCACTACATAAAAAGGTATATTTTTGAAGTTATGGTCAAAAGAAGCAAATTTTTTCTTATTATTCTCTTGACCTTTAATCGCAAATATCTCCATTTGGCAAATATGGACTTATCGGTTTTTGCAAACAAACTCTTAATTTTATGAACCACATGTGTGGAGTAGCTCTATGATTGAACACACTGCTATTGGGTCCATTCGACTATGTGTATCATTATATTTTAATAGCCATGATGACACTTAATAATAAATGTTTAATCTATATAGTATGACAACTACGAAGCTATAGTATCATGTACCTACTAAGACCAGCGCGATTCTTTCGCAGACGATGTGGATGGTTAGGGATCTTCCCATTCTTTGCAGGCCAGTCAATATAAATATAATTGTATGGAAAACTTACAAGGGTCTACAAACATCCTCAACAATTCAGCCTTTACCTTTCAACAGAACCGTTCTGTGCAAAGAGGGGAGAAAATTGGAGCTGTCGAGTATTTATATGGGCCCTACCATTAATTCGTCGATTTCGTTGTGTTGCGTATTAATTCGCCCAAGTTGCACGGCAGCTGTATTGAAACTAGAAGGCACACAAATCAGAACGAGCCGGCGCATCTATCACATGCTTTCCTGTATTCACAAAACAGAACAGTAAGCAAAGAATGAATGAATGAATGAATGAATGAATGAATGAATGAATGAATGAATGAATAAATGAATAAATGAATAAATGAATAAATAAATAAATAAATAAATAAATAAATAAATAAATAAATAAATAAATGAATAAATAAATAAATAGATAGATAAATGAATGAATGAATAAATAAATAAATAAATGAATGAATAAATAAATGAATAAATAAATACATACATAAATAAATACATAAATACATATTTGAATGAATGACTGAATAAATAAATAAATAAAAACGACGGAGAACCCAGGGTGGTTTATATTCAACGTCATGCCGATGCCGTGGTATCATTGTAACACTTCTGTACCAGTACCATTCCCCTACTCTTTTGAATCACATCTAAAATTCGGTCTTCAACGTCTAATTGCGCGAGGAGACATATGGCTATTAAACTAACCACACTCAAGACATTACCCGACGAATTCCAAGGATCACAATTAGACAAGGCGCAAGGGTATTGGCAAAGTCATCTTTGGCATCGGGGCGGGTCAAATGTCCACTTCGCACACTCCGACGGCCAACATAGCTCCTTAATTCCAGGGCACACAATGTCCTTCATTTTCCTCCTTTGGTGGTTATGCCTGAAGTCTTGAGCTAACCTAGAGACATAGGGAGCATGCAGGGTTAGTGAAATCAATGAGTTACATCTGGAGTAACTCCTTGGTGAGATCTGGAGGGCTACCAAATGCTGAGTGATGTATGTGTATGTCGGGAAGCCTTGTACGTGTGTAGTCCTTTAGAAAACTGTGATCTCTGTCTGTCTTTTTACATTTTGTTTTAGGGATACTGTTTAATTCAGTTTTTTTTTTTAACAAAAAAAAAAACAGTTTTTCATTATGTCAGTTGAGATGATTCTAATTATAGTTCCGCTGTAACATAAGAGTGCAATTCCGCTCCGTGTAAGTTCCTGTTGGTAGGAAAGTAAGCTCAGATGAGCAGAATGGCATACATTTCTATGGATTGGGCATGATTTTGGTGTTGTTGTTTTGTTTTGGCTTACGGAGGATCCAGACGACGTGTTTTGGTGCCGTTCTTCACAGTCACGCACCTCAACAGAGTTGCAGACTGAAAAGGTGTGCAAATAAAGGATGTCTGGTCACCTTTAAATAATCACCATGTGCTTTGTTGCGAATGTTCGACTGTGTGTGGGTGTGTTGTGTGTACCTGTTTGTTTTGTGTGTGTGTGTTTGTGTGCGTAAGAGTGTGTGTGTGGTGGTAAAATGTGTGTGTGCATTTAGCCTACAATAATGACTTTATGAAGAAGATAGCAACGAGAAAGTAATGGACCTTGTGAGGTCTATTATGTTTGTCTACAAATGTAAATAATGGGCCGATGCATGTGTCATAATAAAGTGTGTGAATGCGATAGGGTCCTTCTGTGTTCCAATCAGATTTCAATATCATATTTTCTTTGGTTTGGATGAGGCATAGAGTAGGTCGTAACAGATAAGGTAATTGAAGGATTGGCAGGTACAGATTAGGTGTAGGCCTACATTGTACTCACAGGCACCGCGACGGGAACGCTCTTTCTAGTGATGACTCGAGAAGAAGAAGGCTGGCTATGATTGATGACTGTGCATTACAGGTTCGCCAGCGTTTTACACCTGTATGATCTATGAATGAATAAACTTATGGGTCTTCCCTTGTCTTTTCAGATATTTTGCCAAATCATAAAATGGCATGTCTATACCTCCTCATGTTCCTCGGCACCCTCTTTGTGACTCCGCAAGCAGGTTGGTAACGGAATGTTAAAGGTGAAATCTTTGAAGGCTTAAGTTGCATGACGTACTCTTTCTATGATAGGGTATGTGTGTGGCCCTGAAAAGGGCCATTCCTTGAAAAAGGGCCATTCCCTTAAGAACGGCGAGAACATGCTTGCCGAACGTCGGGATTGGGTAGGCCCTTTTCAGGGCCACACACATACCCTAGAAAGAATACTTGGTGCACCGTTAAAGGGGAAGGCAGGTAACTGATCAGTGGGAATCGGTGGGATTACTGGGGGATGATTGTTCCAATCCTTGTGGGATTCATTTAAGAGTACATTATAATTTTATATCTATTGTTGTGTGAAAATCATTTGATTCAGAATGGCCTCATATTCAAGTAATGTGCAGTATAATGTTTCCAGGTCAGCACGCCTGTACAGTGACGGGGCATTAAACTGCACATTACTTGAATATGAGACCGTTTTGAAGCAAATAATTTTCACACAACAATAGATATAATTTATAATGTATACTCTTAAATGAATCTCACATGAACTGGAACAATCATCCCCCAGCATTCCCACTGATTCCCACTGATCAGTTACTAGCCATCCCCTTCCACTACCTTCTACCACCCAAGAATGTTAAAGGGATGGTAGGTCTACAGTTTCGGCTGAGTTGGGACTTCTACTTTCCAACGTTTTATTGTGATGATTTTCTGAGATATTCAGACACCGGAAACCTGACCCTGAAATATGAAAGATCAGACAATTGTAAAAGAGTAATAGACAGTTTATTTGATGAAAATTCGTTTTGAAATAGCTGAGATATCCAAAAGGAAGCGATGCAAATATTTATATAAAGATCACTTTGTTTTTTACTTTGTTTTTGGATATCTCATCCATTTCAAAACAGAGTTTCACCAAATAAACTTTGAATTCCTCTTAGAATTGTATGCTCTTTAACATATTCATAAAGGGATTTCTAAGTATCTCGCAAAAGGTTAAAAGCTGATTCCTCACCTCAACCAATACTATACCATCCTGTGGTTCGTGAGACGCCACACTGTGTAAACAGATTCTTATGATCAAGTCAATACAGTGTATGTAGAGTGTCTATAAATATATGAGCCCTTACCTTGTAGAATGTGAACAAGAATTAAGGCGCCTGATGAAGGGACCTTGCTTCATCATGTTTGTCGAATCTCCCTTTCATTTGTAAAATATTCATTTTCATTTATAATAATGATAATAATGATAATGATGTACATTTATATAGCGCTTATTACAGTAGTTTCTAAGCGCTTAACACTTGTATGTCACAATTTCAGTCCCAACCCCATGGAATTACCCATATATAATAATAATAATAATAATAATAATAATAATCATACCTCATTTATCATACCTCGTAAAAAAAAAATTGGTATACACGTGTATCTATACATATATCTGTATTTATGTGTATTTTGTGTGATTGTTTTACTTGAATTCCTTACCGAACTAAAATGTTAAAAAACAACATTGAATCATTTACACCAATAGACGATAGAGGAGCTGTAGCTGGAGCTGCGTCTGAATAAGTAGCCATAGGCCCCTGTGTGTGTACCCCTTGTGCATGCACGTGTGTGTGCGTGTGTTAAAAAAAAAGTGGGTTCATGGAATAATCCGGGAAAGGGGGGGGGGGGGAGAGGAGGGGATACAAGACGCATTGAGATGAGCACTTCTTAGGTTTCAATCACTCTCAATTTTACCCCAGAGTAATCTAATCGGTCATTTACCATTGATCCCTTTCGGCGTAAGGGGTCATTCTTGTAGATCGAAATTACGAAAATCACCGGTTACACAGTGACGGAGCCAACCTCACAAAACGAGCACGAGCGGGGGGGGGGGGGGGGGGTGCAGGAATCTTATCTTACAGGTGGATAGGGGTAAACTATAAAGGAGTACGACCTAACGGACCAATTGCATTCATTGCAGCCCAAAGCCTAATAATGAATGTCCTTTCGTCAGACACCATCCCTTTTCCCTCTCCGTGATGGATAGGCCCATGGTTTGTCCCCAGGGGGAAAATGGATGATTTGGTTACTTTTGAGGGATTTATCTTATTTGGGCACGCCATAGTAAGGTTGGGAATCGCCAATTCTTAGGGATTTGTGTAGCTCAATAGAGTGTGGAAGGGATTTTCACAAGCAAACTAATTGACGAAACGCACAATAAATTACTTTTGATGTCAGCTGAATCGGGAATATTCCAGCCTCCTTCAAAATAACGACGACTGCTTGCACTTAATTCACTTTTCGTTTCGTAGGAAGGAAGCAAACGATAGGCGATGGGATGAGCCAATCATCAATATAAAACCAATTAGTGAAAGTCAGGGTTGCAGAGATTGCATAATTGATTTTGCTATTGGTCATATTAATCACGAGGGAGGTATGTTAAAGATAATTCAAAGAGCTAAGATGATTTCATTTGCAAGGTTTTTTTTTTCTAAATCTCAGAACAAGGCTGGAGTTCCGAAATGTAATGCACACAAAAAGTATGCTTTAAACACACACACACACACACACACACACACACACACACACACACACAAAATAACGTAGTAGATTATGTATAAATAGCATAATGCGTAACATGTTTCAATGAAGAGTGATGTACGTACGCCATCTTTTGATGCTTACATAAATGATATCGTAACATTATGTTGTTACCTGACGTGTATCTTATAATCGACCTCTGTGTAGAGAACATTACATCTGAATGCGACGGATATACGTGCTATGGAGATGGCTCCGGATGCATTCCGGAACAACAGCTGTGTGATGGGATGGTGCAGTGTTACCATGGTGACGACGAGTTTTTCTGTGGTAAGGAATTCCGAGATCTGTATTGTAAAATATAACAGAGTCATAGTAATTATGGAATATTATTGAATTTGGACCGTCAGTATATAATCATGATTGAGATATGTATATCATGATTACAAGATTGGACAGGTTGATTGATTTTGAAGGTTGATTAATTTTGACAAAATCGAATAACTGTGATCTGAATTCTGCACTTCTGACCGAGAGTAGCAAGTCTAGTCGCTACGTTATGCTATCCAACCTTATAGTTGAGATGAAAGAATTGCGAAATCTTGAATTTGTGCATCTCATATTCTCAGCAGACGGCTAGATCTACAAATGCCTTGTTCTAGCTACCTTGTGCTCAAGAATTTTCCATTTATATCAGCCCTATATTCTTACCGCGTGCTCTTAATTTGGTCACGTTAGCAGAAGATTAAGGGATATTGATGATTTCGCTGGTATTCCTGGCGTAATTCCCATGCAGCCTAATATTAATCATTTCTCTGTTATGACAAGCTGTCAGGGATGCAACTACAACTCCCAAGATAGTTGAAATATACCCATTAGCGGCATTCCGATAATGCGAATTGAACCATCTAGCGGTGAGCGCCAGTGTAATTAGGTACTGTAAAAATGTCGATGTTAGCCGTTTCGGGTTCACTGCTTTATTTTATGCGATGTGGTCGTTAGTGGCTATAAAAAGTTAGAGTCCCTATAGGGCTCACACGGGTGAATAATTCCCCATAGAGACTTGTGTTAAAATTCAAATTTCAAAAAATTCTGTAAAATAGCTGGGAGAAATGAGGTGTTTCATCTCCACTAACCTGGATAAGTGAGCTATACCCTGTCATCCATCAAATTTCCAAGGCAGGTTCTTCGGCTCAAACTCAGTCCAACGGTCCGCAAAGCCAGACTACGAGTTCTTGTCACTCAAAAAATCACCTATTTTCCGTACACGCACCCAATGAAATATAGTCTCTTCAAATTCCATGAAAAAAGCTTTCATCTTCAAACTAAAATGCAGTTTGTAGAGGAATTCATACTCAATATCTGCAGCTATTCAGTTTTATGCCAAACTGCATTAATGATTTTTAATTGATTGTTTTTTTCATTTACTTTGGTATCTTTGGTACGAATTTGTGAAGGGGTCCGGGACATTCCATTTTATTTACAGGTGTGAGCCCTATAATGAAGGGATTTGCCGTCGATGATTGAGAATGGAGGATGATGAAGCTTTCATTAATAAAACACACATCTTGTCACTTGATCTTCTCTGTGTTCAGTAAAGATACATGTATCTAGCCACGATTTGAAGACAGAATTGATCCAACAGCACCACGAAGAAACAAATCTTTCCTCTTATATTGTGTTATCTTATAACGCGTTGAATATTGCTGAGACTGTTGAGACGTACAAAAACAAAGATACAAGATCATTCAGCCTCTAGGAATACTCTTTTATTACCACAGAAATGAAGGGGGGGGGAGTAAGGCAACTACACACACATAAAAAAATATTGAGAATAACTTAATTTATATAAATTCAGCTTTTGAAGATGTGATTCGATGAGACCGAGCGAATCTCAAACGTTCAGTGCGTAAAATGATACCGTCTCTAACCATTACAGCCATTACCATACTAAAGTCCTGTGGTAAAATACACATCTATAAATCTGTCAGTTTTGCGAACAGCTCTCCCACGCTTGGGTGCCGTCAGAGAACGTTTGTACGACAGATAATGTAATTATCATTATTATATCAAGAGTGGGGGAGCGACGAGTTTGCTTTCCGCCGCTACAATTACAAAGTGGAGGGTATTCAAGAAAATACTGATTGTACACTAGCGTACGGTTATTTGCAACTGTCGTGGATGGGAAAGCAAATAGGCTTAAGAAATTACTATTAGATGACAGGTTGACGGTTTTTTCGTCCGGGCGTCGAAGGAAAATACGACGACTTCTACTGAAGTTGAATCATATGCGCTATTGACCATTTATGTTTGTATAAATAGGAAACGTTCATTCTTGCACTTATTTTGAAACTAAAATAAAAAAACAATTAAAAATGAAAGTGAGGTAACCAAACAGTTTGCTCCCTGACAGCAAACTAGGCCACATGTTAACAAACAACTGTGATTTGTTATTAGTGAGATTGTCTAAAAGTCAGTGAGGGCCCATCAACAGCAACATTGTCTGCTTGCTATAGAGGTGTGAATGCTTCGACCATGCACGGTTTTGCAACGATGAAGCGCCGAGTCTCACGTTCTGAAAATCATCCTAATTGGTATTCCTGAAAACCTCAACCGAAAATTAAGGCCTACTATGCCACAGGAAGTACTGTGATAAAATTAAAAAGATTTGGCTGTCAAGCAACTGAGCAAGAGGTTCTGAGTTCGAACCTTGTAGCGGTACTTACTTTCTCGGACAAAATGTCTTTTTAGCGCAGTGTAATTCTTGAAACAGATTCACAGCTTGCCTGACATTGCTATGGATAAATGGCATCAGTTAGTTCTGCTGTAAAATCCGCACTTACACTCAAGAGGACTTCCTTGATAGTCAAGATCAAACCATGATTCCTGCTGTGGTTGTTTGTATCATTACGATGGTATCTTACATGAGCTCAACTCACGTAAATCTAGATGTCACTTTTCATGGTAAAATCTTGATAGTAGATAAAAAAGCGAAGTTTATGCCGTATACTAAAGACGAACTATCATGAACCTGTTGAACCTGTTGCAATGAAGATCGGAGAAGACTAGAGTTACGATCTAAGGTAGATAACGCAATTCCGCGAACCAGGAAGTGAACGGTGACGATACTAGTTATAGATAGGGCATGAGGCCCGGGTGTCTCATGTAAATGCTCGTTATTTCAGCTCTACCGGCGTTTGTTCTGTGAGAGCAGTGGCGGATCCAGGGGGGAGCGCACCGGGCGCCCCCTTTTATATTTTGTTAAGACAAAAGAAATGAAACAATTGGGGAGGGGTGCGTGTGCCCCCCCCCCCTTAATGTTGTAAAGGCGCCCCTCTTTACGGAATTCCTGGATCCGCCCCTGGCGAGCGTTCCTCTCAGTCATTTCCGAAACCAATTGAATAGTTACGCTCATTCGAAACATTGACCGCACTTCTTATTTAAAGGGATTCTTTTATAAATGCAATTCCGGTTGCTACACTGGATTAGGCCACGGATTTTTGGACAGTTTGTAGGTCAGCAATTAGAGTCCATTTATATAGTAGCAACTGAGCCCTTGTAGGAGAAGATGAAGACAGTGCTATCCGTACATCCACACTAGCACTAGAGACTCCATGACTGTGGACGGCATGGTTGTTTGATTTTAGGCTATACTCCATTCTTTAACTGTGAGAAAATCTAAAACCCGGTAAAAATACGGACTCTTCTCCTTTCCCTTTCTACACCTGCAGGGATCGATTTTTCCGGTGTGTGTAGAGGAACACCGCGCGTTTGCCCAGACGACCCACTTTCCTGTGTACAACCTGAGAATATCTGTGATGGTCATACGGACTGCTCATCCGGATCGGACGAGGTTGCGTGTGGTAAGTTCGTAAAGTAGATGCCTACGTGATAAGATCATGGATACGCTTTTCTTTCCTTCCATATCTTCAACTTGCAATGTCTTAAACTCACCATATCGTCCAAGTTCTTGCTTAATAATTATACAATAATCCTAATAATTATGTCTGAAATGCCCACCACGTCCGTGAGCACTGGTGTGTTTTATATTTATATTCTATTTTTGAGGAAATTGTTCTACAATCATCAATGCCTCGTTAGGGCTAACTTGTTTCCATGTTCCAGTTTTTCTGCTATTTCATGCGATTTTAACATTAATTTTACATCTTCTTTGTGGTCTTTTTTTTAATGTTAGGAAGACACAGCGCATTTTGCAGTGCATTCGTACCGTATAACAGGGACGGGAGAGTCATTTTCTTTCGAATTTGTCATTTGGGTGTCTTTGTGACGTCATGACGATGAATTGTAGAATAGAATGGTTGAAGGAAAGAAGTATGTGCTTTCAGAGTTCTGGTCGCGTCGGCATTTGTTTACTTTCCTTGATTCCTTGATTATTCATTATATTCTGCACCGACATGTAACAATTTCGTTACAGTGGAGTGCCACGTACTCCACGTTCAATATGCAAATAAGATGACGTCATGGTGTCGTCATCTCACCGCACGCTTACGGTTTACACTAGAAGCATGAAAAAAAACAGATGACTATTTTACAATTTAGTACCTGAAACCCTTAAAAAAATAGAAATAAAGTGAAAAGAAAAACAATAAGAAACTCATAATTTTCGAAGTTGCCACCCAGAGATTCTTCTTCATCAAAGCGTTTGAGGGTTTTTTTTTTTCCATTTTTTAGTATTGGAGTTATCAGATAATCAAAACCTTCTAGATTCAAGTAAGTTACGTTACCCATTTACTTGCGAGCACCATATATTCAAAATTCCTGGAGAATTATAATCTATGCAATTTTCCTGAGGAGCTTGTATACCTCCAATATCAAATCAAAACTGAAGTTCAGATAGCTGTTCAGATACACTATATTTTCATTCTTATGGAAATAGAAAAAAATAGGGGTGTTTTGCATAGAAAAAATATATGTTTGATAATGCAAGAAAGTGTTACAGGTATTCCCACTATATTCATATAGATTATGATTAGGCCTATAGACTGAAGTAAATAATTATCATCTAATATTTGCATTGTGATCTATCTAGTAATGCAGAATCGTTATGTATCGGGAAAGTCGTCGAAAATTGGGAACTAGGTTCAAACGTACGTCCAAAAAATAAGTACTAACTACAAAGTGAAAGCAATATTTCAGTTTTCATATTCGGATATGATTTGAGCTCATATCACACTTTTCAAATCAAAACAGATTAAAATCCACCCTCCATGATATGCTCTACTTAACTGCCCTTTGAGAGAGGGCGTGAAGGCAATCAAATTTGGTTCATTCCATTTCATCACGTCGCGCGTGACATCACATTCCGCGTAGCTGTGGGCAAAGTTCACGACAATTTACGGTCGGGTTCACACTTCAACGATTATTTAGCTTTTTGTAGGCTGATGGTAACTCATATTTCAAAGCAGTCATACAGTAATATCGTAATAATCTGCATTTATGCTGTTAAAGAGACAATTATCAAAACATAGTGTGTGCACCGCCAATGTAGCTCTGTTATGGAACGCTGATTTTAGACATGAAAGCCGTACAGATAACCAAAGGACCATTTAATTAATTTGGCTCGTCTCGAGGACGGTTTAAACGGCAAGCATTGTCCGATCGTGCATCGCATCAACTGCCATAACGTCGCCGCCGTGGACATCAGGCATCAGTTAATTACAGGCGTGGTCGTTCATTTCGGCCGGGTCATTTGGGACTAACACGAACGGAAAAGCTCCCCCCCCCCCCAGCTTCCTCCATCTAATATCCCAACCCAAAGTGCATAATACGGCGTTGGTCAGCTGGGAGTTAGGCCAGGAAATAGACAGGGTTCTCTATGACCAGGGACATGCAATATTGAAGCCTCGTGATCAGGTGATGGCGAAAACAATCTAATTCAACACAGCCCAAATTTTATTTACGCTGTAAGCTTCAGAGATGCCAACGCCAATTACGATATAAGTTGACGATGTTGGGTAGGTAAACGACATTGTTAATACCAGGAATTGTCGTTTTCTCCATTTTCCTCATTTCTCCTCTTCCACTACCCCTCTCCCTGTCCATCGCCCCCCCCCCTCCTCTCTCCCCTCAATCCTCCTCCCCCCCCCCCTTTACCATTCACTTAGTTTCCTTCTGCATTAGTCTAGTTTTAAACGTCTCATTTTCCTTTTCCTGTCGTCCTCTCTGGTCTTATCTATGCGTCCGTTTTCAAATGTATGTTCCTATATTTTGTATTGCACTGATTTGTTGTAAATTCTGTCGTATTTGAAGAGGTGTTTGATTATTGATATAAGATTGTATTTGAATTTAAGCGTATAATATGATCTACGCAACGTAGAATTCATATACAAAGAAACAAACACAAACACACACACGTACACGCACAATAACACACCGACGCACATTAGGAATATTCCAAATTCATTAACCCTTATCAAACGCAGCAGTTAGCAACACTAATGAGATGGCAATGCTTTAAGATAGCAAATTCTTCCGAAGCCTTTAGATTACATCGCTGTATTCATCTCCACATAATACTGCCCCTATTGGCTTGGGAATTCCCCGCCCTTCGTCTAGAACTCAAACACTGCTATACGCACAAAGAAAGTCAAGATAATTATATGCGTCAGTAGACGGCGGGTATATTTTCAATATTCATCTACTAGACGGTTCGTTCTCCATTGGCGAGTGGCCACAGTTTGGGTTCTTGTCCCGACCACTGAAATTTACTTGGAAAAGTAGCAATGCATTACAGAGTACTTTTTTCTAAAACAATTTATATAAAGTTTATAAGAATATACATACATAATCATATCTCTCAATATCTAGGCTTATACTAGTAATAATGATTATATTATATTTTTTACACCTCTGAGTTCTTCCTCATGAATTGTGACAGTAATCCTTTATATAATCTACTTTATATAATTATGATATATAATATATATGAATATATATATATATATATATATATATATATATATAGTGTCATTTACCTTGGACACACGGAGACCGCTACCGACGGTTTCACGTCCTTCTGCTGGACGATCTTCAGGCGGACTGGCTCCTAAGGCTGGCTATATATATATTGTAGTTGCTCCGCGTATTGGCAGTACTAGAAATAGCAATATAATGTCACAACAGAGGAATGTATTAAATGCCAATCTTCGTCAGGGATGACAGTGCGAAACTGTCATCCCTGACACTGTCATCCCTGACGAAGGGGGATGACCCCCGAAAATTCGGATTTTTAATTAAAATCAAGATTGGCATTTAATGCATTCCTCTGTTGTGATATTATATATATATATATATATATTATAAACAAGTACGTTAAGTAATACTAGTGATTAATCGTGGTCTCGGCACGTTCATTGCGCAGATGTGCAGTCCTGCCCCCTGGATTGTGAATGCCATTATTTCTCGGTGAGATGTAAATACGTTGAATGGAGCAAGGCCCAAGCGGCGCGCATCCCACCTGATACAAAGAAATTGTGAGTACAATAGCTGCATACTTATGCAGGGTCATTGCTGGCAGGCTTTGTTACGGACGCAGGAAGTTGCATTTTCTACGATACATTTCACGCACGTTACAACTTATCATTACATTTCATTATATATATCTATATCTATCTATCTATCTATGTTGGTAAGGTAGTCCAGGTGTTGGCAAGATAAAAAGATAAGTAACAAAACTGCGAAGAAATAAACCGTTGGTGAATACAGCATGAACTTTGTTGCAGTTTTGTTACTTATCTTTTTATCTATATATATGTATATATATACATATAAATAAATATATATATATATAGATGATATATATCTATGTATATACTTGCATAATACATAATTTATATAATAATTATAGTATATTCATATGGTATGAACGTGTCTCTCTGTGTTTGCGTGTATGTCACAAGGTTAAACTATTAGATTTGTGTGCATTCATTTCTGCGTAGAGCTGTCCTACTCGTCACAGCATAACAAAGACTTATTAGAAATGACACCTAAACATTAAATCTACATCAAATTTCTTAACTGAAAATTCATTGATTTTGACTTGCCATCTACGACAACATGACACTGCAATGTTTAATGCCGGCCGTACCATTATGTTTTTATGTTTTTTATATATATTACGTGGGCTTGCAGATGGATTCAGAAGCCCGACACTCAAACGCTGAACGTTTCCATGGAAACAGACCTATCCTCAGTTACTCACGTCAACTTGTCTCTCTACACGGATCTTAAAATCTTGTAAGAAAACAGTTGTCTCTTGAAAGACGTTTCGATAATTAGGTCTTCAAAACGAAGAGTGATCTTTTGGGTGTATTCTCTCTCTCTCTCTCTCTCTCTCTCTCCCTCTCGCTCTCTCTCTCTCTCTCTCTCTCTCTCTCTCTCTCTCTCTCAAAATAAGTGCAACATTGAAGAAACATTTCGAAGTGGGCAAAGTGTCAATAATGGAAGGATAATCACTCCAGAAGTAGTATAAGGTTTCCGCAAGTGATAAAATGTAGTAAGCCAGTTCGGTTTTCCGCTTTGCGAATGAGCAGGGAAAAGGGTCATTTGTACCAAGAATATATTCACTATTCAGATAAGCATCTGTGATGTAATGATAATTCATGACAAGTAATCTTAATGTTGCATGCCAGCAGATCCACCTTTTAAACAGCAAATGTTATGCCCTTTGCCCACACTCATGATTCGTTCAAAAATTATGCAGTCATATTTAAGTTTGTTTAATTGTGTATTATATGCTTAGTAAATATCTACATTATACCAGTTTTTTTTTTGTTAAATTATGCTGCATTTGTGATATGTTTCATATCTGTAATAATTCTGCAATAATTAAAAGAATCATTAAAGTGAAGTGACTTGAAGAAATTGAACTGTATCTTTGAAACTGATTGTAATATATTGCATGATTCGAACCCGGAACCTCCTGAAAAAAACAGAAATATCTTTCTTTGTCATTTCTAAAATATATAGGGCTAATTACTCCATAATTGTCATGAAATTTACTGTTGTGTATCATGACCGTGAAGCCCACTTACTTAGCAACTTCCACTATCTGATACTTTGAAATCTCTAACCTACTCTATAGGTTACAGCACCTTCTAAAATATTCCCTCCATCTCATCAATTTTCTAGAACAATTCGATCATTCCCATTTACGTGGATAAAAGCCGGTACGTTTCATGATCTCCACCGTCTGATCTATCTGTAAGTATCGCATCGGAATGTCTATTCATTCATTCATTCATTCATTCATTCATTCATTCATTCATTTTCATTCTCATTTTTCTTCCAACAAAGCATATCACAGAGTAAATCATGAATTACATCACAAGCATAATATATACATTAAAAGTTATGTTTATATAGAGGGGGAAAGAGAACTGAGAGGTCCACTTAAAAACAATGCTTCTAGATTGTGAAACACTCGAGAGTTTCTTCAGAAATACTTACTGTAATTACAAATACATAACAAAAAATACCTATACTACGCCTATACCACCCCCTCCTCCCTTCATAAAAAGGGAAGAAAGACATCGAACTTAAACTCATAATTTTGGTCAATTTCGACAGCCAGACTGTAATGTTATTTAGACTCTGTATCAGTTATGAGGATTGTGTTGATAGATTCGCATTCAATAAATTCCCGTGTGCGTTTCTTTAAATACCATTTTGTCCAATTACGTTGTGTATGGTTTGCGTGAAAAAAAAGGGGGGGGGAGTAAGTTGTGTTTTGTGTGTGTAGAAGTTGAGCATATATAATGGAAACAAACTGTTTTGACATGCTTGATATCTGAATTTAAATAAAAATGAGAAGACTGTTTATATCATCATGAAATACAAAGGGTCAGGCATAAAATGAAAATTGATCCATGTGTGATTTAAATGAATTTCATCATTTTAACCATTTTCCTGCTGGTCGTTGTTCTTTTCCATCTCTCTCTCTCTCTCTCTCTCTTTCAGGGATTTCACAGGAAATGATATAAAACATTTACAAGCGGGTATTTTCCAAGGGCTTCGAAGTCTGGAGTACATGTGAGTAGATTCAAGACACTTTTTATCAAAAAACTCAAAGAAGTTGTTGGTTAGCATGATATCGGCATGTGTGTTTTATGTGTGTAAAAAATAAAGCAGACGTTTTTTTCAGTCTGATCATGTTCATCAAGGTGAAAGTTTGTAGTGATTTCATTGTGGAAGCAATTTTTAAATCAAACGGAATTCGATTACAAACATTAAAAAAAGGTGTGTGGTTGCGTCCTACTTTGCAAGCATATAGCTCTAACACCAATATTCAAGATAACACAAAAATTGTGCATTCCCAACTATGTGACATCATGAACAATACAACACATTTTTATATCTTTTTTTGAGAGTAACCTGTAACAACGAAATATGAACCTATGCTCTCATTGGTGTACATCCTTGCTTATTTGACAAATTTTCTGCATTAATTATGTCAACATAATCGGTTTCAAATGAAATATGAGATTCAATGTCTTACAAAAGCAAAAAAAAAAAAGTCATGCATTTAAAGGTATATATAATTGCTTAAACATAGGCCCTGATTATGACATGAAATCGATTTTTTCAATGTAATTTGTATGCATTTAAAATAATGATGTGTAAGATATGCATACGAGACTGATATCGTTTGTTAATACGTTCATTCAATTTTAAGGTTCCTATACAAAAACAATATCGAAGTCATCGAACCTGGTGCTTTCCAGGGTCTGGATGCCATCTATATGCTGTAAGTGCTCTCTCTCTCTCTCTCTCTCTCTGTTTATATGATATGCTTTTAAAGCATTGATTATATATATATATATATATATATATATATATATATATACATATTTACTGAAAGAAATTGGACTGAGGCGGACGCTGCTCTCGATCTGGAGTCTCCTTTTTAATCAGTCGAGCTTTCGGCCTGTCTAGGCCTTCATCAGGATGCTACCCACAATGAGGCACCGCGTACGTTTGGGAAGGGAATTATCTCTCGCAAATATGTTTTAATTGTATACCATTTTTGGTCTATATATTTTGTACTCGTATATTTCAAGTTGAGAAAGTCTTGAAACTGTAATGATTGTTGTTTTTAATGTGGAGATAAATGAAATGAAAATTATATATATATATATATATATATATATATACATATATATACATATATATTATATATATCAGGGCTCCACACTAACTTTTTTGTTTGGTGTCCTGATGGGGCCAACGAAATCCTCAATTTCAAATTTTTGGTGGCCCGAGAGAAAAATTTGGTGGCCCGAAAAAAAAAACAATAAAAAACATTAAAAGTCCTGTTTTTTAATGAGTCAAATATTTAAGTTTTATTATAGTAAGAATTGGAAGCTGGACATATCTACTAACAAATGAACCTCGACAAACTCGCAACACTCACTCTCAGGCACTCGTTCAGTCCTTTTCATCCATCCTTTAATCAAATTTACCTGCTAATTATCGGCGCAAAAAGCTGCGAATTGTTTATTGACATACTTTTCGAAAAATTTTGGTGGCCCGAGGCGGGCCACCAAATTTGCCCTTTTTTGAAATTTGGTGGCCCGACTTTCATTTTTGGTGGCCTCGGGCCACCGGTCCACCGTTAGTGTCGAGCCCTGTACAAACATATACATATATATTGCATAAAATAAATGCATATATTCATTTCATACATATATAAATAAAAAGTAACATATTATACAAGTTTTCTTTAGGAGCAGAAAGATTGTCTTAGCCTTTTTTGTTCTTAGAGTGCAGCCGTTTGGCGCAAAAATTATTCAGCTAGAGAACATAATGATAGATCAGTGCAATTTAAACTCGTTGGGCGCAAAGGTTCCAGGAAAAAGTCTAACAGCATCCTTTTACAACTTAAGGGTTTTGAAAGTGTTTTTCCGAAATTATGCCAGTTCGTTACTATCACCATGTCTGAAGGAGAAAGCCCAAACTCACCCCACCATTGTGTAAGTCCTTTAATCCATTTTGTAGTTATCAGGTGTGTTTAGTTTTCTACGTGTATTTTCTTCTTCACTGTTTTAGGCTTATGCAACATAATGCTCTTACCAGTCTGAGGAGAGGAGGTTTTGCTGGACTTCAAAGCCTAAAAACGATGTCAGTATCTTGGCTGCTGCAGTTATCTATATTGCTTCTTTCACTCTTATTACTATCATTATTCCGATCCTACATTGCTCCCCTAACAATGTACGCGTATAATTATTAGCATACTAATTGCTTGATATTGAGTTAATTGCACAAAAGATGCCACTAAATGTCAGATATCCATTATCATCCTAATGAATACATTGTAATTCCGTGGTCATTTTCATAGCTTTTACTGTTTACAGTTTATTCTTCTTTGATATTTGCAACTTTACTGCCGTGGCGCAAGTCCACTTTCATTTTTTTTTTCCAAAGGGAGAGCGTTTATTGCAGCAGCAAAACAAGGATCATAAAATGTTTGGTCACAGGTATGTATCAATATTTCCCCGATTGTTATACGTTATGTCAGTGTTTTTTTTTCTGCTGAAATCTTAAGTGAAAAGAGTTAAATTAACATTATAGTCGGGCGCAGTGGTACAAAGATTTTTGTCATTTTCGCATTAATTTAGAAATGTGTTTCATTTGTTCTATCTTTTCAATTTTACTCACCAGAGGATTAGAGTCCAATCGGATCGATTCGATTGAAGTCGGAGCTTTCGAACACTTGGACAATTTGACATACTTGTAAGTAGTACGTTTTAAAAATGCGTATAAAAGTTCGGAACTCAAAGACAAGGCCCAAAACCCAGGTTTAAATATGGAATAGTTGTATGTACTTTTTATGAACAGAATTTTATTGATTGCAGTTTGATTTTTAGTGGGGTTTTTTTATGTCATAGCAAGTGGTCCAATTGAATTATAGTAGGCTTAGCTCCCAGAGCATAGTCTAATATGCAGATGAAAGGTTCCCATGCATGCATGGTTGTTTAAGGAGTAATTGTCGACTACGATTGACGACTCTTCAATCATCCCAAAATTGCAAATCTCCTCTTGTCAGAAACGTAAAAGAAATGAAACATATTCGACTTCTATCGATGAGCGATATTAATAATTGAACATTTCATCGAATGGATTATTGCTTTGACATCTCCTTAAAGATATATTATCTTGAGAAAACAAAACAAGAAGCTGAAAAGATTTCAAGCAAAGAGGGTCCAGTAGGCCTACTTTGTAAAAGTTTGTCATCGTGACGATGTAATTAATGTTTCATTCTGGACAGGAACCTGGAATCGAACCTGATTTCTTCAGTGAGTCCCGGGATGTTTACAGGATTGCAGCGACTGGAATCTTTGTAAGTGTTTGGGTCAGAGTGCTCTATACAGTGGACTCCTGTTATAACGAAGGCCTCGTGACCGGCACTTTTCTTTCGTTATATCGAAATTTCGTTACAACCGAACAGATAAACAACAAAAACTATAGGATGGATAATGTTGGGCTCTGAATTTTTACTTCGTTGTAACCGGAATTTCGTTATAACCATGTGTCGTTAAACTGGAGTGCACAATATTTGTTAATTTCATGGGGGGTGGGTGGGGGGAGGGTGTGTACCAATATACAAAATTGTCGTGTGTGTATGATTTATGTTATGTGCACAGTCT
This sequence comes from Diadema antillarum, assembly GCF_040938485.1. Lineage (NCBI taxonomy): Eukaryota > Metazoa > Echinodermata > Echinoidea > Diadematoida > Diadematidae > Diadema > Diadema antillarum. Next base: position 45,231 of record NW_027271926.1, on the reverse strand, counting down.
AACAACTTGCAAAATTATTGCAAAATATCCCCGGGTACATGCACACCCACTCACCATAAATAGTTGACAGTACAATGATGTAGTAAGCACCCATCCAGTATAAGTGAAAATTGTTCTGTGTCTTACCCTGCACTAAATACCTACGGGAGGATAATCACACCTGCCTTTGATAAGTTTTTCTTTACACTTTTCTTTTTTAACATAAATTCGTCTCGCTATACATTAAAAAAAAATCTGATTGTTATTATGGTATGAATTAGTGTGTTGTTTTAGTAAGTAATTATTATCACTCACCCTTTCATATTCATTTCTTTATTTTATACCTGTTGTATGTCTGTACTTTGCAGACATCTGGGATTGAATAAAATTGCATCTATTCGAAATTCAACATTCATACATCTGGAGAGCCTAAACTACCTGTGAGTAAACAAGTTTGCCTCTCTCTCTCGTCCTCTCTCTCTTTCACCATCACTTTCTCTCCGTTTCTCGTTCGATTCTCTTCTCTCTCCCTCTCTCTCGCTTTTTTCTCTCTCTCCCTTTCAATCCCTTACACACACACACACACACACACACACGCTCTCTCTCTCTCCCTCTTTCTCTCAGTCACGGTCTTCATGTTCTTCCCTGAACACTGCATCAATAGCTACGTTCAGAAGGTGATCCTTGACTTCGAGGATAAGCTAACTTTGAGAAGAAACTCTATGGGGCGCCGGGTGTTGCAAGGTCCATTTCATGACGAAATGACTGGTTTCGTCATGAAATCGACCGTGCGACACTTGGCGCCCCATATCTAGTGCTTATCCTCGAAGTTAGCTTATCTTCGAGGTTAAGGATCACAGTCTGGACGTAACTTTTATGAACTTGTCCCTATGTATAAGTTATAAACTGCGACCTGCAAAAATAAGTAATTTCGACCAATTCAACCTATCGTCGTAACCTAACTTAATAATATGAATCTGTCTTTCCTTGTAAACTGCAGAATGTAAACTATGTTGTTTTGCCACATATTTGATTTTGTTTGAAGCGATCTCTACGGAAACCCATTGGTTCTCATAACTGACTACGCCTTTCTGGGCCTGATGAATCTGGAAACCTTGTGAGTATACGCACATATTATTTGGAATGGAATTTGTGTGTGTGTGTGTGTGTAAATACCACTCCATGACCTGCATTGTTTTTTAAAAACAGAGTGAAATTACGTAAGCAAAATGGTAAAGAGAATGGTTAAAAAATACCATACACACTGTAATAACATGATAGAATCACATGTTTTCACAGAACAGTGTTATGGCATGATGGAGAAATTTCGCACAACGGTATGAATTCTCTTGTTCTACATTCGTAAAGGAACAATCTTGTCGAGACCAAAAAATTAAAAAAAAATAATCTACTGCACATCCAGCCCTAAATCTCTCTGGGCGGACAAAATGGTGTCAAGAATTGTATTGTGTAGTCGTGCTTTCATTTAAGTCTATGTTTGCCCCTTTTTGTCTGTTTCTTTTCCCTCCTTTCATCATTATTTTCTCAAGAATTATTTCTGAAGTGAAGCTGATGACAGTCGAAGAGAAGATGGCAGACGGTGTCCCAAACCTTCTTCAATTGTAAGTGAAATGTCAGTGCTTTGAAAAAAAACCAATCTTTGTATCTTCCTCTATTCGGCATGATTATGGTGATCACTTTGGTCTGAATAAGAGGTTTTCGTCATGATTTTATTATCCTCAACCTCTTTAAATCACATTTGTATGATGCAGCTCTTTGCTTTTCATCCCCCCCCCCCACCACACCCACCGGCCTTGGAAGCGGCAAGTATATAGATATCTACGTGAGATGTGAAAACACATGATAATATGCACAACATATAACTATACAAAGAATGATTCAATTATTCAAAAATTCTCATCCGTTTAGTGGGAACATTTTCTATTAGGATGAGAACATAATAGTATCCTCTTTGAAACTGTTAGAAAGCTCAAAAGAAACCGTACTGAGTGTCTGTTACAACTATTTGTACTAACCCAAATGGCATATTAAGTGAAGGAGCTATACGTTGACAGTTTGCTATAATATTATTACAACATTGTAGCATATAATAAAAAAAAAATAATAGCATCATTTTGCAATCAATGTCTTCTGTCAACTTCTTTCCCCCTTATTTTTTTTTTCAAAAACCAATGAGGATTGTAAGCCTATTAGAACCTGTTGATTCATTTTGTAAATGGGGACCCTATAACTTCAATTGTTTCAGAGTGTTCAGAGTGTATTTCGTCATCTCATGCCATCCCCATCCCTTTCCGCGCCTTCCAAAAACGCCAACATTCGATTGTTTACTGAAATGTAGGTTTTGACACAGTTTGGTGGTAAGGTTTTAATATAATGATGAAGCAGGTTCATGAAGACTGATGTTATGTTTTCTTCATTTACAGAACGGCCGACGAGCCATCACTCTGCTGTCTATTCAAACCGGCAGATACATGCAACACGCCACCTAATCCCTTCGCGACTTGTGAAGGGATGCTTCGAAACACTCTCCTGCGCACGTGCCTCTGGATTCTTGGTCTCGGCGCTTTGGTGGGAAATCTCTTGGTGCTGGCTTGGCGCATCTCCGAGAGAAATACCGACCGGAAACATAAGGCCCAAGTGATCTTAATCTCTCAGCTAGCTATCTCTGACCTGCTAATGGGTGTGTATATGATTTTCATCGGTGGTGCCGACTCGTACTACGGGAAAGATTATTTCTTGCATTCGTCTGAATGGCGTGAGAGTTTCGCTTGCAAACTCGCCGGCTTCGTTGCCATGACTTCAAGCGAGGCGTCCGTCTTTCTGCTCGTCCTGATCAGCCTGGATCGCTTTATCTGCATTGTGTTCCCGTTCGGCGCGTTCCATTTCCGCACTAAGTCGACGCGGGTCGCTGTCGCCGTTGCTTGGATAACAGCCGTGGCCGTCAGCATCGTTCCCATAATAGTCAGCCGCAGAGTTAGCGGTTTCTATGGCTACTCTGATGTCTGCATTGGGTTGCCACTGGTTACCCCGGCAACTGGTTACCAAGGAGTTTGGACCGTATCGGACGATGGGCTGACCGAGGTCCTGTCATTTGTTCCGACGGGGCGTTCTGGATGGGCGTACTCCACCGCCATATTCATCGTGCTCAACATGATTTGTTTCCTGATCATCCTAGTCTGTTACGTGGCAATATTTGTGTCGGCGCGCAAGGCGTCGTCATCGTCCGGTCGCAAAACGGAGCGGCGAGACGAAATCAAAATGGCGGCAAAGATGGCCATCATTGTCGGCACCGACTTCTGCTGCTGGATGCCCATCACCATCATGGGCATCGTCTCCCAGACTGGCGCGGCCGTCGTCCCGGTCAAGATGTACGTCTGGACCATCATTTTCATCCTCCCCATCAACTCTTTCTTGAACCCCTACCTCTACACCATTTCCACCATCGTACAGCAGAGATTAAATGAGAGCACCAGCAGTCAAATCACTGGCACCCATCGCTTATCCAACACATCACGTGACGGCACCGCCTCTTCCGGTAGCGGCTATACGTCACTCACAAGGAAGTCACCAAAGTCATCCACTGATGCTTGAATGAGAACAGGCTTACTTTCAAAACTTGAGACAAAGGGTACAGTACCCTCCCGTTATAACGAACACGGTTATAACAAAATTCCGGTTACAACGAAATGAAAATTCAGGCTGCAACAATATCCGCTCTCTGTATTTTATTGTTTATTTGTTCGGTTACAAGGAAATTTCGATATAACGAAAGAAAACGGCCGGTTCCGAGAACTTCGTTATAACGGCAGTCCACTGTATGCATTTAAGTTACGCCAAATATTTGAGATACAGTGTTTTGCTTTAATCTTGAACTGGACATAGTTTCCTCCTCTAGGCTCCTTAACCTAGTCTTGTTGAGCATAATCAAACATTACGAGTATGTTACTTGTATTGAGTACTTTAGAGACCAACGACTCCGATAGTTACACCGCTGAACGTGAGCACTCGCTACGTTTATTATAAGGTTTTCAAAAGATCCATCAGTTGCCATTATTAGTAAAGTGATCCTCTGAACTTTGCCACACATGGTGCTATTTACACAGCTAAAATATAATGCCTTGTCATTAGTACATCGTACTCCAAGAATCTGAGATTACCCACATGCATTGACCTATAGGCTACAATGAAATATCTGAAAAATCAACCACAATTAGTTTAAACTTAAGTTACTTCAAAATAAGAGTTATTGACGTATTAGAACTGCTCTGTCTTCCTTGGAATCCAAGTTTTGAGCAGAAACTCTTTCCTCATTGAGAGTTATAATGTAAATCCAGATGTAATGACGTTGAACTGATGACTGAGTTAATTACGGATAGTTTTACACTTTCAAAGAACAAGTTACGCTCTAGTTTGCACTTTTTCCTCTTGCCAAGTGAGAGTTTAGCAATGTTGTGTGGATCACATTTTTATTTTGTTCAAATGTACTGAGTGATGAGTTGTGTGTACCAAAGTGGTTTATGTACAGTGCAAGATTGGCACTGAATCTGAGGGTATTTACTTATATTTATTTCTAGTTCCGTATTGACAGGCCTTCCACATGCAAATAATAATGATGCGATGATTTACAGAACACCATATCAAAAAGTCTATAAAAGACATTAACGTTTTATATACAGATACTAACACGTCTTTTTGATGACTTCTTGGCTGATTGTGTAAACCTACCTCTCCGTACACTTTTTTGTTTTGTTTTGATATTGTGGAGAGTCATTAGCAGGTATTGTGTTAGCGTAAATCTGTCTTGTGAATGCTGCTTTTCCAAACGTTTTGAATCTGCACTTATTGTTCAACCATGTACAAATTAGGATAGCAGCTGTGAGTACATGTATTAATGTTTGACTTTATCTATGCCGTGACTTATAAACTACAAAAACATTTCATGTGTAATGAAACCGATACGTGATGCAGTACTGCTTGGTAATTTTACATGACATAGACTCTTATATATTTAGCGAGCGAAACTGGAAAAAGATTTCTGATATCAGTAGCCTACCGGTATTTAAGTTTCGGGTCGTGTTTCTCCTACACTTCATGCATGGCCAGTGCACTGATTAGAAGTTGAAGGGACTTAAAGGATGACGACACAATATCAATCTCATCATTCAAAAATGATATCGTGAGGGGCGTATTTTTTTTTATGTGTATTCATTCATCTATTCTGTTTTCTTCAAAAGCAGGGTAGTTCCATTTAGAGCCAAAATGGTCTGCTTTACAAGGGCACCCTGCTAAAAAAGATATTGCGATGTGCACTTCAAAGTACGCACAGCCAAACACAAAACGAGGCTGCATTTAAGATTGATTTAAACAGCCGATTTGAGAAAGCATAAAAACAAACGAAAAAGAAACAAAAATAATGGTACTTAACTACTATAGTGCAGTGGGTGTAATGTTATACCATTTAATTTTTCTTGAATGTCTGCAATGAACAGGCTGATTGAATGAATGATATGGTTTACGCGTTTAATAATTTACTTTGCAGCATAGTGAGAATGAACATTATATTCAGTTCTTTATAGGTTGAGGTATGTATAATTAGTGAGAACAATAGAGAATAAAGGGACCTTTTTTCTGTCACGTGGGTGACTATGTATGGTGTAGCTAAATTGTGTAACAATTTGTACTCCCTAACACAATCACGACAATGATAGGTAATTGTATTCTTTGTTCAGTTGACAGTCATTTGAAAACATGAATAAGAGCTTGTGCTGACAGAACATAATTTAATACCATGCGAGTAAACTTGTTTGGGCATCTTTGCAATGTGGTTAAATTTGTCTTTGGTAAAGACCCCATACATGCTAACTCAATAAGACATCCATATCTTCTTACTACTCTCCTTCTCTTTTCTCTTCCAAACATTTACGATATCAAACCACGTCGTATTATTTGATATGGACCGGTAGCCATTGGTATAGCAGAAGAAATTAAGTAGTTGTATTTCGAAATCGTATAACAAGGATGGAATGCGCTGTTCCCTAAAAGTTTTACAAGCAAAATAATTTTCGAGCCATCTCTCTTCTTATATACTTCCTTGAATAGGTCCAATATCGTGAAGTGCAAAATAAAGTCATGGATGGAATGGACTAGGAAAGTAATTCTGTAAAAAGGTGTATGCAAACCCAGAGTGAGTACTTAAGTGCATAAATGTAAACAGACGTTGAAATACAGTCGATATACAGATATAATATTGTATTGCATCCGTACCGTTCTACTTTATTGAACTTTCTCTAGCGATGCTTATTCATTATTAATTTGGTCAAACAGTAAAGTATTGTACTAATTTACCGTATATAAAACCAAAGTACCATGGATGAAACGGTTCACAAAATATGGTTTAGCAAACAATTATTGTCTAAACTCAAATCTCTGAGCAACTTTAGTATACAGAAACTATAACAGAAATCTAAATGTAACATTTATATTGTATTGCATAAAATGTATTGCAGTATTGATAAAGCACTGTAGATGTACATTGTATAGAAGCAGGGTAGCACTGTTGCACTTTAATTGTGATGTGATCTTTCTAGGTTATGTCATCGGCTGACGTAAACTTTGGTTTCTTCTGCTGATAACACTGTGGTGTATTTGTTATACTTATTCGTTTATAAATCAGTTGATATATGTCACGTATTCAGAAAAAAAGTGTGTCAGTATTAAACTGTTGTTTGTTTCATCTTTATACACAATAATGATTAATCATTTCCTTGTGTGCAGCGCAGTATAACTGTGAAAATTTCTCGGCGGATTTTGTCCACGTTTTGTACAGAGGGGCATCATCATCAGGAATTGACGGGAGTGTCTATCATAAAGTTTGGTTTACAGAATGATGTATATGCTTCGCCCGATGTTTGTTTGTTTGTTTGGTTTTTTTTTTTTTTTTTTTTTTTTTGGGGGGGGGGCAAAGACCACCACGATTGTGTGCTATGCCAACCCATATTTCTTGATGGATAAATAGAAAGTTATGATAATCATCACAAAAAATAACTATCATGGGTCTGCATCACTGTGAAATTAAGACCTGTGTTGTTTTTTTGTAATATACTGCCCCCAGTGTTCTGCTTTTTATAGGTAATTTTGTTGAAATTTTGTACTTGGGAGGGTCATGGCCATCGAGTCTAGGTTAGCTCTTTTCATTTTTGTAATGTAAGCATCCATGAGTCAACTTGAACCTGAATTTATACGTAAATAGCTCCAGCACACTTTGAAATATACGGCTATACCAAGGAGTCGCAGACATTGTATGGATAACCCCGAGCGACCGTGTGATAGTGTGTTGACTTCATTTCCGTTTCCCCTCAGGAACAGGCAGTTGTCTGTGTTAAAGCCCCGATGTCAGTGAATGTACAGGAAAGATATTCTGACACCAACTGAGTGGGCATATCTTGCTCTTGATTAACCCACTACCCAAGGGAAGATGTATTGATCAAAACCGATAACTTGGATGTGCAATGTCAAAAAAGATGTGTCTATTTTAATCATTATCTTAGCAATACAAGAACTTTAATATGTGTAAATTGTCCTTGTTCTAAATGGTTTGATCTTCGATTTTAAAGGAACGACATCATAGTTATTCGTTTTCACGTTATTTTACCATCTGTAAATTGATATCGGCTAATGACAATTATGATATATGATTTTGATTAGGGAGGAGTTTGAAACTGAAAAAAAAAAAGATTTGAACGTACTCTTTATTCGGAACGGTACTCGACTTGATATAGACTAAGTAAGACTTATGTATAGTTTTATTAAGTATATTATTCATTTATTCTTTATATCAGAGGCTTGCGTTAGGAAAATGCGAGAAATTGTAAACACACCCAAACATACACACACGCACACACTCATCCCATTTAATATCAGAGAGAGAGGGGGGGGGGATCGCAAGTTCCTGAAGGAGGAGAGGTGGGAGGGAGGGGGGGTGCGAGAACGGAAAGTTACATGGGTGGAGAGACACAGATTGACATAAATAGAGAGATTCCTTACCAAAGGCAGGTAGGCCTCCCTGGAACAATCACAGGTAAACAATCAGGGATTTCGACCTCATGTGGGTGACGTAATTGATTGGTCTATTGACTACCGATATATCCATGCGTATTGTCGAATTGATCATTACGTAACAAACTATATATACTCCGCACGTTTTCCTTCACCAGTACGCGTGCACAGTAAAACGTAGTTCCACGCACCCTTTAATAATCCGGTAGCTCGATCTCTGACAATTCACGCAGGTAAGGCAGCTATACATGTGTCTAAAGAACACAATATCGTGACTCAAACGTACGGTGCAGCTCACATACAGCACGACCGTTCATTGCAGTATGAAAAGTTAACACGCTGCTTTACTTCCACAACACTCTGAACACAAAGTTTTGCAGAGACTATTATAAACCGCTTTATCGAGGAAACCCCCGAAAAGCTCTTGGAACCTGCGATGTCTCGTGCAAGGTTCCTACTCCAGTCACTCACATACACACGGAAGGGTCCTGGAAGAAATCTTCTCGAGTGTAGACCAACGAACAAAGTCGTCGGATCAACATCCAGATTCATTCCATCCAAGTTCATTTCAACAGCAGTATCAAGAAGTAAGTGTGAATGATATTAATATAGCCATAATTATATTAATTTATGTACACTCCTCTTTACGACAACATTGCCTAATTGTTGGCATTTACAGCAGGGTAATCCATTTTAAAGGCTATATGTTAAAGTAGGGATCACTTAATAACTTTAGGTCACTAAAATGCAATAATGTGTAAATCTTTGGGAATGTCTCGTACAGCAGATTGTGATCTCTCACTACTGTTGTAGAAACCTTGGGGGCGTATAGCTACTTATCCTTAAAGTTCAAAGAGGAGGCAATAAATCTTGACCTAACATTATCTATATCGTTCATGTGCGTGATCACCATCGACCGTTCATTGCATGCACGGTTTATTATCTTCGACCTACAAATGCATATCTACGTGTCGTATATAGCAGTATATCACCAGGTATCACAAACCTGCGTGCCACGAGAACATGATCATCGTGTTTCAATTATACAAAAGGTTATACGATATTTCGAGGGAACAATAATGTTACGGGTATTCATTGTTTAGTTTTTACACACACACAATCACATGATATATCTATTATATAATCATTATTATATATGTATGTTATGTATATGATAATAGTTATTATTATTAATATACATATATATATGTGGAACATGCATGTGAACATGCATGTGTGAAATGAAATGAAAAGTGAAAAAAAAAAAAAAAAAAAAACCCACAGAAACATATATACATATATAAAAAGTATTATCATTAAGTATATATATATATATATATATATCATGTTTCCCATTATACCAAAAGCAATTGAATAGGCATATTAATATATGCTAGTAGGCCCTACACTTGTTATAATAATAAAGGCTATAAGGCTAATTTCTTTATGATTTTCTATGCATCATTAATTTTTACATCATTATGAAAACATAGTTATTATAACATGTCACGGGGCGTTGTTGCTGAACCACCCTACAAATCAAAGGCTTCTTTGCTTATAGAGTTTACAAAATAGGCGAAACTTAATGTTTTTTCAGTTCAATAATCACTTGACTTATTGCCCTGAATTTTGAAAAAATATTTACTACACGTGAATAAAAATGGTTTATAACGATATAGACGGAGTCGTTGCAAATACAGTGGATACACTGATTAATGTAATCGCAACAGCCAGTTGATTGCTTGGACAATAATAATATGGACTGTCAAAATCTCCGTCCCTGGGTCCTGGCTCCATACGTTAACCGCATGTACCCCGTTGGGCGAAGTCCACTCGATCTCTTTGTATAGACTCTATATAATGGTCCCATTTGGTTGAGGTTAATTACTATGAGGGGCATACACTCATAACACTATCTGTACAATAAAATTGCTCACTTTGATAGCTCGTGTCCAGAATGTCATTAATTTCATTAAAAGGGAGAGAGAAAAAAAAAACCTGCCGAACAGAGCAAAAATGATCAAAATCGGATAAGAAATAAGGAAGTCATGACATTCTAAAATGTCAAATGTTATCATTTTTTTAGGAAAACACTTCTTGACCAGTCCGAAAATATTCGAATTAGCAAGATGATGATGTCTTGCTTTTACAACTATATGGAATTATAAATGACAACATTCTCATAGTTCAGTTGCATGATTATATAACTTGCATTACACCAAAAAGAAAAAAATAACAAATGTTAACTCTAATATAGGTTTTTCCGCCCGCCCAATTTCATCAGATTTGCATTCAAATTAATGAAAAAGCTGTTCAAATTCCACCGATTTTGGTCACTGCTCTACTCTCATGGTTCATTTTCATTCTTTGAGTATTCAATTTCATTTCATGTCATTCCTTTTAAATTTTAGTTCATTCAATTTAGAGAGAAATTTATTCAATTTAACAACTCAAAGTTGGCATTCAATTTCACGCCAGCTGGATAGACGTTCAAATTCGCGCCAAATTCCAGTTTCGATTTCATTTACAGGAACACAACTGCGCACTTTGAACGTTCGAATTAAAATCAACATACACAACTTCTACGGGCCTTTTTTTTTACTGTCATATTGGATAATGCAATTTAATTTTCATTTCAAAGTCTCATTTAATCACCTTAATTGTATTGTATGTATTTCTTTCATGTCAACCTTTCTTTCGCTTTCAATTCATCCCTAACAGTATAATGGATGTAACATTTAGGAAATAGCCATATTCCAGAATATCTTAGGAGTCCTATATACGTCCAAATCCATATTGATCCATTCTGATTCCATTCCATAGTTCCCCATGTTCATACCATAAGTTGCTGCAACCGGATCAGCTGTATACCAGATAAACCTATTTTCCCAAAGGGTTGTATCACCAGTTTTGCTGGTTGTCAAGGTCATGCTTAATCCGCTAATTCTGTCCGTATTCGAGATGTTCACGCATACTATGTAATGTAGCAGCGGCTAAAATCGGCCCTGAAGTATGTGTTTGAAAAAGGGGTTATACGAGTTATTAGTTAGATGAGTAGAAAATCACAATCAGGGTATATTAAGTTTCCACATTCAAACAGCTGAGTAACTACAAGGAATAAAAGCAAGCGACTAAAATGGCTGCTCGTAATTTCTAATTGCTTGCCTTATCGTGAATTCGAATACCTTAACGCTCTCCACGGCGGTGCTGATGCGAATTTGAATGCGTTGCACTTGCATTTTTAATTTGAATGCCTTTTTTACACCTCTGTGTGAGCAACTCATGAAATCACATGCTGATGAAATTATATTGAATGAACTAGTTGCCTTTTTAAATGTCGATCTCGCTGTTCATTCAAATTCACTCGAACTTGAATGACTGCATCGTTAAAATGCAAATCTGATGAAATTTGCCGGGAAAACCTATATTATCATGGGAGGGGAACATGTTTTTACCTGCATTGTTATAACTAGAAATGACATTTTTAACGAATTTCATATATTATAACATAGGCCCTACATGAAAAATTGTGAGAGCATGACAGCTCGCTTATTTGAATATTCATAAGGACTGATGAAGAAATGTTTTTTAAAAAAAATGTAAAATTTCGAAATGTCATATTTTCCTTATTCCTTACCAAATTGGTCATTTTTGGAACGTTCTGTAGAGAAATTTGTTTTTCGAGCTCTTGCTTTTAGAGTTCATTTCATTTTGGGGTAGTCCTCTTTAAAACTGACACGCCTATATCATAATATTATTTGTGTGTATTTGTGTGTATTTTTAATCCAAAGATCAAGACAACATCTGTTTTTATTGTATATAGGAATAATAATAATGATAATAACAATGATAATAATGGCAGCGACCATTCATCAATCCCAGGACCCACCCCCCCCCCCTTTACCGAAGAGAGAGAGAGAGAGGGGGGGAGAGAAAAGAGAGAGAGGAACGGGATACTGATTAATTGAATTGCAGAATGCCAAAGTAGTTTGACAGCAGCAAAATATTGTGAAGGAACGTGTGGATTGGATAGTTCGATGACTTGTAAGATGAGGATAAAAATTCACTAATTTGAATAACAACCCCTCTCTTAGGCCTATTAGTTTTGGTATCTGGGGTAAAAGGCGCCATCACGCACAGTAGCTGTGTTCACCTAATGTCAATATAGGTAAGGGAGGGCAGGGGCGAGTTGGCCTAGTCGCGGGGTTGCGGTCGAGAAAGGCCGAACGCATCACGTACATTTGGATCAACGGAGGATAATGGACGATATGAACGTGCATGGGCCGAATCGGATTTGTAGCTTCAGCTTGTTTACTGTGGGTTCAGTGTGGCGGTGGCGCAGCAAAACCAGCATATTGCGTATACAGTATGCGTAGACGCAATAGAGATCCCTGATGTCGCGTCTTGAAACCGTGGCAGTGGTAATTTAATCGTTGATAACCAAGCATTAGCAACTCTTTGTTAACATTTTGTAGGTTCTGTAGCTACTCCTCGATTCGTAGCCGTAAAAATGAACACCTTCAAGAGAAATTTAACCGTCAGCGCTCCAGATGAGCTCATTCTACCAATGAACGTCCCGGCGAAACTGTTGATGGGACCAGGGCCAGCCAACGTATCACCACGGGTTCTCGCCGCCGGAGCTCTCCCGGTGCTGGGTCACATGCATCCGGAGATGCTCAAGGTATGAACTGATTTACATTACAGAGCTAGGAATGAAATTTGTAGAACAGAGCTAAGAATGGGAAATAATGAAATTATTTTTCATGTAATGGATGTATGAACATGTGTATTAATGTATTCAAATTTCAACTTTTTGAATGATTGGACCCAATTACCCAACAGAACATTAATTAAACAAATCAAATCTTCTGAATCAAATTCATTTTAAATAGCATCTTGCCCTTAAAGAGATATTTTTGTTTGCCAAATACGAAGAGACTAAATACTAACACAGTGAAAACAAAAGCAATTTCGTAGGCCCTATGCTTAATTCCCTTTAAATTCGACTTGTTGTCTCCTTTTCCATTGTTCTCTTTTGCTGTAGCGTTACTACTTATTCTTCATCTTCTTCTTCCTCATGGAGGAAAAATGTATGTGAAGTCATTGAATGCCTCTAAATTTGACTTACATTCTTTCCTCCATCAGATCATGGATGACATCAAAGTGGGCCTCCAGTACGCCTTCCAGACCAAGAACAGCCTGACGTTCGCCGTGAGCGGCACGGGGCACTGCGGGATGGAAGTAGCCATGATGAATGTCATTGACCCAGGGGATGTCATCCTGGTGGCATGCAATGGGATCTGGGGAGAGAGGCAGGCTGACCTGGGCAAGAGGATCGGTGAGGGGGCATTACTGTTTTGTCTTTCATTGTTTTCCATGTCTGCTAGTTTGGATTGTTGTTGTTGTTCTCAACTAGATGACAGGGGTCAACTCAGCTGGTAAGAAACTGGAATTTGTAGTTCAAGATTTTCAAATTTGAACTAACCACCATTTGAAGGATTGAATGCGTTGAAGTAAAATGTGATTTGAATTTGTTTTTGTTTTTTTCATAATGTGATCTTCTGATTGTGCTTGATCTGCCATCGTGTATCGAGTCTGTGTTTTGTGCTTTTTACTCTTCACTCTAGGTTAAATCATCCACACTCAACATTTTCTCCCTGATTTGTGCTAGAGTTTTCACCATACAGAGATTCAAATCACTTTAGAAATCATGAATCAGATTAAAGCTGTCACAAAGTGACCAACAGCATACAGGAACCGGATGTGCTATTACATTGCAACAGTGGAAAATTGCAAAAATTACATGAAAAATAGCATCAATTACAATGGAAAATTGTGATGTCTTACATTCAAAGGGTTAGATTATACAATATGTACATTCATAGATCATGTCCATTTAAGACTCATCATCCATCATCATTCATCTTGGGATCCAGAAGTCGTAGAGGAGGTGTGAGAAGCTGTGGAGATCAGTCCGGGACTGATCTCCCAGACTGATCCAGTTGGTGGGGACCCCACCAACTGGATCTGTCCTCTGCAGTGTGGGGCTGTCCAGTTGTGTCCATTCTTTATTAAAGTTTTAATAGCCATCCAGCATTTCAGCTGTCTACCTCTGGCCTCTGCATCTGCCACCTTCCAAATGTTCCTTGCATGATTGTCTCAGACAGAGTGTTGTGACCAGGATAGTTTCCTCCTCTTAACAATTTTAGACTCCTCTTCAGCAAATATTGAAGGTTACAATGAGTAGTCAGTTAACATGAAAGCTCACCAGAAAAGATGTTACCTGGTAGATTAATCAAGTATGCAATCTTTTCAAATTCTTTCACAGGAGCTGAAGTCAGGGTACTACAGAACCCGACAGGAGTTTCATTCTCCCTCAGCCAGATTGAAGAGGTAAGTAATCAAGTTGTCCCTCTGCAGCAGTCTTAAATATATTCTACCTTTATACACCAGTATACACTGTATTCTATTAAAGTCCAAGAACTCCCTTATGTCACTCTTTTGTTGATGAAAAGGCCCAAATCAGGTGCACGAGTACTCTCACTTTCCATAACACCTGTGAGTAACTCCCGCTCTTGTTCTAAAGTGGGACTAGGCACACTTGATGCTGTTTTGCTGTTGTAACAACAAATGAAACAGCCCCTGCAACAAATACATTTGTAGGCACCCTGTTCCAAAGAGGGATGATCACCACTGTACTCTATATGAGATAAATGAGACAAGCAGTAAAGAATGCAGTCATACGAGACACAGTACAATTGTAGATTATAATATCTTATTGATGATATTTATCAAAAGAACTGTTTCAGAATGATTCCTACAGTGCAGCTGCGATATAGATACATTTCTTCAAATCTAATTAAATGCTGGTGGAGTGTATCCCAGAGACTCCAACTCTCCCGTTTTCGACGGGAGATCTCCCGCCGAAAGCCCATTTTTGCAAAATCTCCCGTTCTCCCGTTTGAGATTTGATTTCTCCCGCCCTGGCTCTGTGTCTCCCAGTGGATAGGATTTCTTACTTATTACTATTGTATGTTGAAAAAATAAGCCTTAGATAGCACCAGAGAACATCTAGAACCCTAGGAACTTCGCGCTTCTCACACATCAACTTGGAGTCTCCCGATTGCTAGGGGTTTCGGGCAGGAGAATCTCCAGATCAGAAGGTGCTTGGGGTTGGAGTCTCTGGTATCCTATAAAGTAAATTTTATGAGAAACACAAAATGTAATAAAAAGTAACAATATATCCTGCAGTACTGTGTACTGAACATTATACAAGTTTCAAAAGTGATGCTACGCAACAAAATCATGCAAAGTATCTAAAAGACAAAAACAAGCAGGCAAACAATGATTTTCAGCGTTCAGCAGCATCCAACACCATTGCATATTTGTTTAAGACAGTAAGACCCTTTTTCTCTTTTTGCAATCATCCTGACTTTAGCACAGATAGTTACTTAGGTGTATCAAAGTCCATGTTAGCTAATGATTTTAAACATGGCACATGATTCCTTTGAGCATAGAGTGGATGTTCAATATTCAAACATTGAGCATTTTGACATGTGGTTTATGGTCTGTTTGTTTTGTTTCCTAATTCTTCCCACCAGAGTTTGAAGTCCCATCGCCCAAACGTGTTTATCATGACACAAGGCGAGTCGTCGTCAGGGGTTTTACAGCCAATGGAGGGCATAGGGCAACTATGCCGCAGGTACATATCTCCTGCAGTTATTACTTGTCTGTAATTACTTGTTACTCTCAACCTGACCCCCATTAAATATTGATAAAGGTATTATGGAAATAATAATGATACCTGTAATGAGTGGTCCGTATTGGAGCAATTAGACACGTACAGTGTAACTATACAACTCGTATGGTTCCAACATATGTGACCGTGCACCTCAAAACGAACATAAACACACACACACACACACACTGATTTTGCGTGAGGACTGAAAATAAGTGAAATGGGTCAACCTAGCCGAACTTGACTTTTTCATATTTTCTGAAAGAGCGGGTCTTCTTTTACAGTAATACAAAATTTGGTGTCATAAAACGGGCAGGAAAGTGTGTTCTTTTAGCAGTTTATCTCGAACATTTTTTTGTAGAATAGTGTGATTAGGTGTGTCTTTAGAATCATTCCCTTTTTCATTTCTGCAAAACCTTGTCCACACTCTTCACTTTCAACTCTAATAACTTTTGAAAAGATAGTGCTACTGCTTTGCAAGTTGGCATTAATTATGGACAGAATGTGTTAATGAGGCATGCTTAATTTCAGTTTAATCTAATAATCCCTTCATTGTCGTTACTCTGGTGGTTTACTTCCTGTTTTTTGTCCCATTCATCGCACAGCCAGCACGGTTTGGTAAAGATTAAGCGCTTGAATAGACACTGTACTTCAGAGCCTCTTTTCTTAGTTCACACTTTTCCTGAGTTTGTGCTTTCTTTCCAATATTTAGATAGGTTAGGAGAGTCCATTTGATTTGAGTTACACATCATTTTAAAGCTTAAAGTCTGCTCTTTCAGAATATGGTGTTGACTAAAAATTCATGTCTGGCGACTTTTTGTTTGTTTTGAGGTGCAGGGTCACATATATGAAATTTTCATTGGGTGGTGAGGTTGCTCAGTAGGCAGCATGTCTACCTTGTGCAAGCTTAAGTCCCAGTGAGTCCCAAGAGCAATGAGGCAAAGAACTCTGTCTCTCGCAACATACAATTGTAAAATGGGAGGTCCCATGCCGGGGGGTGGGGGGGGGGGGGGGGGGGGGGGGGGGGCTTGCATTGCCATCGCGAAAAGATATCGCCGCGTCGTTCCATGACTTTTTTCTTTCGAGTCTCCCGCATCTTTTGACACCAAATTTACAATGCCCGGGCGCGGTTCCGAAGTTACGCATAAATACAATTGTATGTACGTTGTACATGCATGTCAGACCAAAAATTTTTCACAAACGTGAATTTATGTACAATTTCAATGCAAACTGTGCTTACAGGCAAATTTCATAAAAGCATGATTATTTGGGGGTTTTATGAATTAAAATCAGTTAATAACATATTTTCATGTTCGGAACAATGTCGCGGACAAATTTTATCGAAAAAAATCTGAAAAACATAAAGTCAAAAAAACAATGAAATACATAAGAAATTTAAAAAACATTAAGAATTTGTTTTGATGGCACAATTTTTTTCTCTCTTACATTTGCTAAGGACACTGTTAAAAAGAATATTCATACACCCAAAAAATGTGCCTGTTTTAAGCTTTACTTTAATAGTGATTTATACCAAATAGTCTGATTTCATGTATTATTATGCATGAATTAGCATTATTTAGCATAAATGATAATTTTTTGAAAAATCAACTTCACAGTATTTTAGATTACATCACAGGCAATGTGTGTGCCAATTTCCGTCGCAATCGCGCGATCAACGGCCGAGATCTGCCCCCCCCCCCCCCCCCCCCCCAGCTCTATCATCAACCTAAATAGCCTGGCCTAGTTAGGGTTAAAAGATCCTGCTTCTCTCCATACAAAAATCAGGGAGCAGGGTGGTATGCCCTATGTAGTCACACCAGAAAACAGGAGAATGATGCCGACTCCCTTATGGTCCACCCCATGTGACCACCCAGTAGCCATGTGAGATTGAAGGCTACCATCACATAGGAGAAAACAGCAGTTGTAACAGGACACACTTTTTTAGGCCAGCAGTAACAATGAATTTTCAGCTCAATTGATACAGATAGTACTACAGTCCAATGCAATTGGGAGAATGAGTAACAGCAAATGTAATCTTTAGAAATTTCAGCAAAAGTAATCACAGAAGTTTTACAGAGTGTGCTACTTTCCACATGAATAAAGAGAACCAGCAACTGATATTCACATACATGTATAACCTTTCTTTCTCCACACACAGTCCTACTGCCACAATTCATTTGAGAGGATGACTGTGCCTCATAAAATATACGCTATTAATATGCGTTCCTTGATGTTAGTTCACTGCAAAGTGCCATCATGAAGATGCATAATTTATATGCATGTTCATTCTCTGGCTCCCCAACTGGCAACTTTTTGCATTGTGGTTTATATGTATCTTATCACATAGTGCTTGTCTGCTTCAGGCCTCCACGCTCTCACAGGTGGGCTGCAACGTCTTCCCAAAATGAAAATAAAAAAGATTATATTTTGCATTCGATCTACACATGTAACTGAGCCTCATAAAAAAACTTTGTAGGAGCCAAAGTGGGCCTCGGGTTAAAAAAGGTTGAGGTTAGCAGATCTAGGGTGTACATAATACAAGTGTTTGTTTCCTCCAAATTCATTTGTGACCTATCTTCTGAAAATGAATTCATGTTTGATGCCGGGGCAAAGTTCAATTACCTTTTTTAAAGGTACCATATTATTTTAACGTGGATTTGGGGTGGATGTGACCAAATTTGGGATTGTATATGTTGATCTGTTTTTTCTTGCTCTATGTCATTTCTTGGTGGCAGATATAACTCACTGCTTCTTGTGGACACTGTAGCATCGCTTGGAGGTGTACCGATGTACACGGATGAATGGGGTAAGTTGTCAATACAATAGATTTAGTTAGTCTGTCTGTTTCCAAAGTTATTCAGTATCTGTTCACATGTTCTATCATGATTCTTGTGTGTTTTTCTTCCGTTTGTGTACAGAATTAAATAAAATCCATATGTCAGCAGTCTCTATTGAGCCATTCTCTATTATTACCCGTTGAGGATGGTTTGATTTTGCTACAACATGCATTTCCTATAGACGCTTGCCCGAGTATACTCGGGACTTGTCCTCAACAGGTTAAGCCGAGGAATAGAACTTTGTGTGGTTACCCATCCATTATAAATTGCTCACTAGGTTTACTCTTTATTTAATGGCTCTGTTTTCACTTCAATTAATTGCCTTGTTTTCATTTTGTGACATATATTGTAATACACCAGTTTCGTGTTAATCTCAGTGTTTTGCAATATCAAGACTGTACCACAAACCTGCTTTACAAAATATACAATGGAAACTGGTTGCAGGCATCTTCATTTCTTGTTGATTCTACTGTAGGCTGTGCTTTTAGTCGTCGCTTTAACTAATAGAGTACCAAAGAGATGACGTCACACTCTTTTGTTGTAGAATGGGTTGGATCCAGGTTCTCGCATAAACACTCGGACCAGGTGAGGTTGTTTAGAACCAGTTTCCATGGTAATGAATGACTGACATTACACTATGGTACTCTACAACAAGTGAGACTGTTGGTGGTGTGTTACTGGTTCCCCTGCAGGTATTGATGTGATCTACAGTGGCAGTCAGAAGGTGTTGGGAGCACCCCCTGGGACCGCACCCATCTCATTCAACCAGAAGGCCTGGTAAGGCTTGGCTTACCTTATACCAGGTACCCTTGGTGTATTTAGGCAAGGCCCAACATAGTAGTGGCTCGGGGCAACTAAAGATTGATGTCTGGCTACCAGATCTCTCAACTAAGATTCAAGCGACTAAGATTCAAAATGGATTGCTAGGTTTCTGTTTATTTCGGGCCACCAAAACTTCAAATTTGGAGATTTTAATCGCCCGAATCGGCCACCGGAGTAAAAATAGTTAACGCTTACAAAAAGAGACATACTGAATATTGAATTACAATCATATCTTTATTGGCTCACTGCAAATTATACCTATCTTTGATGAGCTACAGTAAATATCAATCAAATCAAATTGATGATGTTCCATGAGGCAGTTAGTGTGGGAGGTCCATCATGAATGAAAAATATTTTCATTTGCAAGTAAATTGTGATCCCGTAGAAAATAAATTCTGTTTCCATGTGTGCTTTCACAAAGACATGGAAAGGCATGTTTTAGGTAAATTTTTTTTTTCTTCGACATATTTCAATCAATATTTAGAAATATTTCAAAAATCTAAATAGTTAAAATGGAGTTTCCAGACTGATGCATTGGTTATGGATTTGACAGAATGGTTTTCAGGATTAAAAGAGCTTCCTTCACTCTTCGAGATTAAAGGACAAGTTCACCTTCAAAGACATGTTGGTTGAGTGAATGCAGCAATATTAGTAGAACACTTTAGTGAGAGTTTGAGGAAAATCTGACAATTTGTCAATAGTTGTGAATTTTTTAAGTTTCTGCTCAGTCGCGGCTGGATTAAAAGACTAAGTAAGCTTGTTATGTCACATGAGTACAACAATATAAAGAAAGAATAAAGAAAATTCAACATATTTCCATTTTTCTCGCATAACAAAAGAACACTCGACTTCTCTCTTTCAGACGGCAGGGGGAATAATATTACCCTTAACATATGTTAGTAGCAACTCGAAGAAATGTGCACTTTATTCAAAAAGTAAAGTTTTGTGAAATTCTCTTTTTATTTTCCTTATATAGTTGTACGCATGTGACATCATACACAGTAGTAGTCTTCTCATCCAGCAGTTACTGCGCAGATACTTAAAATATTCATAACTTTTGAACGGATCGTCCGATTTTCCTCAAACTTTCACTGATGTGTTCTACTAATATTGCTGCATTCTCTCAATCCTTATGTATAAGAAGATGGACTTGTCCTTTAACTGCAAAAGCTGAAATACATTACAGTAATGTTTGTGTCTTTCATGAACGAGGGAGAAGTACAGTAGGAAGAAGACACGAGTACCATCCTTTTATCTCGACCTTTCACACCTTGCCAACTACTGGGGCTGCGATGACTCACCAAGGAGGTAAAGATATGGCTTGTTTTACATCAGTTGTATCCCGTAAGGCTAGAATGCAATCTGTATTTAACCCTTCATGAAGCCATGCAGGCAATGATAAGCCTTGAATACGTGTGAGAAGAGTTTACATTGTCTCCATGTGAAATGGTCCTTCTCGGGATTATCACTTATTCACACTGCAAACTCTTTTCACACATGTATACACACCTGATTAATGCGTATGACCATGCAAACCTGCACATTCAAATCTTATCCAACTGATATTGATAGTATAATGATAAAATCATGCTGCAGTATTAGCTGATGAGTTTAGTGAGAAGAAGTCTATTGTGGCGTAAATGTTTGATGTTTTCATGCAAGGGGTATTTGTGCAGGGTTGGCCAGAAATCCACAATCTTAGCACTTACCTGAGTGTGGTTGTTACATAATTTTTCATAATCGATTGTCAACAAATTGGGCCACAGCAATATATTATTGATCTTCTGTGCTAGAATGAATCACATGCAACTTGTTGGAAAATACAATTGCAAGGACACAATACTGTAAACACGATATATTTGCGGCATGAAAATTTAACGAATTGGAGCCGACGGCCTTTCTCGCAGCATGAAATTTTCGCGTATTGCCACTGGCATCCCATGCGTATTGTGTCTGCAAGAACTTTCGCATGCATTTTAATTTCGCGAAGGTTGGCCCTCGCGAAATTCGCGAAATTAAAATGCAGGCAAACATTCCTTGTTTTACAGATATTGTTCATCATGTAATGTTCTACCTCCTCACAATGGTGCATGGGGAGGGCTCTTCAGGAATAAAAGTTGTGCACTACCTGATGATCATGCTCTTTATAAAAATCATCATGCAGTGAGTGTAAAATGGCAAAGATACACGTAGTACAGAAAGGAGAGCACACCGTAAAATAAAGACTGGCTGTAACTGTCCTTACGGACTATTCTTCCATCATGTACGGTATGTCCCCCAAAAAATTACAATCAGATTTTCGCATTGATAACATCCAAAATGATTAAACTGTCTAAATGCTACTTCAAGATCTTAGAATATAACATCTTGGCTCAATTTTGCAGAAAACCCCATTCAATTTGGTTAAGCGGTCACAGAGAAATGTGGATTGTTGTAAAGCATGTCATGAGTCTGATTCTTACAAGTTTAGCACTTGGATGCTCTTGTGTGTGAACACAATAGACAGAACTTGGAGGGAAGAGATTCCTGACATGCTCTACAAAATTCCTCATTTCTCTTTGACCACTGAAGCAAATCGAGTGGTTTTTTTTTAAGATGTGGGCAATGGGTTATAGTTTCGTACCCTGAAATTGTATTTGGATTGATTCACTATTTTTAAAGTTATCATTGTGGAGGGTCATGGTGTAATTTTTTGGGGGACATCAGTCATACGGTATTGTGTAAATCCTCAAGGGATCTTTACTGGAACACTTTATACTTGTAGGTTTTATGTCAAAGTTTTCAAGTATCAAATTTTCATTGTTGTGCAGGTATTACAAAGTGGTTTGTCTTCTTTCCTTAAATCAAGTTATTTCTGATCCAGAAATGTCATTTAATCCTTCATGAAATGATGATACGGATTACAATGCTTATTTTAGTTTTGTCTTCTTTTCTAAAATCAATTTATTTCTGATCCAGAATTGTCATTTAATAATCCTTCGTGAAATGATCATGGGTTACAATGCTTACTTCAAGAAATTATGTGTTGTTGTTTTTTTTCCCCCCATAGATATCATCACACATGTCCAGTCAACAGCCTGTATCAGCTCAGAGAAGGATTAGCCATTCTTGCAGAAGAGGTAATCGACTGCTGTCGTCTATGACAACCAGACCTGTATATAATTCATTATGCATCACAAATGCTATAAAAAGTTAACAGATGAGAATTTTCTGGTTGAGGTCTCATTTCAAAAGAGGAAATATTAAACGTTACAAAGACCTATGATCTCATAGGTATTGGGCTTGCTTAACTCATCAAAATAAGTGATGAAGAATATGAACATAATAGAGTGGTACCTTATAGAGAGTTTTGGTTTTTCTTGTTGTTGTTGATGTTGTTGTTGGGGTTTTTTTATGTTGTTGTTTTTTACAAATGTTTGTATATTATATATATATATATGGACAAGTAGACAGGAGAAGAGAGAGAAGAGAAATCGGTTGAAAATACAATGACCACAGACACAGGTTATGAGACATTCGAAAATACAGAGTAAATTGTCTCAATGTTGCATGTATTATGGAACACAATGTGCCTTACAGTTAGCCTATAAATATGTGTTTTCTTTTTTTCTTTCACTTATTTTGCAACATAGGGTATTGAGAGTTTCTGGGCTCGCCACCTTGCTGCGGCCAAGTCTCTGTACGCTGGTCTGAACAAGCTTGGACTAAAACTTTTTGTGGAGAATGAGGTAAGGTCCAAGATACTCGCTCACTATTGGCAAGCATTTATATTACCTACTACCATGTTCATGTGATACACAAAATTTGATTTACCATTATTGGACCTACAGAGTACTTTTCATGGAGGTTTTCCTGTAAAAGTTAGTTTGTTTGCATTATTTCATATTTATAATGTATGATAATGATAAATGTAGTTGTTCCTCTCCTTTAGAATGCTTAGCCGCCACATTGTGATGCTCAAAGTACATCATGTGGAATCATACTCACACCTAGAGTATACATCCTCACAACACTCATTGGGGATCATTCCATCCAAACTGCCATCTCACAGCATGCACATGCTAGATTTGGCCACACTTTGTTGATACCATATACCCCTACTGAGGTAATATGGGGGGGGGGGTGGGGGGTGTGGGTCTATGAGCACAATGGCAGGGCTTAAAGCCAAGAACTTTTGATTATAAGCACAGAGAACAATTCACCAAACCATTGCCATGTATCCATTTGCAGACTCGGGTGTTGATTTTTCGTGTTGAATGTTCATTTGTTTGGCCAACTGTTAAATTGTTTCTTTACATTTTTTTTTTTTTTTTTTGTACAGATGCTTAGTTCAATTATTAAACATTTGATATGACACTAACATCTTGTAAGCTCTTGAGAGAGCATTTGTGACCCGCTACAACAAAAAGGTCCTAAAGTCGCGCACGGTCGAAACCGTGAAAATCGAATTTGAAGTCAGAGCATTAAAATTGGTCAAAACTTACGATTTTCTGATTTTGATATATTATTGGAGTCTAACATGTCTTCTATCATCTGTCGAAATTTTGAAGCAAAATGATCGAAGGAAAGACCAAAAAATAGCGTTTTTTTGAGCCATGTTTTTTGGCGTTTCAACGAAGCAGAAACTGGTTCGAAAATTTGGACTGAGTGCCACAGATAGGCTCCGCCCCTAACAACGACCAGAGTGATCTCATTGGTCAGTTTGCTGCTTGCTGCTAACCGAAGCGTGAAGCTCACACACTGCCCAGTCGACTGGTGCGTGCGGGCGGGGTGCGTTATGCTCAGCCGCTTCTCACATCCTGATCACTGATTGGTTGGTGAGGAGACCGCCGACGCTGATGTGCTTGAATGAACTCTTCGGGGGTTGCTAGGGCTTACCTTCTATTGTCCAGAGGTGAAAACTGACTTGCGTGTCCCTTGATCGCGATTGCGTCGAAAGGAAGACTTTTAGGGTGCTTTTCTCGAAACAGTGATTTTCCAGACGTCTCGACATGCTCTCTTTTAAACATCGATATCTCCGCTGCCGATTATTTTTATAAAATGTGTTGTATATCAATTTAAAGCAGAAAGATTAGGGGATTATATCATGCAATTTTCAAATAATCGACCTCGCCCAACTTTAGGATCATTTTGTTGTAGCGGGTCACATTTGTCAATGACAGTAAAACTTTAGGTAGTCATATATTTGCTTGGCTTCCTTTTGTTCATCTAAAGAGTGAGATGCTGCCATGATATCTTTCATTTTTTTCTTTTCCTTCACAGGCAAGCCGGCTGCCCACAGTGAGTGCTGTCATGGTCCCTCCTGGTGTCGACTGGAAGAAACTTGTCTCCTTTGTCATGCAGAAGTGAGTTTGCTCAAACAGGGATTGGTGCTTCAGGGTTCATCCCTGCTCAAAC
This sequence comes from Diadema antillarum, assembly GCF_040938485.1. Lineage (NCBI taxonomy): Eukaryota > Metazoa > Echinodermata > Echinoidea > Diadematoida > Diadematidae > Diadema > Diadema antillarum. Next base: position 20,382 of record NW_027271926.1, on the reverse strand, counting down.
AGCCTACTTTAACCCATTGAGGACAGGCTGATATTGCTACAACATGCATTTCCCATAGACACCTGCCCGAGTATACTTGGGACTCGTCTTCAATGGGTTAAAAAGTATTGACATTAATCAAAGAGTTGGAATGCAAAACCTAATATAATGTATGTATCAACTGTAGGTATTTGAGATTGAGCGGCTAAAAAACATTGAAAATGGTTGGAATGTATGTGATAATTTCAATGATATCTTCAAGAATATTTCCCTGTATATGACGAGTGCAGTGTCATTGAAAAGATTTGCCGGTAATACATGTATTTCTGAATTAAAGACCTTACTAAAAAGAAAAAGTTTGAAATGGCATTTATGTGTTTTTGCATTCAAACTCCTCTTTGTTTTTTGTTTTATTTTGTTTTGCTTTGGGCTTCATTTTCTCTTCTTACTGTAAGTGATGGTGTGTTTTCTTAATTTTCCAGGGTAATTCTTTTGGAGTTTGGTACATGTTGTTCCTTTTGGTGTTCAGCCAATTTGACAGTCATCTTTTTACTGTGAACTTACTGACATGAATACAAAATTTTGTCATTTTCGTTATCTTCAATTAAGAGAGGAAATGAGTTTGAAATACATCAGAATTTGATTTCTTCCCTGTTCAGTTCTAATTGATGATCAAATTGCTGTTTTTGTTTATTCGTTGTTGTGTTTATTGTCATTTCCATAGATACAAGATAGAAATATCAGGTGGTCTTGGTCCCAGTGCTGGAAAGGTGAGATCCTTTGACGTATCTAATCTCAGACCTACTGCAGGGAATGTCTCTAATTTTCTTTGATATTCTTGCTGTTGAGAATTAGTCCTTTCCATCAAATATATGCAGTGTAAAAAGGTGAGCATGGTTTTAACATTTTCCTGTTGTCTTGTCTTCGATCAAATTCCCTGGCAGTTTGAGACATACAATTACGTGGTGTAAATTTACTTTTCAGGAATATGAAAGCAGACAGAGTTTAGCCAATTGACATTGCTTGTTGTAATTGTGCAAAGAATGATGATAAAAATGATGGTATTAATGATATTGTTCTTCCAATAAGACATACTGCCATATCTGGCATGATCATAATTATCAACGCTGGTATCCTGCTGGTATCATTGGATTGTCCAGTTCTTAAAGGACTAGACTTGTAAACAAGGGAAACCGTTCTGATTTTCACCAGGTTTGGCGGATTGGGCTGATGGGCTACAATGCTAACCAGGAGAATGTGAAGAGAGTCCTCCGGGCGCTGGAAGATGGCTTGAACCACTGCAGGACCACATCCCGGCTCTAGACTGGTAGCTGTAGTTGTCATGGCAACCGACAATGCAGCATAGTTCTTGAGCAATAATGTGTTTGCTTTCCAGATATGTTTGTATGTTGCTGTTCTTTTTTTTATCAGCAAGACTTCATTTCTTTATTTACCTGACATGCTTGCAGCATGCTGTCTTGAGTCAGAATAGTTATTGTTTGTTCAGTCAGTACTTGACTTGGTGTATCCCCCATCACGATTCCTTTCAAAAAGGCTCAAAATTTGATATGAAATCTCCAAAAAGTGCTACTAAACTCCTGATTTATCTTAGATTAGTTTGTAACAAACAACATGTGGAAGCATACTTTTTATTTCAGTTTACTTTCAGTTTTTGGTGACATTGCCACAAAGAATGTATATTTGTGTTATTGGTTATATCAGACAAACTGTTCTTATTTGATGAGAACAGTCCTATTTTTTCATTGAGAAGAATTTGTGTATTGCTAAATATGGGAGATTGATGAATATCCTTATTTGTCACATCTCTCTACCATTTGTATATACTTGTTGAGATTCAGAGTTGGCACATTTGGCATTTGTTGGTGTACACCAGGAAAACCCACCCTCAAAATTCCCTTCATGCACTCTTTAGGCCCGTGTCTTTCTCAACAACAATTATCTCAAGCGGCTCATCATTAGCAGTAGTGTACAAAGGACTTATTCTGGTGTAGTTCAGTCCTAGGCTGACACTAAACAAGCTCATGATCATATTGTCAACCTATATTTGCTGTATTACATAATGTCTTCCATAAAACCTATTTGTTGAAATATAAAATGAAACTCAACAACTCTCCCTGAGGTATCCCCAAAACTTCTCACTGGCCATATATATGCAAGCATCATGTATGAAGAGATCCAAAGTGGAGATAGACGTAAGCCATGTCTTGTTCAAGTTAGAGAGCTCTGTTGTTATGATGAACATGGTTACAGTGGAATTCTCGTTACAACAAAGTGAAAAATTATATCCCAAAGTGATCATTTATATATCTTTGTATACTTTACTGTTCGGTTATAAGGGAATTTCAATAAAATGGAAGAAAACTGCCAGTTCCTGGGACTTCTTTATGAGATAATAGGAGTCGCCTCAACTTCAGTTAAAAAAAAAAAAAATGAACTGCAAGCAGTGCACATAATTCCTTCTGTGTAATATCTCTCCAACATTGATGATTTTTTTTTTCATGCAGTGTAAACTATTTGAGCTTTTTCAAATGCTAGATACTTACCATTAATCAGGGACTCCAGCTGTGATTATACTGACTTGTATAATGTATGTAACAATCGTATTGCATATCCTCAAGTTAGTGGTTTGTGTTTCTACTGACATACAATATCTCTAGGGAAGGGAAATCAAGAGCGATGGTACATGGATTTTAAACAATCTAAGTTCATTTATACTCCATCTAGATTTGTATTCTAGATAAGGAGCTTATAGAAAATTCCAGGAAAATAGATATAAGTATATACACATAGAAAAGAAATGTACCACAGGAGAGCTGTAGCTGAACAGTGAGATTGTATATCTCATGGGGTTTTCTGACAACATTAAGTAAACTATTCTCTTGACAGGCAAAGAGGTTTGAAGTTTGTGTGCAATTCACCCTCTAAACAGCTCAGCTTTAGTCTCTATTCTGTAGTAATATTGCCTTCTTTGCACTTAACACCTACCTGTTCTCAATATGCATTATACTATCTGTTGTTTCAGAGGGGCATTGTGAATTTCACGGAATGATTGCTTTAGGAACTTTCTTTGTATAGCTCATGCATAATCTAAAAACTGGACCATACTGGACTGAGACATTGTAATTAGAAAAAGAAAAAATATAATCAACTGTTCCTCCATTATAGGAATGAGTATCCTTGTCATTGATCATGATATGATTCTGGAAATTCTCCACTTTGAATCGGTATGTTCTGTTATGTGGATAGCTGAACAGAGCACCGCTAATAGGAAATATGTACAACTGTACTTTTTCAAAAGATCCATTGATATTTTTCATTTTTGCTGATACCCTGACCAGTATGAGTTGATTATTTGATGAGGTAAATCTTGAGTGTGTCTTCAAACCTGTTAGACCCATCCTCTTCAGATGTCAATAAAATTATATGGGCCTACTGAGATCTTATCTATGGCTATAATGAAGTATTATTGCTTTACATTTCTTTCTTTTTGTTTTATATGTTCCTATGTTCTGCTACGATAATGGAAAAGAATATATGTGATGTTATCCCATTTCGTAACTTACTCCAGCTTAATTCTTGTCTGTCATGTTTTTGTATTCATTTTTTTCTTTGTTTTTTTAGTGAAGTTTTGTTTTTCTTTTGAGGGGGAGGGGTTCTACCGCTTATTTTACTTTGTTTGAAATCTTTGAAGGCTTCCATGGCAGTAGAACATTGGGTGGTAGAAGGCTCATTGGTGCACCACGTATTCTTTCTAGGGCCAAACAAATACCCTAGAAAGAATACGTGGTGCACCGTCAAGCCTTCTACCACCTAACTTACTTTGTTTTATTGGCCTTTAATCACAGATTGCAAAGCATTACATATGATTGTGTTCCAAGATTAATATCATACAAAAAGAAACCTCAAGAGTATTCATAATGGAAATATATGTACGTCTTATTATACTGTATAGCATAAAGGAACATGGAATAATGGAATAGATATGTACTATGTTTCTGTTGTGTACAATAATTACAAGCTAATTCCATGACTGTGGTGATATACTGTATATGAACATCTTCTATATCTTTATAACATGATTTGCTGTTGTGTCAAAGAGTTCAATTCAGGTATCGTGTCTGATCTCAAATTTTATGATTTTGTTGTTGTAGGAATCTAATTCGTGATAAAGCCTCACTTGTTTTTATGGAATCTGATTTTAAAAATGATAATGGCATGCTATGTAAATACAGATGCAAACTTCAATTTGCAAGAGAGTTTTCATAGAATTTGTTGTGCTCATGGTTTTGATGAGATATATGATTCAGTACACTTTTTGGGTGTGGCATATCATAAGTACAGGTATATTTTTGTCATATGAAAGATATGATTATGGTGCATTAAAATGATTAATGTGTCATTTGTGTCCAGTGTTTGTGTCTATTTCTTTCTACTCTTTTTTTCAAATTCCATCACAAACTGTAGCATACATGTATGATTTCAAATTCCATATTTCAAATTCCATCACAAACTGTAGCATACATGTATGATTTCAAATTCCATATTTCAAATTCCATCACAAACTGTAGCATACATGTATGATATATTTTTATCAAACCTGCAATCAAAAAGAAATATGTTTCAATCAAATGATCGAACCAGAGGAAAGTAATGGTCATGGCTCTGTTAGCAGTACAGGTTAAACTTCAAGAAATATCTACAGCAAACAGCTGCAAAAATACAGTTGCAATACACTATACTCTGTACAGTGCACTCCCGTTATAACAAACATGGTTATAATGAAATTGTCATTACAACACAACGAAATGATAATTTAGATCCCAAAATTATAATCTATATACATGTATCTTTCTACATAGGCCTTCTGTTCATGGATAATGAAATTTTGATTCACTGGACTCCCGTTAAAGGAAACCAAAACCCCAAGAGCAATGTGGATTGAGTGAAAGCAGCAACATTAGTAGAACATATCAGTGAAAGTTTGAGGAAAATCGGACAATCCGTTAACCCTATATCTGTCACATACGCCGTAGCCAGACTGCTCAGGCATTTTGCAGTGCACAGACACAAGATTGTTGATGGCCATTTCTGATTATTATTATTGACATTAATGTGTCATGTTATACATCATTTGAAAGCTTATGGTCTAAACTTTCATTTTCCATAATAATCTGAGTGAGGGCGCACTTCAATTTTAAGTAGGACGCCCTCTTATGTCACATAATTATCAATGTAGACTTATTTCTACATGTTACCACCTCATTTTTCCACACAACATGAGCTTGCATCACAAAAAGGTCTCATAGATGTTGTAGAGAATTTATTCAGCTTTCAGATGGTACGATTTTTTCATCAATAGCATCAGTACTTTTCATTTTATGAACAAAAGTCTGTGGCAATTACAACCTAGATTTCACACATTTTGTGTAATTTCTGATTTTGTGAGTGATGTTGGCCTGAAAGTAGACAAAGCGTGTTTGTATCTTGTCAAGCTGAAAATATAAATTGAATTGTGCTTTTTCCTTTCAAATTTATATTAATCTTGTCCTATGATAATGCCATAATGATAAAAATAATCTAAGGATAAAAAAAATGTTATTGAAAATATTCAGACGTTGGAGTGTCCATGCATTCCAATTGATCATCATATGCTAGTCTACGACTTTCTGCACTTTCCTTATTGAAACAGAATTAACTATCACAGCAGTCATTTTCTTTATGATAAACCTGCATTGAACTGAAGTTTCGCGTAGTGACGGGTTCATCATGTAATAATAATAAACAGTCAAACATACCCCAACATCAAGACTGTACAGCTTCAGGCCACCAGCAGGAAGCTACTGTAACCCTATTGCTCCTTACACCAGCCCCGCTGGCCCCGGCTAACTAGAGACCCATTGCACTGCTGTTAGTGCTGAGTAAACAGTTGCAACTCCTGCATCGAATGTGCAGTGTTCATCTATTCTTCAGATCATTTATGAGGCCGATATTACTGCAACTATACCCCTTCACAGAATTCAGAGATGTTGAAATCCCTAATCTGAATGTTTTCACTTCATGTTTTACTATTTTGACTTAGATAAAATAGATGAAAATTGACCCACGTGTACGATCTTTTCATCGCTCGCGGCGATCTCTATTACAGTCCCACATATACAAATTCGTGTAAGTTCTCCACACATGGCAAAACTGTACACAATACATTGCAGTCTGAATGTAAATGAACATGGGCGGGGCCACCACAATTTCTTGGACTTTGAGAAAGCTTTCCTGATTGGTTAAAGGTGGGGAAGCTTTTTTCACGCTGGAAATCATTTCCTTACACTGTCAGCCAATCACAAATGAGTTTATAGAGTGGTAGTGTCATAGCCTTTGAAGTAATCTGTCAATCAAAATAGGGCCGATAATATCGGCCGAAGCATTTCTATTGCAGTTTTTGGGCCGATTTAATCGGCCCGTGACAGAGATAGGGTTAAAAAGTTATGAATTTTTGAAGTTTCTGCTCAGTCACGGCTGGATGAAAAGACTACTATAGCTTGTGATGTCACATGAGTACAACGATATAAAGAGAGAATAAAGAAAATTCAACATATTTCCATTTTTCTCGCATAACAAAAGAACACTCAACTTCTCTCTTTCAGAAGGCAGGGGGAATGATATTAGCCTTAACATACGTCTGTAGCAAGTCGAAGAAATGTGCACTTTATTAAAAAAGTAAAGTTTTGTGAAATTCTCTTTTTATTTTCCTTATATAGTTGTACGCATGTGACATCATTCACTGTAGTAGTCTTCTCTTCCAGCAGTGACTGCGCAGATACTTAAAATATTCGTAACTTTTGAACGTATAGTCCAATTTTCCTCAAACTTTCACTGATGTGTTCTACTATTGCTGCATTCTCTCAATCCTTATGTATATGAAGGTGGACTTGTCCTTTAACGAAGTCCTTGGGACTGGCAGTTTTCTTCTGTTATATCGAAATTTCATTATAACTGAATAAATAAACTGTCAATAAAAATACAGAGAGTGGATAATGTTACGGCCTGAATTTTTACTTCATTGTAACCGGAATTTTGCTAAAACCAATTGTCCTGATGATTTCTATAATGGGAGTGCACTGTATAATGTCATAATGTGAATTATTCATGGAGGTCATATTATACTTGTGTCTAAATCAGACGGAAGAGAGAGAGAGAAAAAAAAGAGAGAGAGAGAGGGAGAATAGGAGATAGAGAACGATCGTAGGGAAGATAAAAAACATCTACAGTGTTAAACCTCGGAGCAGGTGAATACATCGATTTCCCTATAGCAAACTTCCTTCAAGATGGCGCCATTCTATATTGTAAGAGCAATCGGTCCTACAGACAGAATCCCCGAGGGAAAACGGACAAAAAGCAGACTCTGACACCCACACACAAACGCATGCACACATCAACATGCACCGTACAGTACATGATCGATGTTGATATAGGTTTTTATTGATCCACAATTTGTACCCATTCTGTCCTCCCCGCCCATGAAAAAGGGAAAACAAAGAAAAAAGAAAAAAAGTGCCTTGTTTGACTTTTAAAAATGCACAGTGAATGTACCTGGTACCGGTACTGAATTATTCGATGTCTTTGATATCATTTAAAGGAAATTCCCCAGACTGTCATGAAAAAGAGAACAGAAAGAAATTAAAGAGACTGTAGCAGGTACTTGCAGTTCTGGTCGAGGTGAGAATTTAGCTTTTAACGTTTTGCGAGATATTCAGAAACCACGTACTCGATTAGATGTAGAGCATGCAATTCTAAGGGGAATCAACAGCTTATTTGACGAAAATCGGTTTTGAAATGGCTGAGATATCAAAAGGAAACAAAGAGATCCTAATAAAGGGCGTGGCCTGTCGCCTTTTATTATTACTACGTTTTGTTTTGTTTTTTGTTTTTTTGGATATATCTCAGCCATGCATGGAACCAATTTTCATCAAATAAATGTTGAATCCTTTTTAAATTTACATGTTTATCTTTCATATTTCATAAGAGGTTTCTCATTATCTCACTTAGGAATGTTATAAACCTGAATCCTCACCTCAACCAGTACTGTACAGTCCCTTTAAAACACACTGAAATTTAAAACGCATCTTTATTGATCAACAAGAGTGATTGACACCTGTCATAAAAGCTATTTTCTTATGGACTCAATAAAGCTACCATACTTGGCTTGTATCATACTGTTGTTTGGCGAGAATGTGAACACGTATACCATAGAACTCTAGATTGTTTTCACCCGTTGGGTTGTTCACCGCGACTGGTTTTCCCCCCGTTTTCCCCCCGCACTTCTCGGGCTCCTCTCGCGGATCGCGGTTGACATGTATCTGCAACTTGTTCTGAAATTGGGCTGGACGTGATGGGTCGACTGGAGGTATATTGTGCGCAAGGGTGAATGGCTTCCCGGAAATACATCGAAGGATTTGTCGTTGATTTTGGCTTGTATATTTCGTATGTCGGCGGATGCAGGCATAATAAGGGAATCGAGGATCACCCAGTGTCAAGTTCCGGAAAAGTGTGTGAAAAGTTGGAATCATAATAATTCTTCATTTGCAATATAATCGTGAATTGGTTGCGGTGCGGTGACGATCACTGACGATCGTGACGTGACGATCACTCATCCAATATTGTCTGTTGAGTCTTTAGTTACAGTGAAGAATTCAATGGCAAAGTTCTACACAGCATAAGGGGCCTACTTCTGCGCAGTCTACACTAAAAACGTTACAGTCTTCCAACACAGCCAGCACAGCGCGCCGCGTAGCCGTAGACTTTCTAGCACGTAGGAGAATTTCGAGAACCTTTTGATGTTTCGGTCTCGCACAAATCTAATGGAGCTACCGGGAAGAACTGGCTGATCTTTAGTGAATGACCAAGTAAAAAACTGAAAGTAAGTTTTCGGTGGAAATGTTTAATTTACGCAGTATGATTGAATTCTATGGAATGTTGATTGCAGAATGGTATTCAACCAATGTCAGATTTACAGTAAATTACACTGTAGATTCTCTCACTCCAGCATGTAATTTAAAGGGATAGGGGTACAGTATTGGTGGAGATGAGAATTGGGCTTTCAACTTGTTGTGAGATACCAAGAAAGTGACTTATGATATAGTACAGAGCATACCGTTTCAAGAGGAATTCAAAGTTTATTTGATAAAAATCGGGTTTGTAATGACTGAAACATCCAAAAACAAAGTAAAACAAAGCGATCGTAGTGTAAAGTGTGGTTCCCACACTTTATTAGAATCGCTCTTTTTTGGATATCTCGGCCATTTCAAAACCAATTTTCATCAAATAAATGTTGAATTCCTCATAAAATTACATGCTCTTTTATAAGAGGTTTCTCATATCTCCAAAAAATGTTAGGAATCTCAAATTAGGTCTCAACCAAAACTGTACGATCCCTTTAAAGTGTTAGAAATAGAACTGAGAACGGTAAACACACACAATCTGCAAGAATCTTCAGCTGTTACTGCGTTATACTGTTAGTGTTAGAAGTAGGTAGATTGTTCTCAGATTTCTACTCTTGGTAACGTTAGGGGTCTAACTTGCGAATGCCGAATGGTTTCCATTGTTGAAAGTGCAGCCAGTACTATGAAAAGTCTCTTCTTATGATTAGTATGAAAAGTGAACATGCATGTCAAGGCAATCATTTTGCAAACTTGTGAGTTGTGACTATGATTAATGAACCAGAACTGCAGAAGAAGAAAAAGAAGAGAAAAGGCAATTTCTTGATAAAGAGGACATGACCATCAAATATTTTAATTGGTCAAATCTCGGTCATTTGGGTATTCGATCTAATTCAATTGCAATTCTGATTATTTTAAGGACTGAATTTTTCATATCCTGACCATCTTGTTAGAAGATTACACACATCATTTAATTAACTGTGCTCAATCTGTGCATGCTCATTTAATTAAATTTTAGATAAATAGAGTTAAATGGATGTAGCATGAGAAAATGAAAATGGAGGTGAAACTTTGCATTTGTTTTCAGTTTTCAGGTTGAACATACGTACACTGTATACAGTTGTATGTCAGTTCGGGAAACCCACTCACAAGGGGGGCCCCTCCTTATAAGTAACCCGTCCCCCTTATAAGTAACCCCGTCCCCCTTATAAGTAACCCCCGGGGCACCCCTTATAAGGAGTCTCCACGCTTTTTTGCAATGCAACGCGAAAATGAAAGGACTGCGGCAATTCGCTTGATTATGTCCATAAAGCTTCACAAGTTTCCTAGTTACTCACGAAATTTGAGCAAAATCGGTTCGAGGCATCATATCTAAAATCATGGATTTAAATGCGATGTCAAACGACCCATGCGAATGCTGAAATGCGAGCGATTACTGGCGTGAGTGTCGCCAGGCGCGGCGGCGCGGCAATGCTTGAGTGCAGACGTGGCGACTGAGTACGGAGACTTTCGTTCATTCATGTGGCTTTAAATGAAGGAAAAATAACAAAAGTAACGAAATAGTCAACCACCTACCTTTGCAATTGGTATGCATATATATACAAAAGGATACGTTCCCATAGGGTTGTCCAGTTGAAGTCGTCCCTAAACAAAAATTTTAAGTTGAAACTTGCAAGTTTCGCCAATGAAGCTTGAAATTTCCAACAGCTCCCGCATTCAGCAAGTTGTTCAGCGCAGCTCGTGAGCATTTTATCAGCTGTAGGACTTAACTCAACAAACACGCCAAGAGTGGGGCTAGGCTGGCTTGTGAACAGCAACCATCCTCAAGAGGGGGAATCCCCCAAAACAAGGTTGTGAACAGGTTTCCAGGGGGATGTTTCATCAACATTTGTCAGCGCTGACAAGTTGTCATCGCTGACAAGTTGTCATCGCTGACAATTTCAGCAAAATCCTTGGTTTTGATTGGCTGAGATGCTATGGTCACTGACTGTTACTATGGTGATTGTCAGCAATGACAACTTGTCAATGCTGACAAACGTTGATGAAACCCCCCCCCCCCCCAACCTGGACTGATTTGTTTATGAATATTTAAAATAGACACAATGAATATAATCATAATGTATACATTATATATGAATACATGCAGAACTGCCAACAGTGACTAAGAGTTTGGAGTGAGATACTGTGCATGGGGTGATATGGAAGGGGATTCCCCCTCCCCAGCAGTGTAGAGAGCTTTGACAATTCAGTAATCGAGATGTTGAGTGCAATCCGATCAATGTACAATGTAGTGTATACTTGATATTTACAGTCAGGATTTCAGAGTGGGTGCGCATGAGGGAAAATCTTGAAAACTGGGCTTGGCAGTATCAAATGTTCAGATATCAAGGAGCTCGGAGGCATTCTTTTTTCTTGACTTTTCTTCTTTGGGGTTCAGCATGAGAATTAATTTCTCAGAGTGAAACAGGGTGAATTGAACAATAATGGCATGAGTCTCATACTGATTGTGTGAGAGTCTGTTGCCCTGCAAACAGTCCCCTCCCCCCCCCCCCCCCAAAAAAAAAAAAAAAAAAAAAAAATGGGGAGGGGGTACCCATGTTTACCTCTTTTCAGATTGCCCTTATATCTTTAGTAGTACTGAGCCCCGTTTTATCAAGAGATGAAATCGATTTTAAATTTACTTACCACACAGGCTGCCATAGACTTACAGTTGAAATCAACTACATGATAGATTTTAACTCTTCATAGAACAGGGCTCTGTACATCTTTTTTTTTATTTCAGTGATGCTTCATTGTGTGTGATTTTCCACTAGGTTGTAATGTTTTATCAACTTTAATCTAGTTTCTTCTGCAGGGCGTGATACCGCACATGCTGTGACAGATAATCAAAGAGTTAAAACAAAGCTGGACCAGGATAGTTAGTGCAGGACCCCAGGAGGGCACCCTCGTGTCTCCATCAACCATGGTGGAAGAGGAGGGAGTCCAGTGGCTCGAGGAGCTCCTCGAGGAGACCCAGCTCCAGAAGTTCCTCACCCGTATCCACGACGACCTCCAGGTCTCCCGGCTGGAACACTTTCACTATGTGAAGACGGAGGATTTGGAGGAGATCGGGATGGGTCGGCCCGCCGCCAGGAGGCTCCTGGAAGCGGTGAAGAGGAGAAAACGACGGTCACAGGGTCTTCTTGGTAGGGTAAGTAAAGACTATCTACTTTGATCAATAAGATCTAGACACAATTTGTCACATGTTTTTTGACACTATGGTTACACTGTATGTATCTTATTTTGTGGTACTGTAAGAGTAAAATATCAATAAGTATGATCTTTCCACTCAAGTTAAAATGTAGATCGATCCTATGTGATCATAATACAAATCAATGAATGGGCCTATGAATCAAACTTGTTGAGTGTGTGGTGTGTGTAACATGTCCCATTCTTAAATTTTAGACTTCTCTGGTACAGTAAAATTTTGAAAAATGCTGAATAGGGTATTTATATAACAAACTCTTCTTGTAGCAAAGAAAAGTATTATTTTCACTTTAAAGTTCAAGCTGTACAAACATATTTTTAAAATTGTTTGAATGAACTTTTGGTAGAAAGTAACTTCAGTGGTCCAAACTATGAGTAAAAATGAGAGCACACTATACAGGAATGTGTATCATCACCCTGTATTTTGTAAGAGCCACTGGTTGAATATTAAGGTTGTCAACCGTATTACTGTAAAGCAAAAAATGTTTGTGCATGAAATTTTCGTGAAATGGAGCAGACAGCCTCTTTTCGCAGTATGAAATTTTCATGAATTGCCAACTAGCTGGCATTCAATGTAGCAGGTACCGTGTAGACAAGAACTTTTGCCTACTGAACATTTAATGTTGCAAATTTAGGCTCTTGGGAAATTTTGAAATGAAAATACACACAAACATAATTTTACAGAATAACTCTGGCTTTTTTCCCCGTAGAGTCGGGGTAAAGTGAGCATGTTTGCACGAGTGCTGAGTGCAATCTACAGGAGTAATCATGTACATATATCTCGTGAAGAAATGTCAAAATGCAATGAAGATGTGGTGTACTGGGTTCACTTTGCGTGTCACAAAGGGCTTTCCAATGGTTCATTGAACACTTTGAATACATGCTATTCCCCTTCTGTATTTAATGGTGCCAAATGGGTGCACTGCATTCATCTTGAGGCTGTCCACATTATACTAAATGGTGAACGCCGTGACATTAGAACTATAGTACGTACCATTTGACACAATCCGACATGCCACCATCTTTTCTGTAAAAGAGCTCAACTACATACACCTGTACTGTAGAATTCCTAGACACTGGTTTCATTCTTGATTCTACATTAGTCCAGTCAAAATATGAAATGACCCACAACTAATTGCAACAGAAACGATTCCACTTGCATTTGACCCGGAAGAGCTATCAAAATAACATATTAAAAGTTCCCTAAAATTCGAGTGGTGGATCAGTGTCTAATTTGCATAAATTCAAAATGGCCGCCATACAACCTATTTATGCCTATATCTGGGGATATGTAACCCACAGAAAGTAAATTCCGGTGTCTAATCCTATGTTTTTTAGGTCAAGGAATACAAATATGTTATGTATAGCAACTTTCAAACATCCTTTTATATAGTTTTTGCATATATTTGCATATAATTACATGCAAAATGGCCGCCATATTGCCTGCGCAAGCCCGTATCTTCGTATATCATTAATGTAGTATACACTCAGGAATAAGTCGCTATATATCTGGACATAAAACCGCAGAAAATAAATTCTGGTGTCTAAACCTATAGATGTTTTTTAGGTCAGGGAATACAATTATGATATAAGCAGTAACTTTCAAACTTCCCTTTATACATGTTTTGCATATATTTCCATTCAATTAAATGCAAAATGACCGCCGTAGTGCCACTACAGGCTTATATTTCTATCTGTAAAAGGTACCTAGTGATGGTGTCTGTGGTCTTAATTTTACTACTGAGAATCACTGATGTAGAATACGTTCCACTCAGCAATAGTTACCTATATTTCACTAAAAATTTGTATATATTTATACATAAATCTATTCAAATTACTACCGTGAATATGATTTCAGATATACGAATACAAGCTGCAGAAGGTTGATTGTACTGTAATGTCTCATCCAAGATATCAAGGGAAAATTGTTATACCATTTAAAACCTTGATGATTATCCTTCACCTAGTGTGTATATTCTTGCATTTATTAAAAGTATTGTATTACATTGTACTCACATTTTCTTGAGATACAGCCTCAAAACAGAGAACAACTGTAAGTAGCATCGAATAGAACATATCTTTATTAACTGTGGATTCAACTTATCTTCCAAAGTGTGCTCAATAGGTACACAAATATTAAAGTCTAAAATTATGTAGTAGGAATCGTTAAAATATTTCATGATTGCATGATATCTAATGTATTATGTTTTGTAATTTGCCCTCATGTTTACTGCTTATTACTTGTGTCTATGTTGCAATTCTTTATTTCTTCTCTCTCTCTCTCTTTTTGCCAAGGGGGGGGGGGGGGGGGGGGGGGGGCATGTCATCAAGTTCATGATTATCCATAAGCTACTCTACAAAAGTTTAATGAGTTTGGACATATCTCATATAGCTTTCAAAGTGTGCTTACGGTACACAAAAATTGGTCTTAAATCATTCAGCAGGTTTTTTTTTTTTCAAACATCTTTTTTCTTACCTACGATGATTTACATCCATGTTTAGTTGATACTTGTGTCCTTTGTTGCAAAACTTTTGGTAAAGGCATGTTTATCAATGAGCAACATATGACCGTGATAATTTGTATGGAAGTGGATTTTGTCATATTTTTGCACGGTTTCACCCAGTGACTCACTGAAAATGTAAAACATTGTGATTTACAGCCAGATACAAAGAAAAAGAAAAAAAAAAGGAAATGCCTTAACATTTCTATTACTAGTACTCTGGATTCATCAGTCGATCAATACAAACAGCATCCTTCTCATTGGCTTCAAGCTCATACAACACATATAAATTCTTATACGTCTTACTTTCACCATTTTTCATGTTGTATCTGCAGCTTTATTAAAAGAAATGTTTCCTATTGCATTGAGGCTTCGCACTAATAACATTTTCACCAACACACAGTTGTTGTTTTTTAGAAATGCGAGCAGCATGAAGGCTGAATTCAATTTTGCTGGCGAAAAAGCAGTCTTAAGTCAGATAAAAAACAAAATACATAACATCATTTTCTGTTCCTAACCCTTCCAAAAGGTCCCTTCCCTCCAGCTTTTCTTCAAGTTAAACAGTGGAAGGGAAATGACATACAATCATTGGAATTGGGACGATTTTAGGAAGATGTTTAATCAAAAATATGTTCTGATCACTACAGAAAAAGCTGCAGCTATTAAGGAACTCCTGAAGAAAGTCTGATGCAACTGCAAGACAGGATGTTAGCAACTGGCAGTGTATAGTTGCAGGGCAAGCAGATTTGACTGCACACAACCCATACCAGTGTCAGATGCGGGCCATTATATATGAGACACTTGTAATGTTGTATTTCTAAAATATGTGAGGAGTGAGATTATGCTGTTCTAATTGGTGACTAGGAATAAGAAGCATTCTCGAAAGACATCGACACAGTTTACAACAAACGTGAGACTTACCACGCTTCAGTATGAAATGGAGCCGAGATCCTGTTTGCTTTAAATTAATCAACTGCAATTTCACACCATCCTAGTCCAGAATTTGTGGTAAACACATAAAACACTGTGAGTGTAAGCTATAGTTTTGTATACTCGTGTTTCTATTTTGAGAGATCACATTACATACCTTAGTATCTGTATTATCACAAGCTAGAAAATGAAAATGATGTACAGGAAACGAAAGTTTTCTTGAAATCAAGTGACTTTGATCCATTAGATTTTAAACTCATCTTAGCCAAAGGTTCAAGACAGCAAAAAAGATTCAAGCTAATATTGCAAATAGCCATCATTTATATTCTACTGTCCGGTCGTCGGTCATGCATACATTTTCAAAAACCATTTCCAGCTAGGTTCTCTTTAAAAAAACCCATGTAATGACAGATTTTCAACAAACTAGGCAAGTAGCATCCCAAGGATGATAGGCTTTCAAGGTGTTCAAATAGACACTCTATTCCGAAAGGTCCCAGAACCCCGAAATTAAGGAATCTATTATAAAAAAAAACTCCCGTCACACACACACACCCTCACACACACACACACACACACACAAAAGTAGAACCAAGTGTAACAGAGCTAGGTATAATGTACAAAGTTGAATATCTTGGAGATTGCATATAGATTTAAGTTTACTTTCACAGTTTAACTTATTTTCGAAATATTACACATTATATATATATATATATATATATATATATATATATATATATATATATATATATATATATATATATATATTGACAGCAAATCTTGCACATATAGACGTGGCTGGTGTTGGGTAGCACCCCTTTCATCGAGTGTGGTCTTGTAGTGTTGTCTGTGTACAGACAACACTACAAGACCACACTCAGCACCAACACAATCCTGAAGAAGGGCTTTTCGCCTGAAAGCTCGATGATTAAAGGGGTGCTACCCAACACCAGCCACGTCTATATATGCAAGACTTGCTGTCAATAGATTTACTGTCCTTGCACCGCCCCGCCATGTTGTGGTTAAGTCCTTTGATGTCAGTATATATATATATATATATATATATATATATATAATGATACTTGTAATCAATGTGTTGGTACCAGTACAGAAAGATGACGAATCAGGGTGGTAATGCATTTCAGTCCAACAGTGCTATTTAGTCAGACCAAATTTTCGACGCAAACATTCGTCTTTCTTCACAATTGTCATTGTCGATCCTGAGGAAGATGAATGTATCCGTCGAAAATTTGGTCTGAATAAATAGCACTGTTGAATTGAAATGCATTGCCACCATACTTCGTATGTATATATATATATATATATATATACATATACATATATCACGGGTACCATCTACCCCAACCCCCCCCCCCCCCCCCCTCCACCCCAGGCCACAGGATGCCCAAAGGCACCTTAAATATTACCTATAGGTGCGGATGCCTTGGGGCTGGGACCAGTTATTGGGGGCCACTTTTGATTTTTGATCCTCTTTTTGAAAACATATGGTCAAATTTTCAACAAACTTAGTACTGTAGGTGCATTTATCGCTAGTGTCATGAATATATGAACATCATGCCTCCCTGGGCCATGGAGGTCCCTAAAGGCTTGTAGAAATGGCCCTTCCCAAAGTCTTCCAATTTCCTCTCTACCAAGTAATAGTCTGTAAGAATGCATGGAAGGTGAACTTGAGATACTCGAGTGAGGGCTGGACCCCTGGGTCTTTTATTCAGAAAGTGAGTGAGTGACATGGTATCCTGATATGACAAGAACATTCTCTAAACAAATGTCCAAACTCACGAAGCTTTTGTAGAGTAGCTTATGGATATAAGCTACTCTTAATTTGAATAGATTTATGTATAAATATATGCAAATTTTTAGTGAAATATAGGTAATTATTCCTGATTGGAACGTTTTCTACAACAGTGACTTTCAGCAGTAAATTAAGACCATAGGGGCAATTCCGCAGTTAGGTGGACATGACATGGATAAAAGAAATGTGCCTCTTTATCTTACTCCTTGATTTAGGTATCAACTAATGCCATGGATGTTCATCAATCATTAAGGTCTTTCAAATTCAGTAGATTTTATTTTTCGTATTTATTGATTTTGCGAGATCTAAAACCATCATCTAAAATGTACATGTGGGACTGGGGATGCTGAAATTTACTTAAATGCAAATTACAGTGGGTTCCTTTGAAATTTTTTCCTCCAAGCTTTGCTAAAGGGTAAAGGATGAATACATTTAAATACTCCAGAAGTCATGTGACATTTTGTCAATTACAAAAGGGTGAAATGACCTGCGGAATTACTCCGGACAAATGTAACGTTACTAACCGTAACGTTACTAACCATGCTTTTGGGGGTCTAGCTAAAAAATCGTCGGTCGAACTGCTAAAAAAATTTGCATGAACATTTGTCATGATGCAATAATTGAAATTAATGCAACACTTTGTTTGAAGTAACTTGAATTTTTGCACACTTTTTGTTACAAGACATTGATTTTTTTGTCATGTCCTTTTTTCGTAACGTTACTAACCAGCCCTTTAAGTTGCCATAGCAATTCTAATATTTCTTGGATTGTATTCATTCTTTTCTGTATCATAAACATGGGGAGGATGAATATGTTTTTGACATAATTTTGACTTGAAATGAATAAATGGTAATTTTGTAGTAAAAACAAATATCTAAATTTGTTCAAATGTAACGTTACTAACCGCGGAATTGCCCATAGACACCACCACTGGGTACCTTTTACAGATAGAGATATAAGCCTGTAGAGGAATTATGGCGGCCATTTTGCATTTATTGAATGCAAATATATTCCAAAAAATGTATAAAGGGAAGCTTGAAAGTTACTGCTAATATCATAATTGTATTCCCTGACCTAAAAAACATAGGTTTAGACACCAGAATATATTTTTTGTGGGTTTTATGTCCAGATATATAGCGACTTATTCCTGAGTGTACTACATTAATGGTATACGAAGATACGGGCTTGCACAGGCAATATGGCGGCCATTTTGCATGTAATTATATGCAAATATATGCAAAAACTATATAAAGGGATGCTTGAAAGTTGCTACAGATAACATAATTGTATTCCTTGACCTAAAAAACATAGGTTTAGACACCGGAATTTACTTTCTATTGGTTACGTATCCCGAGATATAGGCATAAACAGGTTGTATGGCGGCCATTTTGAATTTATGCAAATTAGACACTGATCCACCACTCGAATTTTAGGGAACTTTTAATATGTTATTTTGATAGCTCTTCCGGGTCAAATGCAAGTGGAATCGTTTCTGTTGCAATTAGTTGTGGGTTAACCCACTTTTTGTCGTATTTTGACTGGACTACATTGTATTACAGGAGACTGCAATTTTATATGGGTTGTGATGTTCTCATGTTGAAGTCCACTATGAGATCAGGGAGATGGAAACCACCTCCCTGATGAGATACACAAATTGTCTATGATTGTATGGAAAAGCCATTCAATGCAGGTTTTGGTGATTTATGCAACATTTACAGCTGTAAAAAAAAGTAATGTATATGCTGCACATGTAATGATGTTTTCATACATGTATCAGAGTGCGATATCAGTAGTATGTGGTACATACAAATTTACATCATCATATTGCTGCAAATACATGTAAGTATACAGTGTGAACCCTAAACCCGTTGAAAACTAGTCCTGAGTATTGTATGTACTTCGTGTGTCTATTAGAAATGCTTGCTGTAGCAAAATCAGCTCAAGTCCTCAACGGGTTTATACATGTAGTTTGATATTAATGATAAATCAGTGCACTGTTTGTTTACATTGTATGAACACATGGATGTCCCAAAGCTCACTGTCAGTATCTACAGGGATCACAAAATCCTACAATGTACAAGATAATCCCTCCTGTATCATATCACAATGCACCCGAGACTGTCCTAGTGCTACAACATGTTGTACATGTACAGCTGTACATCTTGTAATTGGACTCTATTCCAAGCTTATGCTACAGGTATGTACATACAGTGCATGATCATACAGTGGGGGGGGGGGGGGGGGGGGGGGGGGGGGGGGGGGGGGGGGGGGGGGGGGAGGGGGGGGAGGGAGGGGGGGGGGAGGGAGGGGGGGGGGGGAGGAAGGGGTATACTAGTGTAATCATGCCGTAAAAATAGCTCAGCAAGTTGTTCATACATGTACAGTACAAGTACTTACTGTACATGTGGCCAAGAGCATGGGCACTGCCAGGGTTATACCATCTGGTGTAAAACTCTTTAGTCTTATTGTATGAGCGCATACAAATTGTACATGTATGTACATGAGATGTAAATGAAATGTTGTAATTATTTGAAATGCTTTAAAAATAGTTCAGGAAGACATCTGCCATTTTTGAAGGTACAGTATATCTTGGCTACCTGTAGATGTGTGTCTGTCAGTCAGGGAATAAAAAAGGACTGCACACATGCACAGAATCATTACAGTGGCATACCAAGGAGGTAAGTGTACTAGGCAACAAAGTACCTCCTTGGGCATACTTACAAAGTGAATTGATATACAGTATACAACATGTAATTAATATAGATCTGATCTATGGAGCCATGTGTATTGATAAACAGCTGAAGTACATGTAATTGAAAATTGAATGATGCATGCAGCATAGCTGCCAAATATTTAAAAAAAATGTGAAAGATTGTCAGCGTTGGCACTAGGCATGGTGTGCATTATAATTTCAAACCATATCATCGTGACCTCCATGATTTGCACTTTTTAAAACTGCTAT